>NC_091470.1:337367476-337681530 GCF_036971445.1 Narcine bancroftii | reverse complement strand
CAGGTATATCTTCAAAATGAGCAGACCAAGCAAGCAAAAGATTCGTCGAAATTCAGTTGAGTTCTTGAAATTTGGGTTATACCTGCTGTACACGATGAATGTGCACCTTTTAACTATTATGCCAACAGACTTTGACAAATGAATCAATGAAAGCAGGCTGACTTGAAGCTCATTTGAGGGTAAAATATCCTAACCATGTCAATTTGAAATTGGAATATTTTAAATCACTGAAAATAGATAAAAAATCACTTCATTATTCACTTTGCAAACTACAGCCCTGAATCGTACCCTTGAAGCTAGCTATGAAATTTCTCTGCTGATCACAAAACATGGGAAGAATCACATGATTGGCGAGGAACTGATTAAACCCACAATATAGTGTTTCTCAAATCAGTTCTGCAAAAGGATGACCAAGATGTCAGAGCAATGCCATTGAGTAATAGTACTGTCTGCAACAGAATGGATGACGTGGGTCAAGATGTTGAAAAATAGCTTATTGAGAAGTTGAAATCACAAAAGTTCTCAATACATCTGGATGAATCTACCGTATGGAGAGTGTGACTCTGTTATTGGCATATGTGAGATACATTGATCAGGAAATGTTTCAAGAAGAGATGTTTTGTGAATCATTAGTGAAACAACCATTACTGCAGTTGATATCTACAGCAAGCTCAAAAATTATTTGGATGAAAATGAAATACCAAAAGGAAATATTGTATCTTATGCTGCAGATGGGGCACCTGCCATGATAGGTTTTTAAAAAAACAGGATGTTTAAAATTAATGAAGGATGAAAATCCAAACATGTTGGTTGTGCATTGTGTTATCCACCGAGAAAACTTGGTTGCCAAGAAAGTTTCACCTGTTCTACACAAGATACTGCATTCTGTGATCAAGTGTATCAATGCCATCAAAGCTTATGCTAAATGTGAATGTCTATTTAAGCAGTTTTGTGTCAATTAAAAATGCAGAACTTGTGAGATTATTGCTTCACACTGAAGTAAGGTGATTGTCAAAGGGAAATTGCTTCAAAAGGTTTATGGAACTGTTTGATTTCCTCAGCAAATTTTTGAAGGACAAACCTGAAATGAAGTTCTTGCTAATAACAGATGGTGAAGCTTATGTGAGTTACTTGACTGACATTTTTGAGAAACTAAGTACATTGGAAAAAGCAGCTCCATGTAGCAAATATGACGTTGATTGATGCAAAAACAAAGATATTTGAATCCATGATACTTCTAGAATTATGCCAAAGGAATATTTCTGCAAGAAGTTTCAGTCAATTCTATTGGTTGGATAAGTGTGAGGTAACTAATGCTGCTACAAACATCATTGTTGACCATTTGAAAATGTTGGTTACTGACTTCAATGACTTCAGATTTTGTGATTTAAAGGCAATGGATTTTCCCTCTTGGTAAACTCAGCCATTGCTGGTGGACTTATCTGAAGTTCCAGTGGAGTACTAAGAGAAGTTATCTGAGTTGCAACATGATGAATCTGTGAAAACTCTGCTCAAAATTAAAGGAACCATGATGTAGCTGTCTAAATAAATCAAAAAGAAATACCCAAACTCGACTGCTTTAGCAACGGAACTATTGATACATTTTCCATCATCATATTTAGTATAATGTGGCTTCAATGCTGTTAGTGATTTGCTACAAGCTAAGAGAAACTGACTGGATATTACAAAACGTGGAGATTTAAGGTTGAAACTAACAAAATTAGTCCCTCAAATCAAAAAAAATCTGCAGCCAGCGTCAGGGCAAGGTTCCCACTAAAATGACAATTGTGTGTTTGAGATGGTTGGCATTGAATATGAAATTTGTTCCAGTATATTTCCTGACCTTAATTGCATTGAAATACATTTGCAGTAAAAGATTTAATTAAAACTTCTTTAGAATATATAACTTTTTAATGCTAATAGTGGGGCTTTATTTTAAATTAAAGTGGGGTCTAAAGCGCCAGGAAGTCGGGTTACAAACCGGTACGGAGTGTAAGTAGTGTACATTCTCCCCATGTCTGCGAGTGTTTCCTCTGGGTGCTCTGGTTTCCTTCCACCCTACAAAACGTACAAAGGCTGTAGGTCAGTATGGGCTTGAAGGCTGAAAGGGCCTGTTACCAAGGAAACTTCAAGCCCTGGGACTCATCACTCCACTGTGTAATTGTCTAAATTTAATTCTTTTTTGAGCAGAGCAGCTCTTGTACTATGCTATGATGTATCAAGCAATTATGATATTGGTGATGCCCCTGAAGGACATACTGAGCTTCCTTAGTCTTCTAAGAAAGTATTTATTTGCTTGATTGCTGTATCAAAATGCTCAATGCAGTTCAAGTCATTGGTTAGGAACTTGTATCAATCTACTCTTTTCATATCAGTGCTATTGATATCTACGGGTGTGGTCTCTGCCCCTTAACTGAAATAAATTATTTAATTCATTGTAGAGGAATACACTGCCAGGGCTAGGCCCAACCAGTTGTTGAAATGTTAAAACTTATCAGCCCATCTACATTTTCGTCCAATATTATTTATTATTTATATCATTATTTATAGATCCCAGCACTGATCCCGATGTCATCCCACTGGTCACAGGCCTTCTGTCAGAATAGTTCCCCCCCCGCACCCACGATCCTCTGTCCCCTCCAATCAAGACAATTTTGAATCCATTTTAGCAAGCCATTGTACATCTCGTGTCTAAATGTTGTATAACATTCTCTGCCTCTACTTTGTATTCATTTTAATTTTGTTTTTTTTCTGTGTACATTTGTTTTAATCCATTTGTTTCTCTATTAGTGCTATCTTGCTTTTCTACTTTTGCTGTAATATTTTCTTGTCAATGGATGTCTTTTACTCTCAAGGTATTAAATATTCATCATTGATGTAAATTGGAAGTTTATTAGAAAAAAGTGTCATTGAATTCTATCCCAGAGCAGACTCTTGAAAGGCTCAGACACATGGATGCAAGAAAGAGGTTTATGGGTGTGTTAATAGGGAAGGTTTAGTTTGTTGAGTAGGTTTATATAGGTCAGCAAAACATCATGGGATGAAGGGCTGTAAAGTTCTACGCTCAGACACAATTGGAATTGAAGGTTGCTTTATCCATTAACTGCTCTGGCTTAATGTACAGGCAATTCCCAGGTTACAAACCAGTTCTGTTACCTGGGTCTGAACACAAGCTGAATTTGTATGTAATGCAGAATAGGTTTAGCGTGCATGAGGTAACGTTATGCACATGTGCAAATTGGGACATAATGCACCAATTGGAGGCACAGTGCACACGTGCGAATTGGGGCACAATTATGCGCATGCGTGAATTGGGAAGCAGCTCGTTCGTAAGTATGAGTTGTTTGTAACCCGGACATCCGTAACCTGGGGACTGCCTGTATTCATATTGATGTACATTTGAATGGATGATGCCACCATTATCTGAAATTAGTTTTGTCATCACTCTTGAAATTGTCAATGGAGAAACAGTCATGTATACTTGGAGATTAATTAAACTGCATCTATCTGCAACTTCTGTCTGTGACATTAGAAACTCCAATAGTTTATTGGTGTTACTGCTGCTGACCAAGTTAACAATGTATACATGATATCTTCAACATCTCACTCCGGCAGGGCATGGTACCTACCTGTTTCAAACAGGTGTCAATCATACCAGTGCCCAAGAAGATGTAGTAACCTGCCTTGATGACTATCAACCAAGTAGCACTTACATCAACAGTGGTGAAGCACATCAGCTCCTGTCTGAGCAGCGACATGGATCATTCCAGTTTGCCTATCATAGCAACAGGTCCACAGCAGTTGCCATCGCACTGGCTCTACACAAAACGCTGGAACACCTGAACAGGAAAAATGCAAACATCATGATGCTCTTTATAGACAGCAGTTCGGCATTTACCCAATCATCCCCTTGAAACCGTTCAGCAAAATCCAAGACCTGAGACTCAACACCCCACTGTTTAATTGGATTCTGGATTTCCTCAACTCCAGACCACAATCAGTGAAGATTGGTAAGATCATCTCCTCCAACCTCCTTCGGTACCAGAAGACCACAGGGCTGCGTTCTTAGCCCCCTACTCCACTCGTTTGAACCTATGACTATGTGACTTGGTAGTGGGTTGTATAAAGAAAGATGATGAGTTAGCATAAAGGAGAGATATTGAAAACTTGGCTGAATGATGGACCAACAACAACCTTGCACTCAATGTCAGCAAAACTAAGCAGTTGATTGTTGCCTTCAGGAAAGGAAAGCTAGAGGTACACAATCCAGTGATCATTGGGGGATCAGAGATGGAGAGCTTGAGCAAATTTAAGTTTTTGGCAGTCACTATCTCAGACAATCTTTCCTGGATCCAACACTAATGGCATTGTGAAGAAAACACATAATCTACCTCGGAGGTTTGGTATGACACCAGAAACCCTGGCAAATTTCTACAGAGGTGTGGTAGAAAGTGTTTCTTGGCTGCATCATGGTCTGAAATGGGAAGAACAATATCCCTGAGCATAAAGACTTCCAAAAGGTAGTTGACACAGCCCAGGATATCACAGCAAAACCCTCCCCACTATCAAGAACATCTGCAGGAAACGTGGCCGTCAGCAGCAGCAATCATCAAGCGAAATCAGCACATGCTCTGTTCTCGCTGCTGCCATCAGGAAAGAGGTAGAGGGGCCACAAGACCAACCTCATCAGGTTCAAGAACACCTGCTTCCCCTCCACAATTGGACTCCTCAATAACAAGCTCATCAGGAACTCATTTAAGGACTCTTGTACACTTTATTGATTTTATTTTGCTCTCTGTATTGCACAGTCAATTTGTTTACATCTGTTATCTGAATTTCAGTTTTATTTGTTTACAAATGTACAGCTTTTTTTTGCACTACTACTAAGTGGTAATTCTGCCTATAGGAAAAAGAATCTCAGCATTGTATGTGATATCATGTATGTACTCTGACAATAAATCTGAACTCAAATGGAACATTATTCAAATACTTTAAGAGGTGTTCTTTGAAGTTTGGGCATGCATCCATACGAAATATTTTTTACTGGGAAAATATTTAATTTGAAATTTATTTGTCAATGTTTCAGAACAAACATTTGGCAGCACACCTATAAAGAACAGTGCAATTTCGTTCAATGACAACCCTAAATTGCAGTAACAAATGTGATTATGTGGAAAGTTGCTTTTTTGAATAGGATACACAAACTGGAAATGGTTGGAAGCAAAAACTGTCAGGTAAAATTTCTGAAACTCCTTATTTGTTGTGATGGTTGGCATTATTTGCTGGGTTTTTTTTAGTAAAACTGTTGTATTCTTCCATCTGGGAATAGCCTAAGGTGGTGCTGTCAGGATTAGTAACAATTTTTGAGACGTCTGGGTGAGGAATGCGGAATTGATGCAGGCGAGTGGAATTAGTCCAGATGGGAATTATGATTAGTGTAGACATGGTGGGTAGAGCACCTGTTTCAATGCTGATGCAAGAAAAATAGTTGATGGTTGACTTTAAGGAAATTGAGACTACATTACATAATAGCTTAATTGAACCAGTTCAATACCTGCTGTGGATCGATTGTGGTGATAAGCGAATTGCAATGGGTCCAGACCTTTGCTTAGATGTGTGTTGGTTCTGTCCATGACCAACCTCTCAAAGCATTTAATCAGAGTAGATGTTAGTGCTACTGAGTGACAGCGATTGAGGCAGCTCATGCTACTCTTCTTGAGCACTTGGATGATTGATGCCTTTTTTAATATTTAAGTTTAAAAAAAATATTTCTTTATTTCTAACCCTGAAAAGAGAGGATAAAAGGAGAGAAAAAAAAACCAAAACCCCTTCCTCGAAGCAAGGTTAAAAGTTGACATGTATGAATCAAGTGATACCAACTTGGAGAAGGACAACACAGTGCCAAAATTCTATAACAACACCAAATCTTAACTATGATAATAGTCCATAATTGGGCCCCATGTCTTTTGGAACATAACATTTAAATTCTTGATAGCATATCTAATTTTTAGTAGAGTGAAACAAGCCATAATACCTCTTAGCCATCTTTCCACTTAATCAAAATTCACGTCTGGCTATCAATGACGTAAAAGGTAAAAATTCAGCTTTGAATTGAAGTCCATAATTCATCAACATCTTGAAGTAATCTAAAAAGAGCAATTAAAGGGCAAGGTTCCAATTTTAACTTAAGAATTACCGAAAATGTTTGAAAAACATTTTTTTCAAAATTCTTCTAAGGCAGGTGCAGAACATATGAACTGTAGAAGCGTCACCTTGAGGAATTGTGTCTGAATAGAAATGAGGTAGTTTAAATTTAGACATATGTACTCTATGTACCACTTTAAATTGCAGTAAACAATACCATGCATAAAAGGAAGTAGTGTTAATCAAAATGGAGCCCCAAACCTCAATGGACAATGAAAGATTCAAATCCTGCTCATAGGTGTTCTTGATTTTAACTAGGGGGGATAGTCTTGGATCAGCCCAATTATTATAAAGAAGAGATATTAAGCTTTTATGGGAAGATTGTAGATCAAAAAATGTCAGAACAGTTGCCTCAGAGATTCTAGGAAAATCCAGGATCTGAGGTTGAACAACATGTCTGATTTGTAAATATATTAAAACATTGAAGATTAAAAGGTTTTGATTGTTGTAGATTAGTCAGAATTGAAGCAGTAGGACATAAATATAATAATTTAATCCATTTAATAAAACACGGCCCAAAGTTAAATTTTTCCAGGTTTGCAAATAGATAACCCCACTTCACCTGATCAAAAGCTTTCTCTGCTTCTAAAGAAAGAACACAGGAGTGTTCAAGTTGAACTCCTGTTCAAGAGACAGGAGTGAGGGATGATACCCCTTGCAAGAAGGTGGGAACCTCTGACAGCAGCAATAAGAGGTTGAAAATTCACTGAGTAAGCATAGATTTTCAGATAGTATAAAGGATAAAAAAGTAAGAGAATAATTAGATTCTAATCACTAAAAGGCATTGATAAGAGGAAGTGTCTTAATAGAGCAACCTCGATCCTCAAGGACCTTCAACACCCAGGTGATGCCTTCTTCACAGGGCTACCATTGAGAAGGAGGTACTGGAGCCTGAAGACTAACACCCAGTGGCACAAGGACAGCTTCTTCCTCTCTCCCATCAGATTTCTAAATCGATTATGAACCATACACTACCTCACTTTTTCTTATATTTGTACTAATTTATTAATGTTTTAAATAGAATTTATAGCAATATTTGCACTATAATACTACTGCAAATTGACAAATTGATAAATTCTGATTCAATGGGTCTTTCTGGTTGAACAAATATTGTTCTTTTGTGAGTGCATTTGTAATTTATTTACATCTCTGGTCATGTGAATTTTCTATTTCTTGTATTCTATACTTCCTACCAAAACAAAGGATTGTGGGATGGACCTAGTGGATTATATTGGGGGGGTCTTCTATGAATTTGTTTACTGATTTGTGGTCCCAACAAATAGCAAGCATTTTTAATACCAACTCAGCACATGGTAAATTGGATATTATGAATTGTAGCCCTTGCACTTGGCAAATTTGAATTTCATTCTCTGGATTCCTTCTGAGTAATTGCAATTGGAAGCTAGAAAGCAAGGAAAGTTCATGCTGCTGCTATGTCATTTTAATTTAATTTAGTGACATAGCACAGTAATATTTTTAAAATAAGTGCTTCATAACAAATCATATAAAAGCTTTAATTTGCTTTAATTATTACATTTCAGGACATTTTCAAATGCTTTTATCTGGTAAGAAGACGGTTCTTCAAAAAAAAAAGTATTTTTTTGATTATTTGGAAATATGGTGGGTACTGGGAACAGGCCACCAGTGAAAGTGGAAGGATATTGCTGAGGGAGATAACCTATCTAGGCCAGGCAGCAGCAAGACCAATAGGACAGTGGTCAGTTCTGAGTCTCAGGAGCAAAGGGTGAAGTCAGATAGAGTGACAGTCATAGGGGACTTTATTGTCAGGGTGTAGATATGAGATTCTGTGGCTGCAACAGGGTCATGTGTTGCCTCCTGGGTCCAGGGTATCTCTGAGTGGGTGCAATATATTCTTAACAGAGAGGGAGAGCAGTCAGAGATTGTGGTTCAGATTGTTCCAATAGCATCAGCAGGAGTGGAGTAGAAGTTCTGCAAAGTAATTTTGGGGAGTTACAAAAGAGACTGAAGAGCAGAACTTCCGCGGTTGTTATCTTCAGGACTACTCCCAGTGCCACAAGTGAGGGAAGGTCAGAACAAGAAGATGGTGCAGGCTGATGAGATGGAGCAGAATTTCTTCAATCATTAGAACCTTTTCTGGGGAAGGGGTGACCTGAACAAGTAAGATGGTGGCCCCTGAACTTGAGGGGGACCAATATCCTGGAAGGGAGGTTTGCTCATGCTGGTGTCAGAGAGTGGGTGGAGGGGGTGCTGGGAACCTAAGTGAAGAGGCAAAGAGGAAGATGCTATTGGCACACAAATAGGGGCAGCTGGTGGGGAGTTTATTGGAAGAACTGGCAAGTAGGACAAAAGTGCAGCAGAGTCAAATAATGGGAAAACTATTATATTTAAATGCCTGTAGCATTAGAAATAAAGTGCATGAGCTTGTAGTACAGCTACACTCTGGCAGGTATGGTGTCGTGGCTAAAGGATGGATGTCATGGGAGCTAAGTGTCCAAGGATACGCAGTATATTCAAAGGATAGGCAAGTAAGCAAAGGGGTTGGTGTGGTTCTCTTGGTAAGGAAAAAGTTTAAATTATTGGAAAGAGATGACCTAGGATAAGAAAATGAATCATTGTGGGTCCAGTTAAGAAATGGCAAGGGTAAAAAGACACTACAGGAATGAGCTGCTTAACATCCACAATATGTTATGTGAAAGTGGGTGTTATGCGATGTGGACACTGTGCAAACACCATATTATGCTTGGCAAATCGAGATAGGAGACTGTAGTGTACCTGTGAACTTTTGATTTGCAAGTAGGATCAGTGGGGGGGGGGGTCTGACACAGGGCTGTGGGATCAGTGTGGGGAGAGAGCAGGCCAGAGGGATCAGTGTGGGGGCGAGAGCGGCCCAGTGGGATCAGTGTGGGGGCGAGAGCGGCCCAGTGGGATCAGTGTGGGGGCGAGAGCGGCCCAGTGGGATCAGTGTGGGGGCGAGAGCGGCCCAGTGGGATCAGTGTGGGGGCGAGAGCGGCCCAGTGGGATCAGTGTGGGGGCGAGAGCGGCCCAGTGGGATCAGTGTGGGGGCGAGAGCGGCCCAGTGGGATCAGTGTGGGGGCGAGAGCGGCCCAGTGGGATCAGTGTGGGGGCGAGAGCGGCCCAGTGGGATCAGTGTGGGGGCGAGAGCGGCCCAGTGGGATCAGTGTGGGGGCGAGAGCGGCCCAGTGGGATCAGTGTGGGGGCGAGAGCGGCCCAGTGGGATCAGTGTGGGGGCGAGAGCGGCCCAGTGGGATCAGTGTGGGGGCGAGAGCGGCCCAGTGGGATCAGTGTGGGGGCGAGAGCGGCCCAGTGGGATCAGTGTGGGGGCGAGAGCGGCCCAGTGGGATCAGTGTGGGGGCGAGAGCGGCCCAGTGGGATCAGTGTGGGGGCGAGAGCGGCCCAGTGGGATCAGTGTGGGGGCGAGAGCGGCCCAGTGGGATCAGTGTGGGGGCGAGAGCGGCCCAGTGGGATCAGTGTGGGGGCGAGAGCGGCCCAGTGGGATCAGTGTGGGGGCGAGAGCGGCCCAGTGGGATCAGTGTGGGGGCGAGAGCGGCCCAGTGGGATCAGTGTGGGGGCGAGAGCGGCCCAGTGGGATCAGTGTGGGGGCGAGAGCGGCCCAGTGGGATCAGTGTGGGGGCGAGAGCGGCCCAGTGGGATCAGTGTGGGGGCGAGAGCGGCCCAGTGGGATCAGTGTGGGGGCGAGAGCGGCCCAGTGGGATCAGTGTGGGGGCGAGAGCGGCCCAGTGGGATCAGTGTGGGGGCGAGAGCGGCCCAGTGGGATCAGTGTGGGGGCGAGAGCGGCCCAGTGGGATCAGTGTGGGGGCGAGAGCGGCCCAGTGGGATCAGTGTGGGGGCGAGAGCGGCCCAGTGGGATCAGTGTGGGGGCGAGAGCGGCCCAGTGGGATCAGTGTGGGGGCGAGAGCGGCCCAGTGGGATCAGTGTGGGGGCGAGAGCGGCCCAGTGGGATCAGTGTGGGGGCGAGAGCGGCCCAGTGGGATCAGTGTGGGGGCGAGAGCGGCCCAGTGGGATCAGTGTGGGGGCGAGAGCGGCCCAGTGGGATCAGTGTGGGGGCGAGAGCGGCCCAGTGGGATCAGTGTGGGGGCGAGAGCGGCCCAGTGGGATCAGTGTGGGGGCGAGAGCGGCCCAGTGGGATCAGTGTGGGGGCGAGAGCGGCCCAGTGGGATCAGTGTGGGGGCGAGAGCGGCCCAGTGGGATCAGTGTGGGGGCGAGAGCGGCCCAGTGGGATCAGTGTGGGGGCGAGAGCGGCCCAGTGGGATCAGTGTGGGGGCGAGAGCGGCCCAGTGGGATCAGTGTGGGGGCGAGAGCGGCCCAGTGGGATCAGTGTGGGGGCGAGAGCGGCCCAGTGGGATCAGTGTGGGGGCGAGAGCGGCCCAGTGGGATCAGTGTGGGGGCGAGAGCGGCCCAGTGGGATCAGTGTGGGGGCGAGAGCGGCCCAGTGGGATCAGTGTGGGGGCGAGAGCGGCCCAGTGGGATCAGTGTGGCCCAGTGGGATCAGTGTGGCCCAGTGGGATCAGTGTGGCCCAGTGGGATCAGTGTGGCCCAGTGGGATCAGTGTGGCCCAGTGGGATCAGTGTGGCCCAGTGGGATCAGTGTGGCCCAGTGGGATCAGTGTGGCCCAGTGGGATCAGTGTGGCCCAGTGGGATCAGTGTGGCCCAGTGGGATCAGTGTGGCCCAGTGGGATCAGTGTGGCCCAGTGGGATCAGTGTGGCCCAGTGGGATCAGTGTGGCCCAGTGGCATCAGTGTGGCCCAGTGGCATCAGTGTGGCCCAGTGGCATCAGTGTGGCCCAGTGGCATCAGTGTGGCCCAGTGGCATCAGTGTGGCCCAGTGGCATCAGTGTGGCCCAGTGGCATCAGTGTGGCCCAGTGGCATCAGTGTGGCCCAGTGGCATCAGTGTGGCCCAGTGGCATCAGTGTGGCCCAGTGGCATCAGTGTGGCCCAGTGGCATCAGTGTGGCCCAGTGGCATCAGTGTGGCCCAGTGGCATCAGTGTGGCCCAGTGGCATCAGTGGGGGGGCGAGAGCGGCCCAGTGGGATCAGTGGGGGGGCGAGAGCGGCCCAGTGGGATCAGTGGGGGGGCGAGAGCGGCCCAGTGGGATCAGTGGGGGGGCGAGAGCGGCCCAGTGGGATCAGTGGGGGGGCGAGAGCGGCCCAGTGGGATCAGTGGGGGGGCGAGAGCGGCCCAGTGGGATCAGTGGGGGGGCGAGAGCGGCCCAGTGGGATCAGTGGGGGGGCGAGAGCGGCCCAGTGGGATCAGTGGGGGGGCGAGAGCGGCCCAGTGGGATCAGTGGGGGGGCGAGAGCGGCCCAGTGGGATCAGTGGGGGGGCGAGAGCGGCCCAGTGGGATCAGTGGGGGGGCGAGAGCGGCCCAGTGGGATCAGTGGGGGGGCGAGAGCGGCCCAGTGGGATCAGTGGGGGGGCGAGAGCGGCCCAGTGGGATCAGTGGGGGGGCGAGAGCGGCCCAGTGGGATCAGTGGGGGGGCGAGAGCGGCCCAGTGGGATCAGTGGGGGGGCGAGAGCGGCCCAGTGGGATCAGTGGGGGGGCGAGAGCGGCCCAGTGGGATCAGTGGGGGGGCGAGAGCGGCCCAGTGGGATCAGTGGGGGGGCGAGAGCGGCCCAGTGGGATCAGTGGGGGGGCGAGAGCGGCCCAGTGGGATCAGTGGGGGGGCGAGAGCGGCCCAGTGGGATCAGTGGGGGGGCGAGAGCGGCCCAGTGGGATCAGTGGGGGGGCGAGAGCGGCCCAGTGGGATCAGTGGGGGGGCGAGAGCGGCCCAGTGGGATCAGTGGGGGGGCGAGAGCGGCCCAGTGGGATCAGTGGGGGGGCGAGAGCGGCCCAGTGGGATCAGTGGGGGGGCGAGAGCGGCCCAGTGGGATCAGTGGGGGGGCGAGAGCGGCCCAGTGGGATCAGTGGGGGGGCGAGAGCGGCCCAGTGGGATCAGTGGGGGGGCGAGAGCGGCCCAGTGGGATCAGTGGGGGGGCGAGAGCGGCCCAGTGGGATCAGTGGGGGGGCGAGAGCGGCCCAGTGGGATCAGTGGGGGGGCGAGAGCGGCCCAGTGGGATCAGTGGGGGGGCGAGAGCGGCCCAGTGGGATCAGTGGGGGGGCGAGAGCGGCCCAGTGGGATCAGTGGGGGGGCGAGAGCGGCCCAGTGGGATCAGTGGGGGGGCGAGAGCGGCCCAGTGGGATCAGTGGGGGGGCGAGAGCGGCCCAGTGGGATCAGTGGGGGGGCGAGAGCGGCCCAGTGGGATCAGTGGGGGGGCGAGAGCGGCCCAGTGGGATCAGTGGGGGGGCGAGAGCGGCCCAGTGGGATCAGTGGGGGGGCGAGAGCGGCCCAGTGGGATCAGTGGGGGGGCGAGAGCGGCCCAGTGGGATCAGTGGGGGGGCGAGAGCGGCCCAGTGGGATCAGTGGGGGGGCGAGAGCGGCCCAGTGGGATCAGTGGGGGGGCGAGAGCGGCCCAGTGGGATCAGTGGGGGGGCGAGAGCGGCCCAGTGGGATCAGTGGGGGGGCGAGAGCGGCCCAGTGGGATCAGTGGGGGGGCGAGAGCGGCCCAGTGGGATCAGTGGGGGGGCGAGAGCGGCCCAGTGGGATCAGTGGGGGGGCGAGAGCGGCCCAGTGGGATCAGTGGGGGGGCGAGAGCGGCCCAGTGGGATCAGTGGGGGGGCGAGAGCGGCCCAGTGGGATCAGTGGGGGGGCGAGAGCGGCCCAGTGGGATCAGTGGGGGGGCGAGAGCGGCCCAGTGGGATCAGTGGGGGGGCGAGAGCGGCCCAGTGGGATCAGTGGGGGGGCGAGAGCGGCCCAGTGGGATCAGTGGGGGGGCGAGAGCGGCCCAGTGGGATCAGTGGGGGGGCGAGAGCGGCCCAGTGGGATCAGTGGGGGGGCGAGAGCGGCCCAGTGGGATCAGTGGGGGGGCGAGAGCGGCCCAGTGGGATCAGTGGGGGGGCGAGAGCGGCCCAGTGGGATCAGTGGGGGGGCGAGAGCGGCCCAGTGGGATCAGTGGGGGGGCGAGAGCGGCCCAGTGGGATCAGTGTGGGTTTCCAGTATACAATTTCCTACAGCTAGCGATTGCTTTTTCTAAATTGCTGCAGACTTGCTCGTGGTAACTGAATAATTATGGGACCATGAGTGTATATATACGGTCAGATGTTAAGCAGTGCATTCCTGTATTAGCAATTATATGCAGACTTCCAAACAATACCTGGGATGTGGACAACAAATTATAACAGCAAAAAAAGGCATGTCAGAAGGGCAACATTATGATAATCATTTTAACATGCAAGTAGATTGGGAAAACCAGGTTGGGACTGGATCTTGAGAGAATTTGTAAAAAGCCTACGAAATGGCTTTTTAGAGCAGCTGGTTGGTGAGTCCACTAGGGAACCAGCTGTACTGGATTGGGTGTTGTGTAATGCACCAGAGGTGATTGGAGAGTTTAGACTTTAGGGTAAAGGAATCATTAGGGAGCAGTGATCATTTGCGATTGAATAAGGCAAAACTAAAGTCAGAAGCGTTATTTCAGCGAGTAAAGGGAATAACATGGTATGACGGAGGAACTTGCCAAATTACTGTATATAGTCATGTAATTGACATTTACATGGGTCAAACCTTTGACCTCCTGATTTAGTTTTGTCATTCAGGCATCAGGAGCTCAGATGGCCGGGACCTGGTGGTAGTGTGGGTGGGCAGGCGGCTGGGGCATCGGGAGTTGGTACGTATGGGCAGTAGATGGGAAGGGGCATTAGTAAGGAAGATAGTAGAACAGCAATGGATGAAGCTTCTGCAAGAAATGAGGAAGGTGCAAAATAAATACACAGAAAAAGAAATATTTGGAATGAAAAACTGGCTGATGAGGGAAGTCAAAGCCGACATAAAAGCAAAAGAGAGGTCATACAAGGAAACAAAAATTAATGTGAAGATATAGGATTGGGAAGTTTTTAAAAACTTGCAGGTTAATGAAAAAATTAATATGGATGAAAAGATGAAGTTTGAGAGTAGGCTAGCAAATAATATGAAAGGTTATAAAGAACTTCAAGTATGTCAAGAGTGAAAGAGATGAAAATAGAATATAATTAGAAACAGAAGTTGGAGAAAAAATAGAAAACAAGGAGATGGCAGAAAAACTAAATTGAGTATTTTGCATCAGTCTTCACTGTTGAAGGCATTAGCAAAGGGCTAGATGTTGAAAGATATTTGGGAAGTGAATGCAGATACTATTCCAAGGGAGAACCTGCTCAGAAAGCTGAATGGTCTCAGGTTAGATAAGTATCCTGGATCAGATTGATTGCTCCCTTGGGTTCTGAAAGTAGCAGCAGTAGAGATTGTAGAGTCATTTGTAATGATCTTTCAGGAATCGATAGATACAGGGCTGTGTTCTTAGTCCCCTGCTCTACTCACTTTACACGCATGACTGTGTAGCTTGGTACGACAATAACACCATCTATAAATTTGTCGACAATACCATGGTAGTGGGTTGTATTAAGGATAGAGGATGGAGACTGAGAACTTGGCTGAATGCAACAACCTTGCACTCAATGTCACCAAAACTAAGGAGCTGATTGTTGACTTCAGGAAAGGAAAGCCAGAGGTATACAATCCAGTGATCATTGGGGGATCAGAGGTGGAAAGGGTGAACAAATAAGTTCTTGGAAGTCACTATCTCAGAGGATCTTCCTGGACCCAACGCACCAATGGCATTGTGAAGAAAGCACATCAGCGCCTCTACTTCCTCAGGAGTTTGTTGAAGTTTATTATGACACCAGAAACCCTGGTAAATTTCTAGACATGTGGTGGAAAGTATGCTGATTAACTGCATCATGGTCTCGTATGGGAACACCAATACCCCTGAGCACAAAGCCCTCCAAAATGTAGTGGGCACAGCCAGGACATCACAGGCAAAATCCTTCTTACTATTGAGTACATCTGCAGGGAACACTGCCCTCCGAGGGCAGCAGCAATCATCAAAGATCCTCACCACTCAGCATACACACTGTTCTCGCTGCTGCCATCAGGAAAGAGGTACAGGTGCCATAAGACTTGCACCACCAGTTTAGGAACAGCTGCTACCCCTCCACCATCAGACTCCTCAACAACAAACTCAAACAGACTCATTTGAGGACTCTTGTGCACTTCGTTGTTTTTTTTATCTTGGTATTCCACAGCCAGTTTGTTTTATTTATCTGTTTCATTTATTTGTTTACATGTTTACGCTGCATACAGTTTTTTTTGCATGACCGTTTAGTGGTAATTCTTCTTCACCCGTAGGAAAAAGGAATCTCAGGGTTGGATATAATGTCGACAATAAACGCTGACAATAAATCTGAAATTTTGGTATGGTCCCAGAGGAGTAGAAAATTACAAATGTCACCCCACTATCCAAGAAGTGAGAGGGGAGGCAGAGAGGAAATTATAGACCCATTAGCTTCACATCAGTGGTTGGGAAGATATTTGGAGTCGATTGTGAGGGATACAGTTATTTGGAGGCACATGAAAAGATCAGCCAAAGCCAGCAGGTTTCTTTGAGGGAAAATTTTGATTGATAAACCTATTGGCATTCTTTGAAGAAGTGACATGCAGGCTAGATAAAGGAGATCCAGTGCATGTGGTGTATTTGGATTTTCCGATGGCCTTTAACAAGGTGCTCTACACAAGGCCTTTAACAAGGTGCTCTACACAAGGCCTTTAACAAGGTGCTCTACACAAGGCCTTTAACAAGGTGCTCTACACAAGGCTTTTTAACAAGGTAAGACCCCATAGTACAGTGTTGGCTGATTGGCAGGAAGCAGAGAGTTGGGTTGGCTGCCAATTGCTGTATTCCAAAAGGGTTGGTGTTGGGGCTGCTCTTTTCATGTTGAACATTAATATTTTAGATTATGGTATGAATGGATTTGTGGCAAATTTGCAGGTGAGACTCAGATAGGTGAAGGACCAGGTAATGTTGAGGAAATGGAGGCTGCAGGACTTAAACTGATTAGGAGAATAGATAGAGAAGTAGCAAATGAAATATAATGTCAAAGTGTTCAGTCATGCACTTTGATAGAAAAATAAACTGGCAAACTTTTTTTATAAAATGGGGAGAAAATTGAAAATACGCAGATGCAAAGGCACCTGGGAGTCCTTGTGCTCTATATCCTGAAGGTAAACTTGCATGTGGCAAAGAAGCTAAATGCAATGCTGGCATTCATTTCCAGAGGAATCAAATGTCAGAGCAGGGATGTGATGTTGAGACTTGATAAGGCGCTGTTGAGACTTGGAATAATATGAGCAGTTTTGTGCTCATTTAAGGGAGGATGTGCTAATGTTAGAGAAGATGCAGAGGAGGCTCACAAAAATGAAAGGTTTATAGGAAGAGATTTTGACAGCTCTTGGCCTGCACTCAACAGCATTCAGGAAAAATGAAATATTTTGAATGTTGAAAGGCATCGACAGAGCAGATGTAGAAAAGTTTCTTCCCACGGTGGGAGATACTAGGACGAGGGCAAAAGATGGTGGCGCTGGTGTAGACCCGCGGGAACGGTGGTCTTTCTTTGAAATCCGGTGACCGTGGGGTCTACGCCCAAGGGGGTGGCACCTATTAATTGCCAGCAGCCACGAGGGGCTGCAGATTCTGTCAAAGTGGAGAACTGGAACAGGGCACCAGAGGACAGGAAGACTAACTAACCCCTGTCTGAGAAGGAGAAGCAGAAAAGACGACCCATGGGACCATGACCATGGAGGTGGACTAGTGAGGGGCTGCTGGTGACTCGAGGCGAAGAACCCACAGAAGCTGCAGGCTGAGACTGCTGTCGGGAGACTCGCACCAGGCTGCGGACTGCTGGAGACTGCCTCGAACTGCCTGAGGGGTACCAGGTAGCTGAACCGGGATGCAAGAAGGTGCTAAAGGGTCCCTGTCAGAGGCTTGGGTTGCCTGTCTTTTGGACTGGACTCTGGGTGGCTGGAGGCAAATCTATGGACACGGTGACTCTGGGGGGGACCCTCTTTCGCTTCTCTGTAAGAAACTTAAAAGACACCTAGGCAATTTCTGCCAGTGGCAAATCTGTCTTGCATCAGGCAAAAGGACACTGTTTTATTACTATGACAGTAAATTGAATCTTGAACAAATTCAGGATTGATGGGTGTCTGCTGAGAACAGAGGAATTTCTTCAACCAGAGGAGTGTAAATCTGTGGCATTTGTTGCCACAGGTGGTTCTGGAAGGCATGTCATTTCAAAGCAGAAATTCATAGTTTCTTGATTAGCCAAAAGTTATGGGAAGAATGCTGGGCATTGGGGCTGAGTGGGAAAGTGGATCAGTTCATGATTAACTGGCAGAGCAGATTTGATGGGCTGAATAGCTTATTTCTGCTCCTATGTCTTGAGGTCTTGCGCAAATAGAATAGGAATCTTTAAAAGTAAGAGCCTTCAAGAAAAACCACAGGGATGTGCAGATAACAGAATTGTTGTTTCATTTGGGTATCGTGTTCAGCATGGATTGAGCGCCGAGTGATTTTGGTTTTTTCCCCGTCATACAAAGCTAGTTCTTAACCGAACTACGTTGAATTACAGATATGACCTCTATAGATAACCACGCTCCTTCAGTCTCTCTTGATCAAGCCTAATTCTAAGAGGTTCACTATAACACCTAAGTTTCTCTAAAAAAAAGTTTTAAACTCTTTATTTCACTCTTGAGAGAAGCAGCATTCATCAAGGATCCACACCATCCAGCACACAACACACTCTGTTCTCACTGCTGCCATCAGCAAAGAGGTATAGGTTTCCATAAGCCTCGCACCACCAGGTTCAGGAACAGCTGCTACCCCTCCACCATCAGACTCTTCAACAACAAACTCGATCAGGGACTCATTTAAGGCCACTGGTGCACTTTTTTGTTTTTATTTAATTTGCTGTATTGCACAGTCAGCTTGTTTACATTCATTATCTGTTTACAGTTCTTTATTTGTTAACATGTATACGCTATTTACAGTTTTTATTTTGCACTTCCAATAAGTAGTAATTCTGTCTCACTTGCAGAAAAAAATTTAGGTTGATTGTGAGGTCATGTATGTAGTCTGACAATAAATCTGAAGTCCTCTGCCTCTCTTCCTTTTGTACCACTTTTTTTTTTGCCTAGACTATAGTATTGCCTTGTGTCTTGAGTGTCAGGTTTGTTCAATTTCTGTGAGGTGCCTTGAGACCTTTTGTTGCAGGCATCGTATACATATAGTTTCATTGCTGCAATTAATTAATAGGGGCAATGTATTCAAGTGACTAGGGGTGGTGCTTGGGCTTGCAATATCTGAGTAATTGTAGCATATCTCAATCAGCTGGAGAAAGTTTGTAGATTAAGTAGCAGAAGTGAGAGAAGGCCTTGATGAAGGGTTCCAACCTGATGTGTCGATTGTTCTTTTTCTTCCTACTGAGTTCCTCCTGCGGGTGCTTTTTTTCCTCCCAGTTCCACCATTTCAGTATCTTGTGTCTCCATATCTGAGCTATTGGAGCTCAACAAGGAATATGAAGTAAGGTATGGTAGCAGTAATCAAACTTGTCAGTACATTTAATGTCTAATGCTGCTGCTTTGAAACTCTTCTTAAAAGATGAGTGTTTTGATTCTTGGGCTCGTACACAGGATTGTGTTTGGGGATGAAGCATGAACCCCCTTTCACTGTATTTGCATTCAATGATGGAAAGAAGATTTGGCAGTAGTTTAGATTGCAATCTCGGAAAAATTTTATGTAAATTGTGGTTGTTTACACTGCACCCCTTAAGTGTGTTAGTCTTGGTGCTTTTACGTGTAGCAACGTGGCATCCATCATCAGCTGGATGTCGAATTCATGAGGTGAGTTTTGTGGTGCGATTTTAAACTGCAGTCTTCTCCCGAAATGTAGTCAGGGTCCTGCAGGATAAATCGCGGTACAGGAATTCACTAAAAATTCCTGCACTTTTCTTTTCAGATTGACCATGTAATGGCAAATTTTATTGATTGTGCTGTTATTTGAAAACTTGATTGCAATGACCACTGTCTTTAAAATTTAAATTTTAAAAATTTAAACATATAGCACGGTAACAGACCATTTCGGCCCACAAGTCCGTGCTGCCCAATTTACACCCAATTAACCTATATCCCCAGTATGTTTCGAATGGTGGGAGGAAACTGGAGCCCATGGTGAAAACTCGTGCAGACACGAAGAGAACATATGAATTCCTTACAGACATCATGGGATTTGAACCCTGGTCCTGATCACTGTAATGCATTACTTTTAACTGCTACGCCAACCGTACCACCCCTGGTATGGAGTTTTGTGTGAAATTTTAAGATATTGCATTATCTGTACATTTTCACAACATTTCATTTAATTGTACTGTTTTAGTCATCACAACATTTTAAAATTAGGTAGAGAACCCTTTTCACTAGCTAAGTTTCTAAATTCTATTTGAAACTACAGTACAACTCCGATTATTTGAAATGGACGGGACCGGGCTAAGTCATACAATGTTTAAACCACAATAGTCAACAAGGCAAGACCTTTTAAGAATTGGCACTTACCCACTTTTACTCCCTTGGAGGCTGCCTGGGCCGGTGCAACACTCGCTGGTGAATCACAGGCTCCTGTCTCCCCGGTCACCGGAGCTCCAGACCCCAACGCCAGAGTCCTGACTCCGAATTCTCCCCTGCTGGGTCTACTACCCATATACTCTGGGGGATCTGGTGTGCGTTTGTTGTAGTAGGCCAAGGGGAGGGTTCGGAGTTGGCGTCAGGAACACTGTGATGGAAAGGGGAGGGGAGGGAACGCCACAGAGCCTGAGGTCCAGCTCCTGCCCAAAAAGCAGCTCTCCTTGATGACGCTGGGACAAAGTATTCTGCTGACAGCTTGCAGCTGGGTGACCCCCATGGTACGCAGTTTAATAGGGAGAGTTGGAGAGAAAAGTTAATAGGGGAAGGTAAAGAAGAAAATGGAAAGAGAAAGGAGGAGTTACCTGAAATGAGGACAGTCGTTCTAATTTCTTGTTGAAGGTTTTGAGTGGATTTTTTTTCAACTTGAGGTAAGTTTGGCTCAAAAAAATTTCAGATAAATGAAGATTTCTGATTTGTTTTGCATATCCTAATTTATCTGAATTTTCTTTAAAAATTCAGATAAATGAGGATTTTGGAGAATCCAATTTCAGATAATCGGAGTTGTACTGTAGATGTTTATTGTGTCATTGGCTTTTGGAGCAGTCATATATATTTCTTCATTTGATGGCGTCATTAAGTGCATGGTGTCAATTATGAATGCATTTCTCGTAATTTAAGGAAGGTGAAAGGTCAAAATTAATTGAATCACAAATAATAATTAAAGCAGTAGATGTTTTTACGGAAGCAGGCAATAGTTGATACAGTTACACAGCAGGTCAGTGAATGTCAGAGGGAAGTTGATGCTTCCAACGTGATCACTCTTTCAATATTGTCTGAGAAACTGATTTGTTGTGATGAAATATTTGTGCACTTGCGTAATTTTAATTGTGGTTTGTGTCAGAAGCACAGTGGAGCAAAATAACTTGCCTGGAGCTTCTCTAGTGTATATAATTGAAGGTAGAAGTAAACCTGGGTTTAAATCGTACTTTTTTTCTGTCTTCATTATGTCTGTACTCAAGATGAGGGTTTCAATTCTAGGTTTTCTGAAGTGTCTTTAAAATTGAACATGCCCAACTCCCCTTGCTTTCTGTAGGGTTAACTCTCTCCATAATTCCTTGGTCCATTTGCCCCTGACCTTTCTCCTTTTAGCAGTCCTACATATACTGTATTTGTGCATCTCCATTGGTACCATCTAGGGACCTTAACGGTCAACAGTCATTCCAGGTGAGGCAGAGATTCACATGCATCCTCTCCAGACATGTTTGTTGCATTTACTGTCACTGGTTTGATCAGCAGAAGTAGACATTTGAAACAAGCGTTTTCTTCATGCTCTTGTCACAGAAAAATAATTACGAAACAGACAGAAAGGGATTTGAGGATAGGCTCCTGGGAGAAATCTGCAACATCCCATTGACTCCTAAGAAAACCTTTCCATTTACACTCAAAATGGAGGAGTATTACAGGTAACCATGGTGTCCACAGAATTCTGTGTTTTATCCCCAATTTTATTTAAGAGTTTATGCTGGATATCAGAGCATTTCTATTTGCCCAATAATTTTCCTCTTTCCCCACTTTCCCATCAGCTGCCCCTTTCAAACTTGCATCCCAGTAAATCGGCCATTCAGTGTCCCGGGCTAGGAATGGAGGTTTGGCCTTTTCCACTTGACCACTCCTAACTGGGACACTGAACACTTTCACACTTGCAAGGGTTTATCCCCAGGGTTTGGTCTGTTCTACCATTAATAGGAAGTGCCTGCAATGCAATTGCCCATTTCACACTTGCTTGATCTCAATGCCGGCATCTGCAGACACCAGGGATTGTACTAGGGGTCGAGGTCGACAATCCCTGGCGTGAGATGACGTCATCTTATGCCGATGTTGAGCAGATTTTGCTTTCGCACTTGCCACTAAAGGCCGATTGGTGTTGGATTCCTGGGATAATTGGCAAGTGTGAAAGGGGCACCAGATTCTACCACGTACATACTAGGGGCAATTTGCAGTGGCCTTAATCCTTGGAGGATAGTCACAGGGAGTGTATGCATACCACAGATGGCACTGGAGGTCAGGGTTTAACATGGGTTGTTGAAGCTGTGAGGCAGCAGCTCTTCTAGTTCCTGTCACTGCGCTGCCCTGTGAATTAAAAACGCCATACAAGGACCTGCAATAACCATACTTTGTACTGCCAGGAATGTGTTGCAGGCTATTCGTCCATCCTAATCCTCATGTATCATGAAATGTGCTGTAAAAATAGTCTTCTGTGCAGAAATCTATTGATAGAAAAATTCTGTTGCAGATATGCAATCCTATCAATGTCAGCTGTTGGGGATTCTGCAGGTGGGTGTTAATTTTGATACAATTTTGTTGAACCAGATACACTTAAATTGAGGAAAGCAGCTGAAGGTCAACTGCTTCTTTGGCACTTTTTTTTAATGCATTAAAAAAATTATAGAAATGTTCAGCCATTTAGACAGAATAATTACTTTGAATATTTTATTAAAGCTTGCTATTTTCTGATCTCTTATTTTAACATTTCATGATAGCAAGATATTGTAGTCTGAGGGTGGCCATCCAGTTTCAGTCATGGCAAAAAAAGTTGTCATTCAGTCTTGAAATAAAATTCTTGAGAATTAATTCAAATACCATTGTAAATTTGAAAATTATAATCGTTTTTGATTTATTTGGGAATAACATTGATGTAAATTGAATATATGTTTGAAGAGTATTTAACCACTCTAATGAAGATTCTCTGTGGAAAGCTCGTCTGAAGTGAAAAGGCTGAAAAGTGCAAACGACACAGTTAGTCGAGCATTAAATGCTTAGAAGGAGTTGGAGAACTCCTTTACTCTGAATTGTGGCATATAATGTTTTTATGCCACCTGACTGTGTACCTCTTTATTTAATTTTTCATTTCATTTGGAAGGAGTCACTTCTGAACCTCAGCCCAAATTTTTGTCTGGATTACAAGGTGGGAGAGGACATGAACCCGAAACCCTGCAAGTCCTCCCAAAGTTATATGTCTGTTCTCATTATTTTAATTGTGTGTTCAATACAATTTCCTGTATGTAAGATATATAGATAATGCTTGCTTGCTGAATATATTTTTTACTGATCAGTTACGCCATTGATGCAATTGTAGCAGTAGAATGTGGCTCTATTGCATCCTTTTAAAATATTTTAAGAATTTTAAAACCACATCAATGTATACACATTTGATGTGTGTGTGCATGTAACCACCCCTGCCTCCTTCCCTCCTTCCCTCCCCCTCAGAATATACCAAAGGAAAAAAAATTAGAAAAAGAAAGTATGGAGAATGTCAAGAAAACAAATAATTAACCAATACTAAATGTGGAGTTGGGGGTTACCAACAGGATGGGCTTTCAGAGAGTCCACTAAATTTTTAAACTAACATTGTGAATATGGGTTCCATATTTTCCTAAAAATTGATATTTATTACGTAAATTATGTTATCTTCTCAAGTGGAACATAGCTACGAAGTTCAGTATGCTATCTCTCCATCCCTAAATCTGAATTTGATTTCCAAGCAATGGTTATGCACTTCCTAGAAAGAGGTAAAGCAACTTGTAAAAATTCAAATTGATACATAGTTGACCTCAATTGGGGGGCGTGGCAAGATGGCGTAGAGTCTAGACGTGTAATCTCGACCTCTCTGGCCGGACTTTTAAGTACCCGTTTTTAACTCTTTGTTTTCAAGTTTAAACTTTTTAAATTTTAGTTTAAAGTATTATGGAACAGTTATGGCCATTAATGGTAAAAAGATTAAACCTCAAGTGCAGAAGAAATTACATTTTCGGAGTGTTGAAGATTTAGGGCCTAAACAGCTTGCTTCAGCCTCAGGTTTAAGATTGCCTGTGGGAGCTGTAAAAAAAAAGACTACTACTCACCAAGAGAAGGACATCACTGGAATTACTCGTTCTCAGGAGGAAGATGTGTGTTCCCAAGAAGTGGATCCTGATTCTGGCAGCCTGCCAACTTTAACAGAGGGAGCACGCAGGAAGATGACTCCATTGTTTGAAACCACTCAGGCAATATTCCAACCTGAAGAGATCTATTTCATCCGTGAGTTGTTGAAACAACAGCGAGTTGTGGGGGGAGACCAGCGTCGACCCCCTGAAGAAGTCGGGGTGCCGTTGCTGGGAGATCAGACCCACAGTAAGACTGTTAAAACGCCTGTTGTTGAGCTGCAGCAGGAGCTGCAGTTACCTGGTTCTGCACTACGTTAGAGAAAGCAGGGCTGAGTCTTTCTGAATTACAATTTAACCTGTTAAATGCTCTCACTCAGCCTATAATGCAAGAACTGGCTCAAATGAAAGATAGTATGAGGTCAGAATTCTCTACAGTTAAAGCATGTGTGGAAGCATCTTCTGAAGATTTTAAAAAATTTCAGTCTGCTTTTTTGGAATGTAAACAGCAAATGGCCTCTAATACAGAAAAAGTGTTGAAGGTTGAAAAATCTGTTATAAAATTGCAAGAACCTGAGAAGGAGTTAGAGAGGAAAATAGACTATTTGGAGAATCAAAGTAGAAGCAATAATGTGAAAATTGTTAGTTTGCCAGAAGGTAAGGAAGGACAAGATCCTCTTCATATTTTTTAAAGAATGGATTCCACAAGTATTGGGACAAGAATTTTTCTCTGGAGGCTTGGTATTGGAAAGAGCTCATAGAGCTTTAAGAAGAGCACCTCTACCTGGTCAACCACCAAGACCTGTGATAATTCGATGATTGAGTTATTTGGACAGAGAAGCAATACTCTGTCTAGCAGTGCAAAATGCGAGACAACGACAGGCTCCGTTAATGATTCAGAATAGTAGAGTTTTTTTAAATCCAGATTTGAGACAAGGGGTTATTCAGCGTCGGCGTCGATTTAATCCAGTTAAAGAAGTTTGGTGGCGTAAAGGTTATGTCTACTTTTCGCTATCCGGCAGTGGTGAAGGTGATCTATGGAAAATTTCAATCTTGGTTTTTTGAGAATGATCGTGAAGCAATGACTTTTGCTGATTCATTGCCAGATGCAAGAGGACAAAGACGTAGTCCACCATTGTCTCCTAAAGAAAAATCTGGTTGTTCTAGAAATGGAAAAAATGGGAATGGAAAGAGTCCAACTTCTCTGGAAATGGGGTCTCTGAGTTTGGAATCTCTTGGATGAATAGAAGAATTTACTTATTCTTACTTTATTTTATATGTCTTTATGATATTTTGATGTTATTCTTTGTTTGGCTGGGGAGAGAGAGATTGGCTCCAGGTTCTGTTAGTCATGAGCCACTGGTGGGTGATCCACACCCAAGTTTTATTTAGGGGTTACTACATTTTTGTAGTTTTTTTGGGGGGGGGTTCTTTCTTTTTTGATTTTATTTTAAATTATTATTTTTATTTTATTTAGTCTTTAATTTGTGGTTTTTCTTTCTCCTATTGGAGGGCCTATTTATATTGCTTTGAGTTTTTATATAATGATATTATTAGTTCTTAGTAATATCAGTAGATAGTTGAGGTCTGCTACTTTTAATGTTCGAGGTTTAAACAGTCCAATTAAGCGTAAGCACATTTTGGTGTATATTAAGAAAATGAAAATTAATGTTGCTTAATCTTTTTGGAAGAAAGTTCAATTATTTCTAGAATACTTATATAAGATTAAAATACCTTTAGATCCGACAGTATTTTTATTGGGTAGTTTGCAACCTCTGAAAGTTTTGGGATTAGATAAGTTTCAACTTCCTTTTGTATATTTACCTTTATCTGTAGCAAAAAAATGTATTGCTAGTACGTGGAAAGATACGAATATGATTGATATTAATAGATGGCATAATGAGATGAAATATTGTTTAATAATGGAAAAAATTATGTGTGTTTCGTGTGATAACTATATTTTCTTTATTAATAAGTGGTTGTTATATTCAGAATATTTACATTTTGATTTACATTGATTAGATCTTAATTTTTATGCTTAATTTTTTCTTTATTTGTTTTCTCTTTATGGCTCTCCTTAGGAGAGTTGGCTGAAGGGGGGATTGCTTTTTTTTCTCTCTTTTTATATATATATATATATATAAAATAAAATGTTCATGTTTCTGGTTTATTGTTATATATGTTACTTATTATCTGTACTCTGAATGAATAAATAAAGTTTAAAAAAAATAGTTGAGCTCAATTTAGGTCTGATCACTTTAATATTACCCAATAAAAATAACATCAGATCCTGTGGGAGTTTAGCCCCTATTATTTTCCCAAAAAAATTCTCTACTTCTAACCAGAAAGACTTAACCCTAGGACACTTCCAAGTAGAATGCAAAGGGAAGCTGATTTCCTGACCACATCTAAAACATAAATCTGATAATGTTGGGTTCAAATTTTTGAAAGTTAAATATAATTGATGCAAAAAAATTGTATTGAACCAATCTATACCTAACATTAGTAATTTGTCACTTTTTTTTCTTTACCCTATTGCATCCAATCATCTTCATCAATTTTTTAATTTAAATCAACTTCCTATCTTAATCTAGATTTATGCATTCCTAATTTAGGAGCTTCTTTTTGAAGTAGCTTATACATCACCAAAATAAATTTATTCAGGCTGCCCTTACAAATCAATAATTCTAATTCATTCTCTCTAGGTAATATCAAATTAGGACCTAATTTATCAACTAAGAAAATCTTAACTTGATAATAACAAAAAAAGGTATTATTTGGGACATTAAGTTTAATATTCATTTGTTCATATGAAATAAATCTGTCAACTTCAAAATGATCTTCTATTTTCTTAGAAGATTTTCTTCTACTCCAAATCCTCAAAAAATAATTATCCATAGAAAATGGAAGGTCTATTTTGACATAAAGACATTTTTCGAGAAACGAAACCTTTCCACCTATTTCATAATTTATTTTACTCCATAATTCAATCCAATGTTTTAGAACAGGCATATCCCTACTTCCTATTAACAATTTTGAATTCCATTTATAAATAAAATCCTGCATACTGTTTTCAATTCTATTTTTAACCCAAGCTGGAGCTTTATCTACCTCAAACATCACATTAATAAATTTCAATTGAGTTGCCTTATAATAATTCTTAAAATGGGGAAGTTGCAAACCTCCCAATTCATACTTCAAAGTCAGGTTTTTCAAAGAATCTCTATCCATCTTTTCTTTCCATAAAAACCTCCTAATACTCAAATGTAAATCCTTAAAAAAAATTTTTGGGAATCAAAAAAGGAATTTACTGGAAAAGATATTGAACCCTTGGAAAAATATTCATCTTTATACAATTAACTCTACATTTTAATGGTACAGGTAAATAATTCCATCTATACAAATCTCTTTAATTTTATTGAGTAAAGGTAAATAAATCGATTTATGCAAATCATCCACTGGCTGCTTAAATTGAACAGATTTTCTACATTATGTATAAATCACCCTTAACCAGGGGCATAACTTCACTTTTGTCTGAATTAATCTTGTAACCCAATATTTCACAATATTCTTCCAATCTTGCATATAATTGGTGCAAAAAAATTATAGGGTCTCATATAAAGCAAAACATCATCTACAAATAAATTATCATATATTCCTCTTGATTAACCTCTATACCCTTAATCTTAGAATCTTGTCTTATTAACTCTGCTAAAGGTTCTATTGGTAAATCAAATAAAACTGGTGATAAAGGACATCCTTGTCTACTCAATCTAAGTGACTGAAAAACAAATAAATTGTCCATTAGTTACAACTTTAGCAGAGATAAAAGTTTTGACCCAATTAATAAATATAGGTCCAAAGCCAATATTTTCTAATACCTTAAATAAATAATTCTATCTTAACCCATCAAAGGCCTTCTCAGCATCTAAAGTTGCTGCCACCGATATAACCCCTTAGTTTGAGGTAAGTGTATTAACTAATCAGTCTATCAACATTAGCGGTGGATTGGCGCTTTTTAACAAAACCCATTTGATCTATATGAATTAAATTCAGTAGAAATCTAGCCACTCTATTTGCCAAAATTTTAGCAATAATTTTAAAATTATAATTTAACAAAGATATTGTCTTATAAGATCCAGTTTTTAACAAATCTGTCTTTCTTGGGTATTACACTAATAATTGCATTTGAAAAAGATTCAAGTAGAGAATGGATTTCTGCTGGTTGTTTCAGCACCTCCATAAAAGGAGGTATTAAGAAATCCTTAAATTTCTTATAAAATTCAGGTGGAAAACCATCCTCCCTAGTGACTTAACCAATTTGCAATAACTGAATACCTCATAAATTCCTTTACTCCTTTTAAAACTGCTGGAATAGTACAGCATGGATCTCAAATTTTTAGCCATTTGGTCTAGAAGTATGTTCTGTTATGTTTTTAAAATTATACCTGTGCTGTTCTTAATAGTCAATTTAAACTTCTGAAGCTATACATTCATTTGTGTGCTTTGTTTAATTTTATTCTTCAGCATTCCCTTAAGAGCTCTTGAAATTAAGCTGATCTCTAGCCATTCCCATGTGTAAACTCTGTCCCCACTGAAAGAGATTGTTTTGTTATTATTTGAACTTCAGTTTAATTAGTGTTTACACACTATGCTGTATTAGCCTGGTCTGAAATGTTTCCCATTTTCATTCCTCAGAAATAAAATGTAAAGACATGTTGCAAATTTTATAATGGAATTAAAATGCTTAACAGGGCAAACAGTTTATTTTATACCCAGACACTAATTTTGGAAATATTTGGATTTTTAAAATGGGATTATGAAAATCTGTAGAAATTGAGGGCACCAAAAAACATACAGTACAACTCCAATTATCTGAAATGGTCGGGTCTGGGCCTATAAAATAACGGGTCTTTTTAAAAAAAAAAACAGCCCAGTAGCAACAGCAAATTACTTGTAACAGTGTTTAAACAACAGCAAACAACAAGGGAAGCTTTTTAAGCATGAAATAATGTTTACATTTCACCCAAAAAAAACCACCCTGAATAAAATAAGGTAAATCCAACATCAAAAACTCTGGGAGGTTTTCCAAAATTCCAATTTTTTTTTAAACTGTGATGTCAGTTCTGCTCTGAAAATTCTTTAGATAACTGAATATTTTTTGATTGTTTTGGATATCCTCATTTATCCAAAAAAAAATTAATGCTAATATTTCAAAAATTTCCCCAGCATTTCAGTGATTTTGTTTTCAAGATACTGTTTCAGAATTAATCAGAATTTATTCTCATGATCAAGTCATGAAATTCATTGTTTTACAGCAGCAATCACAGTGTAAATATTCATATAAACCACCTTCCAACAATAAATAAAAATAGTTCACAAAAAGTCAAAGGAAGGCAGTGTCTTTGGTTCATTGATCATTCAGGAATCTGATGGCAGCGGGGATGAAGCTGTCCTTGTGCTGCTGAATGCTTGTCTTCAGGCTCCTGTATTTTTTTTTCCCCCATTGGTAGCAGAATGAAGAGGACATATCCTAGGGTGGTGGGGGTCCTTGAGGATAGAGGCTTCTTTCTTAAGATTCCACCATCTTTTGTGTATCTCCTAGATGAAGTCTGGTGCCCGTGATGTCTCAGGCTAAGTTGACTGTCTTGTAAAAATGGTATTTTTATTTACAAGTTTTGGATTTCTAATTATCTTTCACATTCATTTTTTTTTTGTCTTAAATGAACTGAATTTTAGTTCCATATTAGGGGAAAGCCATGTCTATTTTTGTGTGTTAGTCTTCAGACTTGACCCTTGGTTACTTTTCTCCTCTAGAGCCATAGCTTTATCTTCTGCTTCAAACTCCCTTCCTAACAGCATTCTGAGTATGTTCAGCAGGACTGGAGCTGCTTAAGGCCATTATCAAGATCGTAGGGGGCGATAAATAAAATGCTAGTCTTGTTTGAAATGCAGAAAAATGAATAAAAAATGTAAAGGATTTGTGTTAACCTTTAATTTAATGTTAAACTATATTTCTTTTATAAAAATGTCTTAGTAAAGTAAATTATAGAGATAAAATATTGTATCTGTATTAGTAAGTTGGGTGTTGGTTGGTATACAGTCACACACATGTCACAGCACATTTACAGATACACATTGTACTCAGAAGAGTGTTCGATCTCAGAGTCAATGTCTTGAACACAGAGCTAATGGATTTAGTGGGTCTTAATTATTTAAGAACTACTGAAGGAAGCCATCTCTTTTTAATCAAAGCCACACCCTCTTGAACAGAGATGAGGTCAGAGGTTGTTATGGATATGGAATGGTTTTGAAATAGGAACAGAATTTTGGTAGAAAATAAAACTGGGCATGTGGTTTCCACGAATTGGGACTTACCTTGGTGATGATGTAACGGTTACATGATTTGGAAGAGTTTAATCTGGAGAGTATATAAGTCAAAACCCCTGTGACACAGGGGTTAAAACCTTATGAAAGACAGGGTTGAGAAACAGTAACCAGAATTGATGTGTGTTACTCCTGGGGAAAAAGGAAACCGAATCAATGGCTTTTAAAATAAGGAAGAGCCTTTTGCTGTCTCTTTGGAAAAGAGGACAGATTTCTATTTTTGTGTATGACCACTTTGTTTAGCCCTTGTCTGGTTTGTGACTTCATTGTGAAAGAAAATAGCCACATTGTGAGTAAAGAGGCCTGAAAATATGATGTTTAAAAGCACTTTATAATTATTTCTGAACTGAGAATTTAAGACTTTCAAGCAAGACTAAAATGATGCTGAACTTTTTAAGATTGAATTTTCAGAGTGGGACTTTAATCTATCTCTCTCTCTCTCTCTCTCTTCCCCCCCCCCCTCCCTCTCATGCACGTACACACATAATATCACTGAGATTTACTTTGTTGTGGTTTTGATCTATAAAGAAAGCATACTGCTTGTTTACCTTCATCAATCAGGGCATTCAGTATAAAAGTTGGAAAGTCAAAAGGTGGTAAAAACTTTGGGTCAGTGGAGGGCAGGAAGGTTGGGGGTTACATGTCCTTCAGTACCTAAGATACTGTCATAATGTTCTGCAATTTATTGTTGCTTTTGAGTGGTTTCAGTGGTGTACTCATAGAATTTCAGGGATGCTGGTGATATGCCAAATTGTTGAGAATGGTGACAGCACCTCCTCTGTGATCAATCTTCTGATTTGTGTCCTGAGGAATTAAAAGTCATGGATTCAATTGCAGAAAGGGGTGCTGAGACAAGGTCCTGTAGGGACTGATTCTTTGCATTTTGTAGTATTGGAAATGTTAACAAATAACTGTGGCATTCAAAAGAAAATTTATTGCTTGTATATTTTTTTGCCAGTGTTACTGATCTGTATATCTGAAACGGAAGATTGGGAAATAGGAAGACAGATACTGAAATACTATGATTTTGTTTCAACAGCGGTTATTTTTGTTTGTAAGTAATCAAAGATAGTCATTTACAGTTGACTAGGTTATACTATTTGGCTTGATCTTTCAATTGTAGATACTTAATATCAAATAATTTTTCACAGACTTCAGATTTATTATCTGAGTATATACATGACAACATATACGGTCCTGAGATTCTTTTTCCAGTGGATGAGGCAGAATTACCACTTATTGGTGGTGCAAAAAAACCTACTCCACTTACACATGTAAACAAATAAAGAAATATAAACAAAACTCTGCAATGCAGAGAGAAGAATCCATAAAGTGCAAAAGTAAGAATCATTAAATGAGTCCTTAATTGAATTTGTTGTTGAGGAGTCTGATGGCGGAGGGGTAGCAGCTGTGCTTGAGCCTGGTGGTGTGAGTCTTATGGGATCTATTCCTCTTTCCTGATGGTAACAGCAAGAACAGAATGTGTGCTGAGTGATGTGGATCCTTGATGATTGTTGCTGCTCTCTGACGGCAGCATTCCCTGTCAATGTTCTGAATGGTAGGGAGGGTGTACAATGTATATAACACCAAAATTTCTTGCTGCATTCGTAGAGGTACTTTGCTTTTTTAAAAAAAAACAATAGTATACATAATTGAATTAAAAAGAAGCAATAAATACAAAATATAGATAATATTCAGTTGACCTTGTGCAAAAAAAATCAACTACAATAGAGCACGTGTACTTTCGTGGTGGAGCAGTCCATGATTAGTGTACAAAGGAAGTTTCAAGAGCCTCTTGTACTTTTAAATATGGCACCTTTTCTCCAAATCACCAGAGTATCTTTGGCTTATTCTCCCTTTTCAGAATGTATGAAGCTATAAATTTTTCTGCATCTCCACTTTGGGTCTTGTGAAGAAAGACCTCTTTTCCCCAATAAGCAGGCCTTAATACAGTAAATCACCCAAAGTAAGATGATGGATTTATGGATATCATCACTGATCTGTTCCCAAGATCTTGACACTTTGAAGTAGAGTTACGGTCTTTCTGCTGTGGATCAGAGCCAAGCCAGAACATAATCAAAGGTAGAGTTGTGGTTGAGATACCACAGTCAGTACGAATTAGAAGCAACAACTCCTCTGTCATGATAAAGAATATGTATGAGATGTACCGGAAGTCATGTGGTATGAGAGAGAGATAAGAACACAAGCAGGAGAACAAAGGAAACCGGAGAATAAAAAGACACTAAGAAGTTTACCTGATAAACTTGTGTTTAATGTTTTATTAACATCACATTTCGGGCCACAAATGTGACATTGGCGACGAGGATGGGATAAGCTTGAAGAAAATTAAAAACTAAACAAGATTACAGAGATTTACAGACAACTTCAAGGTGATAAAAATTTTCTTTGACTCAGTACTTCTGGGGCTGGAATATTTCCTCATGGCTGGTGCAGACGGTGACTTTCTAACACATAGTGGAATTGCTCATTTTGACCCGACTGGTGATGCAAGCACTGTAAGTGTGAAGTGGAAGGCATGGCTGGAAGAATTTGAATCCTACGCCGACAGTCGTGGCCTATTTCTAGATACCGGTACGGTTGAACAAAAAGCGCAGAGAAGGGCGTTACTTCTTTTCACTGCAGGACCCTCAGTTCGGGAAACATTTAAGACACTTTTGAATGCAGGTAGGAAGGATGAGTATCGGAAAGCGGTAGATGCATTAAATGCACACTATGTAGTGACACCGAATGCTACATTTCAACGCCATTTGTTTCGGAGAACAAGACAAGAAGATGGCCAGACAATTGCTCAGTACGTGACGAGACTACGCCAGCTAGCTGTTGGATGCAATTACATGCCAGCTGATTTGGACAACCAATTACTGGATCAAGTCGTACAGCACTGCAGATCAGATAAACTCAGAAGACGTCTACTGGAAAGAGGGAGTGAGTTGGAACTCACCGATGCTTTAACCATTGCTGCTGCATTAGAGGCTGTTGAAGGGCAATTTCATACCATGACCCTGAAAGATAACTCAAGCCAGCAAATTAAGAGGCTCTCACATCGCCATAATCAGCCAAGATATACGTCGACACAGGACGTGGAATGTTATCGATGTGGAAACCGAGGTCACTTTGGAAAAGACCCATATTGCCCTGCCAAAGGCAAAGTTTGCAGAAAGTGTGGAGGTAAGGACCACTTTGCAAAGAAGTGCAAAAGCAAGTCCAATGCAGACCAGAAGAGGAAGAGTACAACTTCCAAAGGCAAAGTCTGGGGGAAAGGAAAGTATCCTGGAAAGAAAGATATCATTCGCCAGATAAACGGTGACAATGGTGATACCCAGGAGGAACAGAGTTGTTACCAATTTACGTTGAATGAAGTACATCATGAGAAGGTCCCAGTGATCATTGGTGGAGTGACAGTTCAGGTCATTGTAGACTCAGGCAGTGACAGTAATGTGATTGATCGACATTTATGGGAGAAGTTGAAAAGGAAAAAGATCATCTGTACCTCAAAGAAGTGTTCCAAGAAACTGTATCCATACACAGCAACCAAGCCATTGCAGACCATTGGATGTTTTACTGCAACTGTTGAAGCTGGAGATAAGTACACCGAAGCAGAATTTATGGTCATAGAAGAGAGGGGAGAACCATTGCTGAGTAGAAGCTCAGCGCAAGACCTGGCAATACTTCATATTGGAGCTTGTGTCAATTCAATTCAGTCATACGAGGATATGAAGCAAGAATTCCCCGCAGTCTTCCAAGGAGTAGGAAAGCTGAAAGGTCGACAATTGAAGCTAGCGGTAGATGAAACGGTCAAACCCAAGGCACAACCAATGCGCCGAACTCCGTTTGGACTTCGTGGGAAAGTCGAAGCCAAAATTAAAGAATTGATCGAACAAGACATTATTGAACCTGTGGAACATTCGACACAATGGGTCAGTCCCGTAGTGATTGTGCCCAAACCAAAGGGTGACATAAGACTATGTGTTGACATGAGAATGGCAAATGAAGCTATAATTAGAGAACGACTAACCCTATACCAACAGTGGAGGAAATACTTCAAGAACTAACTACCAGCAAGGTATTCTCAAAAATTGATCTGAAATGGGGCTATCATCAATTAGAGCTGGATCCAGGTTCCCGAGATGTGACAACATTTGTGACTCACTGTGGATTGTATCGTTACAAGAGACTATCATTTGGAATTAATGCAGCTTCGGAGATCTACCAGTATGAAATCCATCGAGTGATTCAAGGCATTCCTGGAGTTGCCAACATTTCTGACGACATCATAGTCCATGCACCAACGAAGGAAGAGCATGACAAACGGTTGAGGCGTGCACTGTCTAGACTACAGGAGGCAGGCCTTACCGTGAATGGAAACAAGTGCCAGTTCGGTGTGTCAGAAATGGACTTCATGGGACACAGACTTACACGGGAAGGACTAAACCCTGCAGAGGCCAAGGTGAAAGCTATTGCAGAGGCACGTGCACCTCAGAACGCAATAGCGGTGAGGAGTTTCCTGGGATTGGTTAATTTTTGTGCAAAGTTCATTCCTAATCTCGCTACAGTGGCAGAACCACTAAGGAAACTAACCAGGAAAGGTGTACCATTTCATTTTGGATCTGAGCAGAAGAAAGCGTTCACAGCGCTGAAGCAAAGCCTGACAGATGCAAAAACTCTTGGATATTACGATTCGGCGGCATCAACCAAAGTCATAGCGGATGCCAGCCCGGTTGGTTTAGGAGCCGTGTTGGTCCAGATGCATGATGGAGAACCACGAATCATTGCCTATGCCAGCAGATCGTTATCAGATGTGGAGAGAAAATACTCTTAGACGGAGAAAGAAGCACTCGGACTTGTATGGGCCTGTGAGAGGTTCCATCCATATTTATACGGCATTGAATTTGAACTCATCACAGATCATAAGCCATTAGAGGTGATCTATGCACCTAGATCCAAACCATGTGCCAGAATAGAGAGATGGGTACTCAGACTACAACCCTACAAATATAAAGTAATCCACATTGCAGGGAAAGCAAATATTGCTGATCCGCTGTCCAGATTGGTGAAGGATGGATGTCCACAATCCAAGTCAGAATTGGGAACAGAAACAGAGAGCTTTGTACGCTTCGTAGCTATTTAGGCGACACCGAAAGCTGTGACTACGAAGGAGGTCGAGAGAGAATCCGAACGTGATCCAGAACTCAAGGAAGTAAGAGAATGCATACAGAGTGGACAATGGGACAAGTGTACTCACAAGGCTTACATTCCCATTAGATACGAACTTTGTTGCATCGGACAGTGTGTATTGAGAGGTTGCAGATTGGTGATACCTCAAAGATTGAGACCGAAGATCGTATCCTTAGCACATGAAGGACACCTAGGCATTGTTGGTACCAAGCAAAACCTCAGGACCAAGGTATGGTGGCCAAGAAATTTGTTAAAACTTGTCACGGATGTCAAATCACAAGTAGGAGTAATCCGCCAGAACCGATCCGGAGTACGCTACTCCCGACAGGACCATGGATCGACGTAGCTGTTGATTTTCTTGGACCTTTACCGACGGGTGAATCAATTATGGTAGTGATAGATTACTACAGCAGATACTATGAGTACGTGGTGTTGAAGTCCACAACCACTGAAAAAACAATACAAGCATTAGCAGAGATATTCGCAAGATATGGATTACCTGTTACATTATACTCTGATAATGGTCCACAATTCGTTTCAGAAACATTTGCGGAATACATGAGGACCACAGGTATCCACCATCATAAAGTAACTCCGAAATGGCTGCAAGCCAACGGAGAAGTAGAGAGACAAAATCAATCCATTGAAAAACGATTGAGGATTGCACACGCAGAAGGACAAAATTGGCGAGAAGCATTGCTATCTTATGTGGCAACACCTCATGCAACCACTGGAAAAAGTCCTGCAGAAGTATTTTTTGGGAGAAAAATCCGTACAAAAATGCCAGAAATAAAGGAAATCCGAGACGACCAGGAGATGAGGGACCACAATGCTGAAAAGAAAGGTGCAGCAAAGCTGTACACAGATTCGAAACGTAGAGCCAAGTACTCAGACATCATGCCAGGAGATAATGTTCTAGTGAGGCATGAAACTGGTGGTAAGCTAGACACACCTTATTACCATCAACACTATACTGTCGTATGCAGAAGTGGCAGTATGGTGACAGTCAAGTCTCCGACTGGAGTCCTGTATAAGAGAAATGTCTCAGATGTAAAAAGGTACCAGTCCAGAGATACATCGAGCGAAGAGGTTGAAAGGCCAATACGAGATGCTGAAACTGAGAGACCTAATGATGTTCCAGAGGCAGTTACCAGCACTCCTGATGAAGTGACTAGAGCGCCAGAAACACCCGAAGCCGAGGCGAGCAGTATTTCCGACGCTGAAAGTGAACAACCGAGAAGCGAAGACAATATCGCAGGCAGGCCGAAACGAAACCGGAAAGTGCCCAAACGATACGAAGACTTTGTGCCATAGTTTTAATAAGAACTTTGGGACAGTATTTAATCTTATATCATAAAGTGCATGTATGAATGCTGTAAGAGGTAAATTTTATGTAGTTGAGTTATAGTATTACCATTAGTTACGATGTTTGTATGTTTCTGAGGGATATTGGTAAGTGAAGGTAAAGTTTATTTCTGATTAAAGGAGGGATGTCATGATAATGAATATGTATGAGATGTACCGGAAGTCATGTGGTATGAGAGAGAGATAAGAACACAAGCAGGAGAACAAAGGAAACCGGAGAATAAAAAGACACTAAGAAGTTTACCTGATAAACTTGTGTTTAATGTTTTATTAACTTCACATTTCTGGCCACAAATGTGACATCCTCCTCACTGATTATCAACAACAGGTGCACCCCAAGGAAGCGTGCTTCGCCCACTGCTCTACTCATTATACACTCACAACTGTGTGGCCAGGCACAATTCCAATGCTATCTACAAGTTTACCGTTGAAACCGCAGTTGTCGGCAGAATCACAAACAGCAATGAGGAAGAGAATAGGAGGGAGAGAGATCAGCTCGTTGAATGGTGTAATGACGGCAACCTTGCGCTCAATGTCAACAAAACCAAGGAGATGATTGTGGAGAAAGTCAGAGGAACACGACCCAGTCCTCATCAAGGGCTCAGTAGTGGAGAGGGTCAAGAACTTCAAATTCCTGGGTGTCAACGTCTCTGAGGATCTGTCCTGGAGCCATATACAGCCAGAAGTATACAATCCAATGATCATTGGGGGAATCGGAGGTGGAGAGGGTGAACACATTTAGGTTCTTGGGAGTCACTATCTTGGAAGTTCTTTCTTAGACCCAACACACCAATGGCGTTGTGAAGAAAGCACGTCAGGAGTTTGCGGAGGTTTGGTATCATGTCAGAAACCTTGGCAAATTTCTACAGAGGTGTGGTGGAAAGTGTGCTGACTGGCTTCATCACGTTCTGATATGGGAAGACCTTTACCCTGAGCATAAAGTCCTCAAAAAGGTAATGGAAACATTACAAGCGAAACCCTCCCCACTATTGAGTGCATCTACAGGGAATACTGCCGTCGGAGAGCAACAGCAATCATCAAAGATCCTCACTACCCAGCACACACTCTGTTCTCGCTGCTGCCATCAGGAAAGAGGTATCGGTGCCACAAGACTCGCACCACCAGGTTCAGGAACAGCTGCAACCCCTCCTCCATCAGACTCCTCAACAACAAACTCAATAGCAACTCATTTATTAATTTTTATTAATTTATTAATTTTCTTCTCTCTGCATTGCACAAATTCAGTTTGTTTATATTTGTTATCTGTTTACAGTTCTTTTGTTTACATGTTTGTGGTGTGTACAGTTTATTTTTTTGCACTATCAATTAGTGGTAATTCTGCACCACACACAGGAAAAATATCTGTTGTTTGTGATGTCATGTATGTTCTCTGACAATAAATCTGAAGAAGCCTTGCCAATGGCTATACCTTGTGAGGTGCTTGAGTGGATTTGGTGTGTCACCGAAGACTCAAAAACATCTACAGTTGTACTATGGGGAGCATTCTGTCTGGTTGCATCACTGTCTGGTCTGGAGGCGCCAAATATTAGGACAAGAATAAACTCTAGAGGGTTGTTAACTTGGCCTGCGATTTTACAGGCATCAGACTTCACTCCATCAAGGACATTTACATGAGGCTGTGACTTAGAAAAACAGCGTCTATCCACAAAGACCCCCACCACCCATGCCCCCTTCACTCTGCTACCATTGGGTAGGAGGTACTGGTGCCTAAATACAGGCACTCAGCAGCACAGGGAGAGCTTCTTCCCTGCTGCCATCAGATTCCTGAACGATCAATGAGCCAGTGACATTCCCTTACTTTTTGTGCACAATTATTTTTATTTTCAATTTTTCTATATTATTGTGTAGGATGGTTCATAATATGAATGTTTGCACTTGGATGCTGCCGCAAGACAATAAATTCTGATTCAGAGATGTCTTGTAAATGTTCCTTTCAGATCTAAGTTAATGGACAGTTTTTCAATGAATTGTTGAGGTTTATGGTTTTTTTAAAAAGCCTTTCTTCCCATGCTGGCAAAAAATGGGGTTCAATTTTCTCACTGTCTCACCATCTGTCTTTCTCACCGTATTCAGCAAACTTACACAGATCATCTAAAATGATGCCTGACTTTTGCTGGATTTGAGAGCAATTTACAACCATATGCATTCAATTAAATGTTACTGCATTATGTTAAGAGTAATGCCAAATACTCTAAATGCTGGAATACTGAACTGCAACAAAGTGCAGGTCAGGAAGCATCTGTGGATGGAGAACATCATTGAACAATTTATCCTGATCAGCTGATTTGAAAGATTGAAGTTGTTTGACAGTGCCATCTACTGCTTGCTGCAGTCTTGTGACGGTCAACACAGTAGGAAGCCTATGACAGCATTTCATACGCTGATTTGAAAATGTATTACGCTATGTCAAAATGTATCCCAAATATTTTATTTCCATATTTGTAGATTGATGAGTATTTGTTATGCAACAACTAATTTTTCCATTTTAAAAACTAAATCACTGAAGATAGACAAGCTTTACATTTTGTAATATCTTCGATGAATTACTCCTTTAATTTTTTTTGTGACATGTATATTTCTGCATTTTCTCAACAGAAAGAAATTCAAGCAATGAGTCAGTGCCATCACAGGAACATTGTGTCATATTATACCTCATTTGTGGTAAAGGATGAGCTCTGGTTGGTGATGAAATTGCTCAGTGGTGGTGAGTGTTTTTATCTCAAAACGTACATTTTGGAGGGTCAAATGTTTGAACTACTATACAAGCTAATCTTTCTTTAAATTTTCTAACAGTCAGCTTCAATTGATCTTTGTACAGAAAAAAAAGACATCGACCCCCTGGCTGTGATGGCACAAATAGAATGGCTGCCCTAGTCTTCATGCTGAATATTCCATTTTCAACCTTCTGAAAATTTGACTGTTTAACTTTTGAATGATAAAATATGTTAAATCCTATTCAAGAGCTTTCTCTGGATGTCACTGTTTTACTTGAATACAGTTTGAATTCCAATTCAGCACTTGCAGGTGGTTTTAATCGAATTTAATGCCAGCAAGAACAGTGATCCTTTTGGTCAGAAAGATCAAATTTCACCTGCTAAATAAGACAATTTAGCTTTTAAATTTTGTTATGATTATTAAGAAATGCGTTGAAATTCAATATAAATGTATTGTTTAAGTTTTCCTCACTTAAATTAGCAAGATGGCTTCAATTTCAGTAGTCGCCAGTCTCCCATTTAGAAGACTGAGGAAATGCTTTTGGGTGAAATGTGAGTAGAGACAATTTGGGTTGTCATCTCTACCTCCTTCCATTTCAATCTCTTATTCTCTGCTCCCCTTCCCACTCCCCACTCTCCAATGTCACCATTACCTCCTTCACACCCATACCCCAAATTGGGTCAAGTGGTTTGTCATGTGAATGTGGTAACACTGGAAATGTATCTAAGAACATAAGAAATGAGGAATATTTTGTCTGATCTTCTACATTACTGTTTTCTTTCCCTACCTCCATCTTCTCCCCTCCTCCCCCCCCCCCCCCCACATTGTATTTAATGTATTTTTGCAATTTTAACTCCTGCAGTTTGTGGGGGGAGGCATGAGGAACTGTTTCATACCTTTTGGACTTTCAGAAAGAGCAAAGTAATTTAATATGAAATAGTTTTGCATCTTGACAAGCACACACTATCTTACAGAAGAAGAGGTGGGTTAAAGAGACGAGTAGACTTTAATTAAAACCAGATTCTGAACATGTGATGTTCCATGTACTATCAAGATGGAGCATTATAAAACAATTGTAATGTTTGGTCCACGAATGCAGTGGTGAAATTTAGTTCCATTTTTTTTTAAAATTTTTGCTTGTTTTGTTTTTGTTTCAGGATCTGTGCTAGATATCATTAAACACGTGATAGCAAAGGGAGATCACAAAAATGGAGTTTTGGAGGAGGCAGTCATAGCTACCATTCTGAAAGAAGTATTGGAGGGACTTGATTATCTGCACAAAAATGGGCAAATTCATAGGTAAGAAAAGTATGACTTCATTTATTGCCATAAGTAATTTTAAATTTTTACAGTGAATCTGAGCTTAGATGCAGGATCCCCATTTTTAAATATTTTTAGTAACATAATTCTTCTGTGTTACTCAATGGCACAATGAATCTCAGTCAGCTCGTTTGTAAGGCCAATCTATTAAACCTGTGTGCAACTTGGTATTTTTGTGTTAAATGTCACTAAGTAGAAACTATCATCAGATATAGTCTTGAATTTTCTTCATGTGTTCCAGTTAGTTCCAGCCAAGTCTTAGTACAGGTACACAATCCTTTATCCGGAACCCTTGGGGGACAGTGTGTTCTGAATTTTGGAAAGCCAGATTTAAGCCTACCCGAATTGTGGTGCTGTATCCACCCCCACCCACATCCAGTCGTGTTGTCGCTTCCCACCACTCCCCCCCCCCCCCCACCTGCCCAACTTGCACTGCCGGTCTCACTCCATCACCTGCCCGACTCGCGTGTACTACTTTTTTTGGCGTGACTTGGATCTCTATCCTTGTATGTGACAGAATTTTTGGGATCCACAAATTCTGAATACAGACAATGTAGCTAATATAGTGATATCTGTCATTCTGTACATCAGCACATCATTGGTTGGAATCTGGTCTATTATTTCTATTAACCTGGTGCTCTATGTCACTATTAATAGAAGCAGTGCCAAAATGATTTAATATTGAAGCAAAAGCAGCTATTCTCAACTTGTCAAATTCCAACCTCCAGGAGCCACTGTGTCAATATCGTATGAGCTATCCTGATGTGATAATTGCATGTGAGAAGAGAATACAGCCAGACATAACAAACACACAGACAAACAATAAATTTGCAGGAAAAGGATTTTTATAATGAAATAAATGTTGTCTGTAAATATGAGAGTCTTGGATGGTTAGTGTCAGCAGTTCCTTTGGCCGTACAGCATTTGTACTGCCCTTGGGAAGATATTGATTCTCTGTACTTGACATGACATAAATCCTCTGGACTCTTAACTCCTAGTCCGAGCCTCACTGCTATTCCTAACCTAAATATAATAATAGGAAATGTCTTGGCCGCAGAAGGCATTCAGGTTGAAGAGTTTGAGTCACAAAGCCACAGTTGTATTTTCCACTTCCTGGAAGACACTGATATATCAGCGCTTCTCAAAAATGCTGTTGTAGCGACCATCTTCAAGAAAGTTCATTGGTTTGATTATGATAAATATCAAAAGGTCTTCATGTTCTCTACCAACATTCGTCTCAAATGTTCTCCCAATGGTTAAAAACTTACTCCCTCAATTGCAGGATGGATTTCAATTTGTTCCATATTATCAAGCAGGCTATTACACTAACTAGTAGGTCTGTAACAGAACCAACTCGTGTTGAAAATGAATGCAAACAAGGTTGAGCCATTGTCTGGAAACTATTCAATCTTTCTTACTTCAATGTTGTATCTTGTCTTTGTGGGAGTGAAGTTAATTTCCAGAACTAATAGAAAATTGTTGAGCCTGCAGTGCCTATATGCCAAAATCAAAATGAGACAAGCTTGACTTGTAAAGCTGCAGTATGCAGATGACACTTTTTCAGATTGCCTGGACTTAGAAAATTCAATATTTATGTTAAGTAAAAGCACAATGCTGGAGAAAGTCAGGTGGTCAAACAGTCTACTTTATGTAGCAAAGATAAAGATTCATAACCAATGTTTCAGGCTTGAGCCCTTCCTCAAGGGCTAATTTGGTGTCTGCAGACTTTTGCGTTTTACTTCAAAATTTGTTGGGTGCAGCCTACATTGGCAGGCAAGTCTGTTTGGCTTACAACCAGAAGGCCATGTGGGCAGAGCACAGTGGCCTCCTGGTCTGTGTTTGATCTCAGTGATAAAGAGGAAGTGTGGTAGAGATTCACATGCACCAAATACAGATGTATAGAATTATAAATATCACAGTAAAGCTTGGAGTGGTGCATGTGAAACTCTACCTCACTTGGAAAGGCTAATTATGTTACTGGATGGAGGTGAGGAAGGGAGTGGAGGAACAATTTTTTTTGTATTTTATTTATTCAACATATGCCAAAAATTAATAACATTACTTAACAGAATATTAATGAGTATATGTTGAAAATCTATTTATAAAAACTAAAAATACTAAAATCTAAAACCTAAAAAGGACTTACAAACTACAAAAAAACCCTAATAACCCACCCTCCCCCAAGCTAATCTGATTCCAAAACTAATATACAAGATATTTCATTATAAAATGATTACAAATAATTAAATTGGATTGCATCAGTTGACACTCAAAGACATCAAAAACATCATGAAATAATTATATTTTTTAGGGAAAATTTCACTGATCAAAAAAAATAATAAATTCATAATTTTAATTTCATTATTATTGCATATGGACCCAAAATTTGCAAAAATAAAAAAATATTTACCCCCTTAAATTATACGTAATTATTTCTAATGGAATACACATGCCATCTGTCTAATGTTAATGAAACATTAGATTTCCATGTTACTATGACACATTTCCTTGCTATTACTAAGACTAACTTAAACTTTAATTGGGAATCTGACAACAATAATTTAGGAGTAACACTTTCAAAATTTCCTAACAAAAGCAATTCAGGATTTAAAGGAAAATTCACTCCCATTATCCGTTGTAGAAATTTACTAGTAGAAATGCAAAAAGGGTTTGAACAAGATCACGTAGAATAAAGAAAAGTTCCAATTTGTGTTCCACATCTAAAACACTGATCCGATAAATCCGATCTCCATCTACTCAGTTTCTGAGGAGTAATATATAATTGATGTAAAACAAAATGGAGTTATCTGTATCATACATTAATAGTATTTGTCATAACTTCTTTACACAAATTCTGCCAAATTTGTTGATCTATTATCGTGTCCAAATCTCGTTCCCAGCTTTCTTTTGAGTTAAAAAAAATCTATTTTAGGTGTTTGTTCGTGTAATAATATATATATATATACGCAATTGAAATAAATTTTTTAACCATTCCATCAACCATAATTTGTTCCAAATTTGAAAGATCTTTTAAAATAATTTCTGGTCCCAATTTCTCTCTCAAAAAGGCCCTCAATTGAAAATAACAAAATAATGTTTTAAAAGTTATACCATATTTAACTATTAATTGATCAAAAGATATCAATCTATTATTATGAAAACAATCCCCGCAGATTAAAAATTCCCTTATAATATATATTTAAAAAAGGGTTATCTTTTGGGGGAAAAAAAACAACGAAGGATTAATTATTGGTGTTTTTAATGAAAGAGTATATCCATCAATTTCTAATTTAACTTAATTCCAAAAATTCAACAAATGTTTTGGCATCAGAGCTTCCTTATCTATTACATTAGATTTAAAATCCCATTTATAAATAAACTCATCTGGTTAATTAACCTCTCCTATCTTATTTAGTTCAATATCCACCCATGATGGTTTAATTTTACCAAACATAGACTAAAAATCTTAATTGTGCTGCTCTATAATAATTTTTTTAATTGGGAAGTTGTAATCCTCCCTGTTCATATTTCCATGTTAATTTTTCTAATGACTTTCTTACTATCCTCCCTTTCCAAAGAAATTTCCTAACTTGTTTATTTAAATCCTGAAAAGATTTATGAGGTATAGATATAGCTAAAATTTGAAATAAATATTGAAGGCGTAGGAAAATATTCATTTTGATACAATTAACTTTCCCAATTAATGTAATTGGTAAACTAACCCATTTCTTTAAAACTTCCTCTATCTTTTTAAGTAATGGAATGTAGTGCTGGAAACAACCAAGAAAGACTCAGCCACCACATTGAAAGTCATTAATAACTGTTTTTATTCAAATTCAGTGCGCGCCCTTTTAAGGGCAGCATGAGCTCAGTCACCTTGTGCATTGACATCATAATCAATGCCCCAGGCGTGCACTAAGCAGGAGATTTGAGGCAAGGAGAAAACCCTGAAAACGTGGCGTTACACGTGGGGCCGGTTCGCCATGAGAGAGTGCGCCGCCACAAAAATATAATTAATTTATGTAATTTTTTCAAATTAATATCAATATGTATACCTAAATATTTAATCTTATCTGTCCATTTAAAATGAACCTCTTGTCTACATTGTGAATAATCTCCTTCTTCTACAAATTCTATTACTTCAATTTTATCCCAATTTATCTTGTATCCCAAAATTTTCCCATAGTCTCACAAATGTCTGTAAGGTCTTGGTAATGATATTTGTGGTTGAGTTAAATATACTAATACATCATCAACAAATTAACTAATTTTATGTTGTACCTGATTTATTTCAAATCCTTTCATTTGTTGATCATCTCTAATTTATTGTGCAAATGGTTCTATAGCTAAAGCAAACAAAGCTGGTGAGAAGGGACACCCTTGCCTACTAAACCTACTTAATTTAAAAGGTTGAGATATCTGTCCATTAGTAATCATTTTAGCTTTAGGACTTCTATATAAGGCCTTAATCCAATTTATTAAATTAAGACCGAAACCAAATTTACTTAACACCTTAAATAAAAAATCCTACTCTAACCTATCAAAAACTCTTTCAGCATCTAAAGCTACAATAAGACTCAATCTTTTTTTCTGAGCCAAATGAATTATACTTAATAACCTTACTATATTCTCCAAAGTTTACCTATTTTTAACAAAACCCGACTGATCCATTTTTATTAAATCTGGAAGATATTCATTAATCCTATTCACCATTACTTTTGCTACAATGTTATAATCTACCTTTAACAAGGATATAGGTCTATAAGAAGTAGGTTTTAATGGATCCCAATTTGATCATTATTAAATTATTAATTATTGAATAACCAGTCATTCTCAATGGGAGACATTCTCTGACCCAGGGGCAGCAACACTTAAAGGCGGGCATAGACTGAAATCATAGTCAGTAAGGAGATAAGTATGAAGAAACCAACTAAACTTGACTGCTTCACAGGGACGGGGTCCCATAAGTTTTGAGCAGAGTTCTAAGGTGGCCATTATCGAAAAATGGTTGAAAATGGCTACTTTAGACCATCAGCTATTTCTGATTCCAGTTCAGACTAAGAATTTCTGTGGGATTGTTTCTGATTGTTTGATCTGGGGAAGAAGTATAAAATTTTCTAGTGAGATGGTAATATTTTAATTTCTCTGGTTTGTATGGGCTAACAGTATCCTCTGAGCATCTTATTAGTGCTTCTTCAAATTAATGATGGCATGTTGTGCAAGATGATGACAACATTCTGACTTTTAATACATTTAAATTAAGATATATTTATTTGGTGGTGTTTCAAGATTTCTACCGAAATACAAGCTTGTCTCCTTGAATTGAGTCTGCTGTTTTTGATTTTGGGCAAATATTAAGAGTTCTCAAGAATGAGTCAAATCTTTATAAATAAGTGTATCAAGTGCTGCCATTTGATTTTGCTGAATCTTTTTAAAAATTTGATTGGAAACTCTAATTGAACCAGCAATCCAGCTAACCATCAGCCCTAGATTGCTTCCACTGGATGAAGAAAGTCCTTTGATTGCCAATATACAAGCAGGCATAGGTCATGTTGTGCACAAAAATCATCTACCTGTTTGCTACTGAATGGTCTAAGCATGGTACTGAATAATGCAATCAAATTATGAAGTGTTGGGACGTCAAAGTGATAAGTAAAGGATTGCTGTTTGAGATCGACTTCTATTTCAGTCCTTGAAGCCTGGTTTGTTCAAGCCAGGGGGATAGCTGAAGATGGGCACTTTCAAATTCTTGTCCTGTTGGACCAAATGAGCAATTCTTGGAAAATGAGGAATCTGAAAAATGTAACTCAATTTCAGGCGATCGATCTTGCTGCTACAGTGCTTTGGAATAGTTTATCCTGATGCAAGTGGAAAAAAAAGAATGGTTGACATTTGGGCCAAAAACCTTCATTAAGACTGGGCTTGAGGAGAAGAGAAGCTGGTGTAAATAGGGGAGAGTGGGAGGCCTCCTTCTGCTGCTTGTCCTGATGAGTTCTTCCAGCAATGTGTCAAGTTCTCAGACTTGAACTGGGTACAGTTTGGATCAGAGTTTGAATCATACTTTAATTGGATACTTGATCAGATCAGTACTGGTGGCGAATTGGATTTTAATTAATTCATGCTCTCTTTGCCCCACCCCTGTGTCAGATGCTCACATATGCTTTAGTAGTATTTCTTGGGACAGTGTGCTTGTAACTTTCTGCTTGCTTAATTAAGTTTGGCATACTCCCTTATTAAACGTTGAATTTTTCTAGAAATAACAGATACTTTGTAACACATTTTTCCTCTGATTTCTACATACTTGAGTTTCCTTTATTTTGCAGAGATGTGAAGGCAGGAAACATTCTTCTTGGCGATGAAGGCTCTGTGCAAATTGCAGGTAATTATTAGCACAACCATCCGTTAGAAAAAGCATGATAAAATTATTCTGAACTCTTGTCTGATTAGCTGAAGTAGTGAAACAATTGATGTTGATATTAGAAAACTGTAGAAGAGTTGCCGACTTTAATATCAAATGTAATCCTTTATATATTTACAGTATATTTCCGATTATCCAAAATGCTTGGAATCAGAGTTTTCAATTAACCAGATTTTTTTGGATAACCAAGAAATGGCTTTAAGCAGCCTAGTAGAATTAGGAGAATACATGTAAATTACATTTCTGTAAATACACTATTTAAAACAAAATAAATAAATTAGTGCAAAAGAGTGAGGTAGAATCTGTCTTTCATTGCACAGAGACTTTCAACAGAAAACATGGTATCAGGAGTGTACCTTTTTGTCCAAAGATCTTCAGTGAAATATTGGAGTCTGTTTACTTTTCCTTATCAGTTTTTGCATGATCTTTCCTTGTATTTCTAGTGGTTTTTAAATTTTATTCTAGATTTCTAATGCTGTAATTAAGAGTTTCTGATCCCTGAAATGTATATCGTTCCAAGCTACATCTGTTGCTTATAGCTACTTCATTCCCACTTTTCTCCGCCCTTCTCCTTTCCTCTTCCTTAATTCCCCAAACATCAAGAAGTGCTGATTCTTTCAGTTCTATTTTTCATGGCATTTTAAATGTCTAACAGTACAGTGTGTGTGTGTATATATATATATATATATATATATATATATATAAAATCTTCTAGTATTGGCCATTGCCATCCTGGGGAAAATGTATGCCCTTCAGAATCTTGTACACCTCCATTAAATTACCTCTCATCCTCCATCATTCCAAAGAGAAAAGTCCAAGTTTGCTCATCCTTTCTTCACAAGACATGTTCTCTGATCTAGGCAGCATCTTGGTAAATCTCCTCTGCACCCTTTCTCAAGTTTCCACATCCTTTCTATAATGAGGTGACCAAAAGTTAAATACAATATTCTAAGTTTGGTCTGATTAGAGTTTGATAGAGCTGCAACCTTACCTCAGAGTTCTTGAACTATATTTGATAGAGTTACAAAGATTCCCACTAAATTTTAAGCGAAGGAAAGAAATATACTGGAAACTGCAGACCTTTTGGTCTAATGTTAATTGAGGGAGATAGTGATGGATTTAACAGCAGAACATTTTGAAAAGAACAGTAGTTTAAGGGCAATGCAACACAGAGTTTCTTAATTTCAATAATGAACATGGAGAACATTTAGGATGGTTGGGACAAAAAGGGAAAGGTCAGAAATGCTGCAGCCATTTGAGTTAGTGTTTAGCAAAATCCTTCGGCCTAATAGTTGTGATACTGGACTAGCATCTCTTCAGTTGAATTCAATTCCCATCAAGAATATAGAATCGCAAAAGATTCCCACTAAATTTTAAGCGAAGGAAAGAAATATACTGGAAACTGTAGACCTTTTGGTCTAATGTTAATTGAGGGAGACAGTGATGGATTTAACAGCAGAACATTTTGAAAAGAACAGTAGGATTGAACAAAGTCACCATGATCTGTGTCAGAAAAATAACGTTTTTCTTGTCGACAAGAGTTATTTTGAGGATGTAACTAGCAGAATAAATGGAGAATTGGGATGCAGGGTATTTTGGTTTACAAAAGGCTTTTGATAAGGTCCCATACTCAAGGTTGGTCTTCAGATTTGATAACTGATAATATACCACATTGAGAATTGGTAATTGATGGAAAGCAAAGGACCTTTCTCAGTTTGGTGAGCTGTGACTAATGGAGTACTGCAAGGATCAGTGCCTGGGCATCTTTTATTCACCATCAATTAATTGGCTGGCTGAATGAACCAAATCATTCCTATAGCCATTAGGCCTCAAATAAACTTAGAACATAGATCACTACAGTACAGGCCCTTCGGCCCTCGATGTTGTGCCAACCTGTATAATGGAGATCTCGTGCTAATACTAATGTATTTCATTAGTATGCTAATTGATCTTTCGCTGTAATGCCACACATTTTTGTATGCTTTTGCTTTTTTTTTTACTTTCTACTGCTGTATGCATGTTAGAGTTGATTTGCTGGACTGCTCTCGAAACAAGCCCAATTCACTGTACCAGATACAATGTTACCGTAAACGTAAACTGGAACTTGAATTATACTTTCACGTTTGTTAACGATGCAATTGTTGGTGGGATTCAGTAGGGTACAGGGTCTGAAGAATTTCAAGCAGATATGATCAAGCTAAGTGATTGGCGAAGAAAGTAATAGATGCAGAAGAATATAGAGAAATGTCAAATTTTTCACTATGTGCAAAAGAAATATGGTGAGACTCTGGGTCATCCTGATGCTCAAAGAAATTTTGAGCATCTTTGGACACAAATCACTGAAAGCCATCCTGCAGATGCACCAAACATTTTTGGAGCCAATATTGGCCTTTATTGATTGATATATTTCCAACTTTTTATAATTTTCATTATTAATTATTTGGAAGAGATGTATTTTCAATCTCTAAATGTTTGTCCTTGAAGATCAATCATTGTGCATAACTTAAGACAGAATTGCCATTGCTGTTATAGATTGTGTGTGATCTGATTTTTTTCCCATACCAATTTACTTTGTGGAGAGCATGACTTATTTCTGCACTGAAGGTTCATCAATTTTCCATAACAGATGCAAGAATAATAGAGTCAAAGCTTTGCCTGCCAGAGCTATTAAGTCAAGAGTCATCTTCACGGATCTTGTAATTTTTAAAAGGTTTGCAAATGCACACTATAAACCTTAAGCTTATGTGACTGTTAAATTGAAATTGCCACATGCAAATTGTTAACCTTATTGAACCCAGCTACTCAAAAATCTGCAGCATTTTAGAGATTTAAGTGTACACTGTTGTCAGTAGCATTCGTGCAGTGCAGTATCTTAGTTAAAATATGGTGGGAACTTGGGTGTATCATTTAAACCATATCATTCACTTACCTCCTTTTCAGAAAGTGGTTTGACTGGATCTTTTGGATTTCCAGAAATTTGTGTATGTGCCAGAGCATTAAAAAAGGCAAATGATTAGAGGAATTTTACAGGCAGACAATTAACATAGAGGAGGCTGACGAATGATTGTGAGGAGGTTGAAAAAATCATGAAGGATTTCTTCCCATGGTAGATGATTCTTGAACCACAGGGCTGAAGTTTAAACTGAGATGGGAAAGATTTAAGAGGGACCTGAGAGGCACTTTTTTCACTCAAGGATGTACCGTATTTGGAACAAGCAATCAGAGGAAACTGTAGAAGTATGCACAATTATGGCATTTAAGAGACATTTGGACAGATTTATGAATAGGAAGGGCTTAAAAGAATAAGGACCAAATGCAGGCAAATGGGAATCGCCAAGAATACCAAATTGGTCAGCATAGGTCATTTGTTCTATGCTGTATGACTCAAAGCATGTTATATTCTCCTAACTACAGCCTTGTATGATGTAAAATTAATCAACTTGTGCCTACCATATATTTTGAAGTATGTCGACTGGCAGATAAGTTGACTCCCCCCCTTTCAGCCTCATGTTAAGGGTTTTGTCATATATCTGGCATTTTAGTCTACCCCAAAAATTGCAATGCCTAAGATTTTGGTTGTTTATCGGTGTACAAACGCGCCCCCCCCCACCCCTCCCCTCCCAAATCATAATGATTGATCCGCTGGGTGTTGGCTGGAGATTCTCATGGAGGCTCCATCAAAACGACAAAAGTAGGAAGTGAGTTTCAAAGTCAAAGTGAATGAAATGGCCAAGAAAACCAACAACTGTGTTGCTGCAGTAAGAGATTGGAGGAAGAAGAGACTTTAATAAAAATACCAAAACGACAATCTTCAATGAGAAGAGGAATCACTCGTTGGCCAGAGTAGGAAAATCACATTGCAGAATGGGTATGTGAACAGAGGCAAGATTGCTACATAGCAATTCAAAATAAAATGAGAATATTTGTGCTGAAGTGTGCACCCAGGTCTCAGTAAAGACCGCAAAAGTATAGTATAGGCCGCAAAAGGACCAGGTTTACCATGGTGTTATTGAGCATGACCGATAGGACGAAGTTAAGACCCATGGTAATCTTAAAACATAAAATTAAACCTAAAATAAAATTCTCTGCAGGCATTTTTGTATGTCTTAATGAAAAAGGATGGGTGGAAGAAAATGGTGTAAAACTATGTGTGGAACAGACAGCCAAGCGGTTTATGCAAAGAAAGGAATTTGCTGGTCTAGGATATGTTTCATGCCCACTTAACTGAGAAGGCTAAAAGTAGGTTAATGCTACATAATACTTGCATGGCGGTTATGCCAGGTGGTTTAACCTCTCAATGTCTGCTTGAACAAACTGTTCAAAGACCATGTTCATGAGAAAAGGAATACATGAATGATATTTGCACAAAGGTCGTGCACAAAAGGCAGGGCAAATCTTCACTCCCCTCTCACTTTTATTCTATATCAAGTTTGGGACGGGACAGTTAACATAATGGTTAGTGCAATGCTATTATAATGCCAATGCTTGATGTGCTGTATGACTTCATGCTCCAAGCTTGGGACAAAGTGAAAGTAGAGACTGGAATAAAATCGTTTGTGAAAAAAAAAAAAAAAAAAAAAAAGTGCGGTATCTCTTGTGCAATTAATGGAACAGAAGATGATTTATTGTGGGACACTGACAACGAAGCTAAAGCCACCTCATCAGATACAGACTGGCACCCGCTTGCCACAATCTTTGTCTCAGACGATGATAGTGATTTTGAAGGATTCTAAATGTGTTTTGGTTCAATAAAAATTTGCAATGAACGTTTGTTGTAGTCAAGTTTTTTTCAAGGGTCAACCTATATGCCGAATCGGTTATCAAGGGTCAACTTGTATGCTGAATCAGTGTCCAGTGGTATTTTGAGCTGAATTTAATGTCTCAAAAGAATATCTGGCATATAAATCGACCCCCATTTTTTGAGATTTTTGAAGGTTTCAAGACTCGACTTCTACGCCGAATTGCATGGTATTTTCTTTTTTCTTTAAAGCACTTTATAATGTCTTTTTAGATATATTTTAATGGTACAGTTTTTTTTGTCTTCAGTTACTTTCTCATTGTATGTCATAGCAGGTGTACTGCTTACTTGTCAACAACCACATATGAAATTGATTTTGTGATCTAGTCAATGTTAAGTGAGGAAAAGCAGTTTTGTATATTATTATGAATTACTGCATAAAATAGCTCCTTGTGAAGATATTCTAAGAGTTTAAGCATGATCTAATTTTCATAATGTTATGCTGAGTGTCTTCAAAGAATATGAAAACAATAATGGGCAAAATTAGCATGTCCCACCTCTGGGCTACAATATTGAACATGGTGCTGCCATTCATCGATGAAAGAAAAATATTTCTTGTTCCTCAAATAACTATTTCAACCCTGTCCTGTGATTTGTTCTTTCTTCTTTGGCTTGGCTTCGCGGACGAAGATTTATGGAGGGGGTAAAAAGTCCACGTCAGCTGCAGGCTCGTTTGTGGCTGACAAGTCCAATGCGGGACAGGCAGACACGATTGCAGCGGTTGCAAGGGAAAATTGGTTGGTTGGGGTTGGGTGTTGGGTTTTTCCTCCTTTGCCTTTTGTCAGTGAGGTGGGCTCTGTGGTCTTCTTCAAAGGAGGTTGTTGCCCGCCAAACTGTGAGGCGCCAAGATGCATGGTTTGAGGCGTTATCAGCCCACTGGCGGTGGTCAATGTGGCAGGCACCAAGAGATTTCTTTAGGCAGTCCTTGTATTGTACAACTTAATTAAATATCAGGCCTCCAAGTGCAGCTGCACTGATTGCACACCATTGTGATAGAACCTGTGAGCACAAGACTGCTGACTGGATTAAACAAAATGTAATATATTAACCAGCCCCAAAGGTTGGACTTTATATCTGCCAGTTAAAGAACTGTTATTTACTTTTCAATACACAAAACTGCTGGAGAAACTCAGGAGGTCATGCAACATTCTTTGTCGCAAACATAAATAACTAAAAATTATGGAAAACCTTGACGAACATTGGTTATTTATCTTTATCTCCTGCTGAATTTGTACAATCACAGCGTTGGTAGACTTTCTTGTTTAACTGTTATTTGCTTTCATTTTATTTTGCTTTGTATCCATCCTGATAGCTCACTGGTTAGAGCACTGGTCTTGTAAACCAGGGATCACGAATTTGTTCTCTGCTGGGGCCTCATTTCTGTGAGGGGTGCTGGACAAAGTGCCGACTCTCAGTCTTCCTTAAGGTAGACAGTTAAAAAATGTCATGCATGTTGCATTCTAAATGTAGTGTTATGTGACAATAATGGAACCTTTACCTTTATAGGTTTTCCAGCACAAAACAGGCCCTTTGGCCCAACTTGCCCATGCTGACCAAGTTGTCCATCCAAGCTTGTCCCATTTGGCCCATATCCCAGTTACTCATTTTAGTAGCCTTGAAACATATTTGCATTCACCTTTGCTACTTCCTCCAGCAGTTCATTTTGTATGGTTATAACCTTTTAAATCACTCCCCTCTCACTTTTATTCTATATCAAGTTTGGGACGGGACAGTTAACATAATGGTTATCGCAATGCTATTATAATGCCAACAACATGGGTACAAATCCAGTGCTGTCTGTAAGGAGTTTGTACGTCTTTCCCGTGTCTGCATGGATTTTTCTCGGGTACTCTGGTTTCCTCCCACCCTTACATTTACAGGGCTTGTGGGTCAGAAAACGTCTGTGATTATCCACCTTAACTATGTCCCCCATGATTTCTGAGAGGAATTTGAATACATCTTTAGAGTTTCTAGTAGACTCAGCATGGCAATCTGTAAATGTTGAAAGGAAAATAAAACTGAAAATGTTAGTGCTGAACATACTGATCTGGTTCCAAGAGAATCACTTAAAACTTCAAACGTTTTCATCATCATATTTGATACATCATATCTGCAACTTGTTTCAATGTTGATGATGCATCTTTTTTCAGCATTTTAATTGCTGGAATTGATATACAAAATCAAAGATCCTTCGTCAATAGTAGGAAAGAAAAAACCTGCTGAGTTTCTCCAGCACTTTTATATGACAGGAAAGAAGGAAAATACGTTTTAAGTTGCAGAAAGGGCAAGGGATGGTTGGATTAGACAAAAAATTCAAAAGGGAAGATTTGAAATTTGACTTTATACCTTACAGATTGTTTCTGATCTCCTCGCTCTTTGAAAGTTTCTTTTGTTATTTCTGTCCCATCAACACTTTCAGAGACCGGCTATTAAAATAATAAAAATTTGATGGTGGGCTTTTGCATATTTCATTCTCTTATTCTTAAACACATCCATTCCTAATCCTTGTTTGTATCCAAAATAAGTTACTCATCCTTTATCCTCAGATTCTTTTCCCACCCAGAATTAGCATTTGTAGAAATATAAAAGCCAAAATGCTATTTGATGTGTGGCATTCCATTATCCAAATACGTTTGCAGCTGTTGATTAGTTCTGCTACTTGCCTCCATTTTTGCCCTTGCTCAGATGAAAAGTAAATTGTTCATTTGGACTGGCGTTCGGCCTGTTGCAGCTCACAACTTCATGCCTCAATTTATTTTCACAAACAGCAAAAAATAACTCAAGATGTTGGTTGAGAGAAGCCGAGTAGAACTTGCTGTTTGTCAACAACTCTTATAATGACAGAACCATCAAAAGTCTAGCCAAATCTTCACTGGCATTCCAGCCCTAATTGATTGATCAAGTCTCTCAAGTGGTTCTTCAACCCATGCCATTTGATGTGGGCAAAGGTGGTCCCACTACCCAAGAGAGATGTAGCGTGAAATATTTTGCTGACACCAGATCTGAAGTAAGATCTCAAATAACATAAACAGCAGTCCAGTTGAAAAGAAATTATGAAAAATCTCTAGTAGGGAAAACTAGAAATTGGAAACTTGCAATTTGTCATCCAGAATTTGCATGGTACATAATGTCTTCTATAACAAAAAAAATTGTAAATCAGAGACGTTTTCCTTATTCTTCAAAGGATGGAATATTTTGAAATGATTTTTTTTTCCAAATCATGATTTTTGGAAGAGCTGGACATTTGCAACTGAAATAGATGTTGCTGTGTTGCCTATGGGGAATTAGAGGATTTCTGGTGGCATCTGAATGACTAGTGCAAGGAGGTGGAGTGTAATACAATGAAAAGATTTCACTTTTTGACATTTGTGTTTTTACCTATTAAAGCCCAATTAAAATATGGATGCATAACTGTGATGTAAGGTTATGTATAGTTTTCAAAAACTGCACAATATCACTGTCAACAAGAATGATATTACTTTAGGCAATTTTAAGGAAAAATGTTTTTCTTGCATGTTTTCCTAAGTTTACTGTATAATCTTTATTTTTCACCTTTTTTAATCTTTTTGTTCTTTTAACCTGAGAAAGTTACATAATTGGCCCCTTTCACACTTGCATCCCACTAAATTGGCCATTCATTGTCCTGGGATAGGAATGGGGGTTTGGCATTTCACACTTGATCACTCCTAACTGCGACACTGAATGCTTTCACACTTGCAAGGAGCCATCCCCGGGATTAGGACTGTTCTACTTTCTACCGGTGACTTCATGACGCATTGAGTGATGGTGGACCTGCATTAAATCCTGATCAATCTTATATTTGAACAAAATTAATCATGCCTAATTATAACATAATTAAGATTTATGTACAGCACAGTATGAGCCCTTCAGCCCCTGTTGTTGTGGTGACCTATATAAAACTTTATAAGGTTTATGTGGGAAAGTGCTAGCCATAAATAGCAATAGTGGACAATTTTTAAACAAGGTGGGAAAGTTGGTAGCCATATAGCACTCAATTTATACAGCGTGGAAAAGTTAGTAGCGCTATCGCGTACAATTTATAAATACCATGGGGAAAAAGTGATGGCAGACCTGATCTCCTAGAATTTCATGTGGCAGAAAAGGGGCCGTAGGCCTGGCTGCATGCATGGAGGGGGTTTCTCTTCCGCAAGGCATTCTGGGAAGTCAAGTCCACCATTGCTTTTTCCCTGTGGTCTTTATAAATTGTGCGCTATAGTGCTACTAAATTTCCCACGCTGTTTAAAAATTGTCTGCTATTGCTATTTATTCACCCCCACCCTCTCTCTTTCCCCCCCCCCCCCCAACCACTTTCCCATGGCAAACTTTATACCTTCATTTTAGTATTTTCTTCACATTCCTGCACTCATGCAAAAACTTGGATCATTTCTATCCTACAATGCAATTACCCATTTCACACTTGCCTGGTTGCAACCCCAGCATCTGCAGACGCTGGGGATTGTACTTGGGGTTGAGACAGTCAATTCCCGGTATGTGATGATGTCATCTGACACCAGCATTGAGCTGATGTTGCTTTCACACTTGGCACTTTAAAGCCTGATCGGAGGTTAATTCCTGAGATCAGTTGCAAGTGTGAAAGGGGCTAATGAAACATCAGTTATATTCAATATCTTTACCTCCTCTGGGCACTATGAGACCTACTGAGTTCCTGCAGCATTTCTGTGTTTTCTCATCAACTGTCATTGCTGGATTCCTAGCCTTTTAATGTATCTTTTAGAAGAATATGCATGATTTGTGCCCCAATTTAAAGGGTTTATTTTGTTTTTAATAAGTTTCCTTTTCATCTGAACACAATTGATATTCTGTATTCAAGGATTCTTTGCTTTGATTCTTGCACTGAAGTTAATACTGTTTCAAGCAATCCCTTTCTCCAAATGCTCCCTGTCTGTGGGATAACATTGCAAGTGTCAAACAAATATTCCTGAACTGCTGTTATCTAAAAACTTAAACATTCTTATCATGCATCTTTGCCATTTCATTTCCAGATGTTACTGAAATATTATTTGTTCATGCCTTTAAAACAAAATCACTGTAAATGATTAATGAAATACCATTAATAAAATTAAAGACAATGTGATGCACCAAGGTTATTCATATCATATGTGCAAATGTCTGGTCTTTGTTTAATTGTAGATGTGCAAACTTCGTTGTAATATTTGAGGCCTGTTTGGTGAAAGTTGTGGTTAAGAGAAAGTGATTGTCAGAATTAACTTTACCTGCGTCCAGATTAGATCCAATGTGCTAATTGCAGCAAGATAGGACAAACAGATTTGGAAATTCATTTCAGTTTATTGACCAATATAGTAGGAAAAAAATTACTTATTTTCGTGATTTGTTCCAGATTTTGGTGTAAGTGCGTTCTTGGCCACAGGAGGTGACATGACCAGGAATAAAGTGAGAAAGACTTTTGTTGGCACCCCCTGTTGGATGGCACCTGAAGTTATGGAACAGGTAATGATCTCAATATTCATACAAGAACATTACACCACAGAAACAGCCTCTTCATCTCTTCTAGCCTGGGCCGAACTATTTTTCTGCCTAGTCCCACTGGCCTGCACCCAGTCCATAGCCATTGATGCCTTTCTCATCCACATACATGTTCAAATTCCTCAAGTTAAAATTGAGCCCACATTCAATACTTCAGATGGCAGCTCATTCCACACTCCCTGTGTAAAGAAGTTCCCACTCATGTTCCTCCTAAACCTTTCCCCTTTCATTCTTAACCCATGTCCTCTGGTTTGTATTTCACCTATATTTACTCTGTCTATCCCCTCACAATTTTAAATACCTCTATTAAATCTCCCTTTATTCTTCTATGCTCCAGGGAATAAAGTCCTAACCTGTTTAACCTTTTCTTGTAACTTAGTTCCTGAAGTGAGGGCAAAGACCATGTCAGTGGTTCCTCTGTTTGCGCGAAAGCCGCACTGTGATTCTGGGAGAATATTCTCGGCGACACTAGGTATTATTCTATTTAGTAGAATCCTAGCGAAGATTTTGCCTGCAATGGAGAGCAACGTGATTCCCCTGTAGTTTGAGCAGTCTGATTTCTCGCCTTTGTTTTTGTACAGGGTGATGATGGTGGCATCACGAAGATCCTGAGGCAGTTTACCTTGGTCCCAACAAATCTTGAAAAACTCATGCAGTTTGGCATGCAGAGTTTTGCCGCCAGCCTTCCAGACTTCTGGGGGGATTCCATCCATACCTGCTGCTTTGCCACTTTTCAGTTGTTCGATTGCCTTATATGTCTCATCCAGGGTGGGAACCTCATCCAGCTCTAGCCTTAGGGGCTGTTGAGGGAGCTGGAGCAGGGCGGAATCTTGGACTGAGCGGTTGGTACTGAAAAGAGATTGGAAGTGTTCTGACCATCGGTTGAGGATGGAGATCTTGTCGCTGAGGAGGACTTTGCCGTCTGAGCTGCGCAGCGGGCTTTGGACTTGGGGTGAGGGGCCGTACACAGCCTTTAGAGCCTCGTAGAAACCCCTGAAGTCGCCAATGTCCGCGCTGAGCTGTGTTCGTTTGGCGAGGCTAGTCCACCACTCATTTTGGATCTCCCGGAGTTTGCGCTGAAGATGGCTGCATGCGCGACGGAAGGCTTGTTTTTTCTCTGGACAGGACGGCTTTGTAAGGTGAGCCTAGCAAATAGCGCCTTTGGAAGACTACACAAAAGAGTCTGGAAAAACAACCAACTGAAAAACCTCACAAAGATAAGCGTATACAGAGCCGTTGTCATACCCACACTCCTGTTCGGCTCCGAATCATGGGTCCTCTACCGGCACCACCTACGGCTCCTAGAACGCTTCCACCAGCGTTGTCTCCGCTCCATCCTCAACATCCATTGGAGCGCTCACACCCCTAACGTCGAGGTACTCGAGATGGCAGAGGTCGACAGCATCGAGTCCACGCTGCTGAAGATCCAGCTGCGCTGGATGGGTCACGTCTCCAGAATGGAGGACCATCGCCTTCCCAAGATCGTATTATATGGCGAGCTCTCCACTGGCCACCGTGACAGAGGTGCACCAAAGAAAAGGTACAAGGACTGCCTAAAGAAATCTCTTGGTGCCTGCCACGTTGACCACCGCCAGTGGGCTGATAACGCCTCAAACCGTGCATCTTGGCGCCTCACAGTTTGGCGGGCAGCAGCCTCCTTTGAAGAAGACCGCAGAGCCCACCTCACTGACAAAAGGCAAAGGAGGAAAAACCCAACACCCAACCCCAACCAACCAATTTTCCCTTGCAACCGCTGCAATCGTGTCTGCCTGTCCCGCATTGGACTGGTCAGCCACAAACGAGCCTGCAGCTGACGTGGACTTTTTACCCCCTCCATAAATCTTCGTCCGCGAAGCCAAGCCAAAGAAAGAAAAAAAGTTCCTGAAGTCCAGACAATATCCTAGTAAATCTCTGCACTCTATCTTATTGAGATCATTCCTGTAGTTAGGCATGCTTTAATCCTGACAGAAACATACGATCTCTCTTTACTCTCAAAATTTTACCTTTGAAGGTCTTCCACTTACCTTGCTCATCCTTGCTCAAAAATAACTTGCCCTAATCCACACATTCTAGATCCTTTCTCATTTCCTCAAAAGTAGTCTTTCTCCAATTTAGAATCTCAACTGGAGGCTCAGACCTATCCTTCTCCATAATTAACTTGAAACTAATGGCATTATGATCACTGGACCCAAAATGTCCCCATACACCTACATTTGTCACCTGTCCTGTCTCATTCCCTATTAGAAGATCCATTGTCTCTAGTTGGTACCTTGATATATTGATTTAGAAAACGTTTCTGAACACATTTGACGAAGTCCTTTTGCAGTATGGTAATCTAATAAATATGCGGAAAGTTAAAATCTGCAATCACAACCTTGTGTTTCCTGCAGTGTCTGTCATCTCTCTGCAGATTGGCTCCTCCAATTCTCATTGTGTGACAGAATAAATGGAAATATTTTTGGGAGATAAATTGGGAAAAGTTAGAGTATGTTACATACAAACACTTTAAAACAGATCTTATTTGAAATACTAGAGAATTCATATTCGGAGTGACTTTACAGAAACTTTGAAGAGTGCTTATGGAGACTTCACAGGTAGGTGTTAATTGCGCGGACGTTGTGGATTGAATTGGCTATTGTCTTTAAAGCAACAGCAGACATGATGGCTTTTCACAAGAGTGCTCAGAGAGGTCACCGATGGGTTCTTGTTTACCTAAAGACAACAGATGAATCAGAAGACTGACTCCTATTGTTTGATAGAGAAGGTCAAGTGGTTTTTGCAAGCAGAGGGAGAAAGCAGTCTCTGTGTGTGTGAGAGGGAGAGAGAAAGCTGTGACAAGTAACAGGCTTGCTGGAACAGATATAGAAGCTCCAGAGTGGAAAATGTTTCACTTGGAATAAGAGTAACAGAAAGGAACTCTGCGATAACCTGAAAGAAAGAGGTTATCATCTGGAGAACCCTGATGGGGCAAGTTTCATCAGCAAGACACTGAGTGACTGAGGGAAGTACCTCAGTTGTGGACATCCTGAAACAACACATCTCTCTCTGCAAACCTACAAGAACATTCCTGAGTGGTAACCATTTACTTTTCAAGCACCAAAGCCTGGTGGACTTTATAGATGTTAAATTCTGTGCACAGTATAAGAATTCCCTGCAACCAGTGAACTTGGAAGAATGGTTAACAGTCCCATCTTACTTCTCAAAGAACTTTTCTAAACTTACCACACATTACCCACACGTGTGCTTAGAATTAGAAGGGGATTAGGTTAAGTTAAGTAAGTTAATAATATGTTAAAATTTGTTTCTATTTTCATGTTTAAAGATCATTAAAACCAACTTTTGTTTAAGTAACCATTTGTTTAGGTGAATATCTATTGCTGCTGGCTTTTGGGGTCCATTGGACTTGTAACAGTTGACTATTGGGCGGTCTATAATACAACCTCATGAGTGAGGGCATATCTTTCCCGTTCCTCAGTTCCACCTATATAACTTCAGTAGACAAACCCTCAAGTCTGTCCTGCCTGAGCACAACTGTCAATTTACCCTGACAATCAATGCCACTTCTCCCCCTTTTATCACCTTCTGTTCGATCGTGTCTGAAGCAATGGAAGCTCAGAACATTTTGCTAATTATTTAGAACATACAAGAGTACAGTACAGGGACAGGCCCTTTGGCCTAAATAGCTGTACAGAACATGTTATCCAAATCAAAATAAAATGGATACTTGCACATGATGGATATCACTTGATTCCCTTCAAATTTATGTCTTATTTAGAAAACCTTTGAATAACAATTTTATATTTGCTTCCACTGCTACTTTTAGCGGCCTGTTCCAGTCACAAAATACTTGTGTAAAAAGAAATTGCCCCAGGTGCATTCTTTAAATTCTTCTCCCCTCCCCTTCCCCCACCTAAATCTTAATTGTGTGTTCTATAGGATGTGATGCTTTGTCAGCCACAAATGAGCCTGCAGCTGACGTGGACATTTACCCCCTCCATAAATCTTCGTCCGCGAAGCCAAGCCAAAGAAGATGCTTTTAACCTGTGGGGATAAAAGGTTCTGATTTTGTACCCTATCAATGTCTCTCATGATTTGAAAATGACTATCTGATCGCCCCAGACCCTCCTATGATACCATGATAAATAACCTGTTTGTCCAAATTCTTCCTGTAACCCGTATGCTCTAAACCAGGTGGTATCCTGGGTAAATCTCTTTACCCTTTCCAAACCTGCATGTCCTTCCTGAATTGGGTTAACCAGAATTGGATGCAGTATTCAAAGTGTGGCCTAACTAAAGTTTTATACAGTAGCATCATGACTTCCTTTTTTTTGTGTGTGAAAAAAACACACAAATGCTGGAGAAACTCAGCAGGTCAAAGAGTGCCTTTATGTTGCCAAAGTAAGGATACATCATGAACGTTTCGGGCAACATGAAGGCACTGTTTGATCCGCTGAGTTTCTCCAGCATTTGTGTGTTTTTTCACTTAACCATGTTGTCAACAGAATCCTGTGTGCCCAGTACTCTGCCTGTTGAAGCCAACCATACCATACACCTTCTTTACCATCTTATCTACTGACATGACCACTTTCAAGAAGCTATGAACCTGGATCCCCACCATTGACTATGTATATTCCTTTTGCATTTGACTTCACATTTTGAACAAAGAGAATAGTAATGTACAGGCTCTTCGGCTACAGTGGTCTGCTGATATAATAACCTACTCTACCAACTGCTTAACCCTCCATATTTCTTCGTTCCATGTACCTATCTGAGTCCCTAAAATTATCCTATTGTCCGGACTAGTCTCCTGCAGCCATTTCTCTGCCCATATCTCTTACTGGTCTGTTCTATTCCTCGATGCCCTTTGCACTGTTGATAATTTACTAATCTCTGTATTATCACCAAACTTAATAACCCATCTATCTACCCCTTCATCCAAGTCATTCACAAATATCACAAACAACAGGAGTCCCAACACTGTTTCCTGCAAAATGCCTCTGGTCATGAATTTCCTTACTGCACATAATGCACAAAATTTGTGAACTTTTGACCATAAAGGTTCACAATAAGGTGCCAGTAGCAAATTCAAATTCTCAATTTTCTAGGGATCCTCTGCGTCTGTATCTTCTGGATCAGCCTCCCATGAGGAAAGTTGTTAAATGCCTTATTGAAGTCCACTGCCCAACCCTCTTGAACCACCTTTTTTTTTAACCTCTTCAAAAGCTATCAGGTTGATAAGACATGACCTGCTGTGCACAAAACCACATGGATTGCACCTACAATGACCATGAATTCCAAATGTGCATAAATGCTAATACAGAGGACTGAATCGTGGCTTATTTTGTGCCTTTCTTCAACATGGGGGTAAAAGGATAATCAGAAAATCATAAGTCAGTAAACCTGACAGCGGTGGAAGGGAAGCTACTTGAAAATGTACTTATGGATATGATTTATGCACATTTGGAAAGTCATGATGTTGGGGACAGTCAAGCTGGCTTTGTGAGGGGCATGTTATTTCTTGCCAATTTTTTTTTGTGGTGGCAAAGATGATTGATGAGGGTAGGGCAATAGATATTTTATATGTATACTTTATTAAGATGTGTGACAAAGTCCCTCAGGGTAGGCTAATTCATAAGGTGCAGATGCATGGGATCCATGGTGAGTTGATAGTTTGGATAAGAAATTAGCTGGTTCAGAGAAGAGAGGATAGTGGTGGAAGACTTAGGCTTGTGCCTGTGACCAGTGGAGTCCAACAGGAGTCTTGGTTGGGATGCCCTTTGGATTTAAAAAAAAAAGTAAAATGGTCAGCTATTGAGACAAAGATTGGTGGACACTGAAGAGGGCTATCAACAAATATAATAGAATATAGATCAGTTACAGATATGGACAGAGAAATGGTTTATGAAGTTTAATCTGAACTAGTGTGAGGTATTGCAGTTTGGGAGTCAAATGTTAGGGGAATGTATCCATTTAATGATGGGGCTCTTGAAAGTATTGATGTGCAGCGGGATCTCGGGTTCATTGAAAGTGGGCATACAAGTAGATGGGGTGCTAAAGAAGACGTAATATTCCTGATGATTAGGAGAAATTCAGAGTTTTGCAGAGGAGGACAAAAGGATTAATTATGAAAGGTAAAAGGGATTATGAGAGGAAGCTGTCAGGGAACATAAAAAAATGACTATAAAAGCTTTTATAGATACGTTAAGAGAAAGAGGTCAAGACAAATGTGGGTCCATGGCGGACAGAAACGGGTGAGTTAATCAGGGGGAACAAAGATATAGCACACTGTTTGAATGACTACTTTAGTTCTGTCTTCACCAAGGAAGACATAACTAATCTTCAGGAAATTGTTGAGGATCGGGGATCTAATGTGAGGGAGGGAATAAAGGAAATAATTGTAAGTTGAGATGTTGTATTAGTTAAGTTGCAGGGATTAAAGGCAGATAAATCCCCAGGGGTGGATGGTCTGCATCCAAGAGTGCTGAAGGAAGTAGCCCAGAAAATAGTGGATGCATTAGTGATAATTTTTCAAACCTCCTTCGATGCTGGATTAGTTCCTGAGGATTGGAGGGTGGCCAACGTAACCCCACTCTTTAAGAAGGAAGGGAAAGAGAAACAAGAAACTACAGACCAGTAAGCCTGACATCGGTAGTAGGGAAGGTGCTAGAATCAGTTATTAGAGATGCAATTCCAGTACATTTGAAAAGTAGTGGTATCATTGGACAGAGTCAGCATGGTTTTGTGAAGGGAAAATCATGTCTGATGAATCTAATAGAATTTTTTGAGGATATAACCAGTAGAGTGGATAGGGGGAAATCAGTGGATGTGGTATTATCTGGACTTTTGATAAGGTTCCGCAAAGAAGACTAGCGTACAAACTTGAAAAGCACAGTATAGGAGGTATGACATTAAGGTGGATAGAGAATTGGTTGATGGACAGGAAGCAAAGAGTAGGAATAAATGGGTTATTTTCAGAATGGCAGCCATTGACTAGTAGGGTACTGCAGGGCTCCATGCTGGGGTCATAGTTGTTTACAATATATATTAACGACTTGGATGTGGGAATAGATAGCAATATTTCAAAATTTGCAGACGACATGAAATTGGGTAGCGGGGTTAGCTATGTAAAGGATACTAGGAGGGTGCAGAGTAATTTGAACAAGTTAGGCGAGTGGGCCAAGATGTGGCAGATGCAATATAATGTGGATAAATGTGAGGTTATCCACTTAGGAAGTAAGAAGAGGAATGAGGACTATTATCTAAATGATATATGTTTAGGAAAAGGGGAGATGAAGAGAGACTTGGGTGTTGCTGTGCATCAGTCGTTGAAAGTGGGCGTGCAGGTGCAGCAGGTGGTAAGGAGGGCAAATGGTATGTTGGCATTCATAGCAAGAGGATTTGAGTACAGAGATCCTGCTGCAACTGTACAGGGCCTTGGTGAGACCACACCTGGAGTATTGCATGCAGTTTTGGTCTCTTTATCTGAGGAAGGGCATCCTCGCCATGGAGTGGGTGAAGAGAAGGTTCACTAGACTGATACCGGGGATGGAAGGATTTGGATATGAAGAAAGGTTGGATAGACTAGGCTTGTATTTTCTGGAATTTAGAAGATTGATGGGGGATCTTATAGAAACATAAAATTCTTAAAGGTTTAGACAGGCTAGACGCATGTAGGTTGTTTCCAATGCTGGGAAAAACCAGAACCAGGGGTCACAGATAAGGGGGAAGTGTTTTAGGACTGAGATGAGGAAAATTTTCTTCTCTCAGAGAGTGGTGGATCTGTGGAATTCTTTGCCACAGAAAGTAGTTGAGGCTGGTTCCTTGTCAATATTTAAGAGTAGGTTAGATTTGACCCTTATGGCTAAGAGGATCAGGGGGTATGGGGAGAAGGCAGGAACCGGGTACTGATCAGCCATGATCATATTGAATGGTGGTGTAGGCTTGAAGGACCAAATGGCCTACTCCTGCACCTATTTTTCTATGTTTCTATGTATGCTTGACTTAAGTGGTCAGAGCATTGAGTACAAAAATAAGGAAGTCATGTTGCAGCTCTATCAAACTTTGTTAGGCCACACTTGAAATACAGTATACCATTCTGGTTGACCCAATACAGGAAGGACGTGGAAGCTTTGGAAAGAGTACAGAGAGATTTACCAGGATGTTGTCTAGTTTAGAGGGCGTGAATTTTTCCTGGAGTTTAGGAAGCTGAGAGGGGGTTTATCAAATCATGAGAGGTGTTGATGGGACTTTTCCCTGGATGAGAATGTCACACACCAGAGGGCATTTGTTGAAAGTGAGGGGGAGGAACTTTAAGCAAAGCAAATATTTTGCATGTAAAATGGCAGGTGCACCACTACCTGGAATGGGCTGGCAGGAGTAGTAGTGGAAGTAGATACAGCAGTTGCATTTAAGAGGCTTCCAAATAAACACTAGGATGGAGGGAATATTCAGACATCCTGTTCAACACAGACAGATGGGCCATAAGTCCTGTTTCTGTGCTGTACTGTTCTATGTCAGTATCCTCTCCAATAGTTTCCTTATCATTGATGTGAGGTTTACCAACCTACAATTTCAGCTACTCTCCAGTCTTCTGGGAGCTCACCAAAGACCACAAGACCTGAACCAGAATTGAGCCATTTAGCATATTGCTTCTGCACGGCCAATCAAATCATGGTTGTGTTTTTCCTCTCAATCCCATTCTCCTGCCTTCTCGCCATAATCGTTGTCGCTCTTGCTAATCAAGAACCTGTCACCCTTTATGTTTTGCTACTGTGGGCTAACGGTCAAAGCCTCAACAGTCTCCACACATACCTCTTTCATTAAGTAGATACCTGTCAGGCCCAGGAGACTTGTCCACTCTAATTCTCAAAAGATTTGACACTACCACTTCCTTATGTCAAAATGCCCAAAATTCTCTAGGTTATGTTCCTATCACTATCAGAATCAGATTTATTGCCTTGAATGTGTGTCACACTGTCACTTTGCAGCAGAAGTATTGTTCATTACAGGTGCAAAAAATGGTACAGTATAAATTACATTTCTGTTAATACACTATTTAAAAATAAATATGCAAAAGAAGAGAAAAAAGTGAGGTGAGGTCTGTCATTCGTTGTCCATTCAGAAATCTGATGGAGATGGGGAAGATGCTGTTTATGTAACGTTGGGTATTTGTGTTCATGCTCCTGAACATCCTTCCTGATGTAGCAGTGAGAAGAGCGTAGTCTTGGTGGTGAGGGCCCTTGAAGGTAAAGGCTGCTTTCTTGAGAGTGAAACAGGAGAATTTGCAGATTCTGTGATTACAGTAAAAACACACGGAAATCCAGGAGGAACTCACAGCATCCATCGGACGTAAAGATGTATTATTGATGTTTCAGGCCTGAGCCCTTCTTCAAGGTATAAGCAAAAACACAAAGGCATATCCTATCAAATTAACACCTTAGGCTTTTGGTTTGGACTCCTCCCCCTTCCTCTCTCCAGTCTTTATTCCAATTACTTCCTGTTTTTTGTTTGTACCTTAAAGAAGGGTTCAGGCCTGAAACGTCGGTAATATATCTTTACTTTCTACGGGCACTGCGAGACTTGCTGAGTTCCTCCAGCATTTTTTACTGATTTCTTGAGACCCTGCCTCTTACAGATGTCTTCAGCAGAGTTTACAAACCTCTGTAACCTTTTCCCGTCCTTTGCATTGGCACCTCCATAGTACACCTGTAGAAATTTGCAAGACTCTTTGGTGACACACCAAATATCCTCAAATTTTAAAGAATTTGGCAAGCCTTCTTCATGATTGCATTGATGTGATAGCCCCAGGATAGATCTTCAGAGATGTTAACTCCAGGAATTTGGAAGATTTTATTATTTTACCCTTTCCATTGCTGACCCCTCAATGAAGACGGGTTTGTGCTTTACCGGATTTCCTTTCCTGAAGTCCACATTCAGTTCCTTAGTTCTGCTGATGATGAGTGCAAGGTTGTTGCTGCACCAATCAATCAGCTGATCTAGCTCACTCATTGCCATCTGACTCTGCCAACAACCGCAATGTCATCGGCAAATTTGTAGATGGAATTTGAATTGTCCCTGGCCACAGAACCATTGGTGTAGAGTGAGTAGTGCAGTGGATTCAGCATGCATCCTTCAGGTGCACCTGTGTTGATGGTCAGTAAGGAGGAAACATTGATTCTGATCTGCACTGACTGGTCTTTTGATGAGGAAGTTAATGATCCTGTTCCAGAGCGAGGTGCAGAGGCCCAGGATTTGAAGTTTACTGGGCAGTGTTGACGGGACGATGGTGTTGAAAAGCTAAGCTGTAATTGATGAAAAGCAGCCTGATGTACATGTTGCTGTTGTCTAGCTGAGTGGAGAGCCATTGAGATGGCATCTTTTGTGGAATGCTTGTGGTGGTGGGCAAATTGCAGTGTAATCTAGGTCTTGGGTGAGAGTTAATTCTGGCCATAACCAACCTCTAAAAGCATTTCTTCACAGCAGATGTGAGTGCTACTGCGCGATAGTCATTGAGGCGGCTCACTCTGCTCCTCTTGTGTACCACACTGATTGATTCAATTTTGAAGCAGGTGCAAACTTTCACCTGTGGCATTGAGAGATTGAAAATATCCATGAACATTCCAGCTAGTTGGCACAGATTTTTCAGCATTCTGCCAGGTATGCCATCAGATGCCTTGAGGGTTCACCCTCTTTTTTTCACAAAAGTTTATTTGATTTAAATGTGTTCTTTCCTTAATCTTTGCTTGGGTAAAGGGAAGGAGTATATCTTTATACAGGTAGTTTATATTGTAATTATTTTTTTATGGTTGAGAGCAGGATGTAGGTGAATCAAGGAGAAGGTCGAAGAGGGGAAAGTGGTGGTTAAAGGATCATGAGGAGGTCAAATAGCAGTGTTGGGGGGAGCGGGAGAGGTCGTGGTTTGGGAAGCACGAGCCAAGGTTGGGTGGAAAAAGGGTATGGGTGAACTGGGTAGGGGGAGGAGGGCAGAGGTCAGGGGAGGAAGAGGGGAGGTCAGAGGTCAAGGGGCAGGGAGAGGAAAGCTGTCTTCCTCCTTGGTGAATACCAATGCAACGTACTCATTTCATATCTTTCCCACTTCATCTGATTCCACATATTAATTCCTTCCTTTGTCCTAGAGTAGTTTGATCCTCTCCTTAGTCTTCCTCTTTAAGTATAAAGGTCTTGGGGATATCTATAATCACAAGATCTAGGAGCAGAAGTAGCCCAATGGCTGATTGAGTCTGCTCTGCCATTCTAATCATGAGCTGATCCATCCACCACTCAGCACCTTTTCCCAGCTTTATCCCCATAACCCTTGGTGCCCTAACTAATCTAATACCTGTCAATCTTTTCCTTAAATACACCCAATGACCTTGTTTCTACAGCCACCTATGGCAGCAAGTTCCACAGACTCATGATCCTCCGACTCTGTTTTATATTGACGTCCTTTTATCCTGGATTTGTGCCCTCTTGTCCTAGATTTCTCTACCAGGGGAAACATTCTTTCCACATCTACTCTCAAGGTCTTCAAGTATTTGAAATGCTTCTATGAGGATTCGCCCCCCCCCCCACTCAATTTTCTGTACTCCAGCAAGTACCGTCCAAGAGCTGACAATCATTCCTCATGTACTAGCCCTTTCATCCCTGGTATCATTCCAGTAAATCTTCTCTGAACCCTTTCCAACGCCAACATGTCTTTCCTCAAAGTGCCCAAAACTCTACATAGTACTCCAAGTGAGGTCTCACCAGTCCTTTATAGTCTCAACATTACATCCCTGCTATTGTATGTTATCCCTCTAGAAATGGATGCCAACGTTGCATTTCCCTTCCTCACCATTGATTCAACCTGGAAACCAACCTTTAGGATATCCTGGACGAGGACTCCCAAGTACCTTTGCACTTTGGAATTTTCTCCCCAACTAAATAATAGTCTGCCCATCTATTTCTTGTACCAAAGGGCAACACTTGCCAACATTGTATTTCATCTGCCACCTGTTTGGCCATTCTCCTAATCTATCCAAGTCTCTCTGCAGCCTTTTGATATCCTCGGCACCACCTTTCCTATCACCTGCTTTGGTATCATCTACAAACTTAGACACAAAGCTATCTATTCCATAATTCAAATCATTTATATACAATGTAAAAAGAAGCAGCCCCAATAACGACCCCTGTGGAACACCACTGGTAACAGTAGCCAACCAGAATAGGATCACTTTATTCCTATTCTGTTTCCTGCTGATCAGCCAATGCTCCACCTATTCTAGTATCCTTTCTGTAATTCCATGGGCTCTTGTTTAGCAACCTTATGTGTGGCATCTTGTCAAAGGCCAAATGTACAACATCCAAAGCATCTCCCCTGTCTATCCTTGTAATCTCTTCAAAAAATTGTAATAGGTTTGTCAGGCATGTTTTTCCTTTCAGGAAACCATATTGACTTGGGCCTATCTTTTTGTACACCTCATCCTTGGCAATTGACTCCAACAGCTTCCCAGCCACTGACATCAGGCTAATAGGTCTATAATTATTTTCTGCTGCCTCGCTCCCATCTTAAACAGCAGAGTGACATTCACAACCCTCCAGTCCATCAGGAGAGGTGAAGGATGATGGAGAGAAAGAGTTGATTGGCAAGTCCTAGACAAAGAGGAAAAGAATGTTAGATGGAGGAAGATGAGTCACACAGTGTGGAAAAGGGTGATGGGTGGAGGCAGAAAATGCCAATACTGGAATTGGAGTTATGAAATACAGACCTGGGAGACTTGCCCTGGCTGGTCAGACTGGGCATCTCCTCCACTGTCAGAGGGGGGAAAAAAAGTACAAACAAGTTGAGCCATTACCAAAGAAGGGTAACTGGCACAGAAGTTCGAAGTCTTTATAGATGCTCCACAAAGCAATATACCAATCTGCATTTGATTTCCCAAATTGAAGAGATGTCTGCTCCCACTTTAATTCTTCATTGCGCTCTTGTTCTCAATTTGTTCCATCTGTGGCCATTGGTACTATTACAGTAAGACTCAGGTAGAGGAGTAGCACTCCATCTTCTGTCTGAAAGTTGCAGCCTTCTGAACTCTGAATACAACAATTTCAAGAGCTTTGATTTCTCAGTCTGTATCAGTCACTTGTCTGATATTGGCTCTGTTTGTTTTTTTTTATTCTTTGTTCCTCTTGAAGTGGAAGATTTTGGAATTTGTATGACCTCAAAAGTGCATTTCTTAAGTTGTAGATATTAAAAGCAATGCATATTACAAAACAAAATGGTCTTCCTTTGTATTTTTTTATTGAATGCATCAAGGAAATGATCACTGAATCATTTTTAGTATTCTGTTCTTTAATCTAAGATCTTATAGATGTATTTCAGATTCAGATTTATTATATCACATACAACCCTGAGATTCCGTTTCCTGCATGCAAAAAAAATCTGTACACAACATCACATGTAAACAATAAAGAACTGTAAATGGATAATGAATGTAAACAAACTGCAATGCTGAAAGAACAAAAAAAATCAAAATGCAAAAGTAAGAATCCTTAAATGAGTTACTAATTGAGTTTGTTGTTGAGGAGTCTAATGGTATAGGGGTTCCTGACCTGGAGATATGAGTTTTGTGGCACCTATATCACTTTCCTGATGGCAGCAAGAACAGAGTGTGTGGAGGGTGGTGTGGATCCTTGATGATTGGTGCTGCTCTCCAATGGCAGTGTTTTCTGTCGTTGTTCGTGATAGTGGAGAGGGTTTTGTCAGTGATGTCCTGGGCTGTGTTCACTGCCTTTTGGAGGGCTTAATCCTGTTCCCGTACAAGACCATGATGCAGTCAGTCAGCATACTTTCCACCACACATCTGTAGAACTTTGCCAGGGTTTCTGGGGTCATTCCAAACCTCTGCAAACTCGCGAAGAAGTTGAGGTGTTGACATGCTTTCTTCACGATTCCATTGGTGTGTTAGCCTGAGGAAAGATCCTCTGAGATAGTGACTCCCATGAACTTCCTCACCCTCTCTGTCTCTGATCCCCAATGATCACTGCATTGTATACCTTAGTTTTGGTAACATTGAGTGCAAGATTGTTGTTGGTTCACCATTCAATCAAGTTTTCCCTCCTGTATGCTGACTCATCACCTATCCCACCCCAAACACAGTTCTTACTCAAATGTGCTAACATTTAAATGTTGAATCATTTTCTAGGTTTTGCACTTATTTTTAATGATATAAAATAAACTATGCTGACATACATTTTTTTTTAAACTTGGTTTCCATCTTCAGCTTGGCAATCTCTCATACTTTTATTTTCAATGATTTTTGCTGTTACAATCTTCCTGACAACCACTTTCTTCATTGTTGAGATTAAAAAAATTCGGATGCTCTTCACTGGAGCTCAGAAGTGTGGAACTATTCATCTCCAATAGTTTTCCTTCTATGTTACAAGGGTTTGGAAAAAATATGGTAGCACTTACACTTACATTCCTACCTGATTTTCCACTTTTCCTTTGAAGTACAATACAACTTTGATTATCCAAAATCAGATTCTCCGGTATCCTCATTTATCCAAATTTTTTTCCGGAGCCTAACTTACCTCACAGATTGGAAAAAAAATCATCCGGCATAAAGTTTGAACGATGATTGTCCTCGTTTCAGGTAACTCCCTCCCTTCTCTTTCCTTTACTTTCCCCTATTGACATTTCTCTCCACTCTCCCTCTCAAACTGCATGCCACTATCTTACAGCCGCAAGCAATCTGAAGAATCCCTTCTGGCATCATCAAGAAGAGCGGCCTCCCAGGCAGGAGCAGGGATGTCGGGCTCCCGGGCAAGAGTGTGACCTTGGGCATTCCCTCCCCTCCTATCTTCTTCTCTCCCTCTCTCCTCAGCACACCAGATGCTGACACCAATTCCGAATCCTCCCCTTGACCTGCTTTCACTGAGATGAACCCAACTGCTGCTGCCAATCCCCAATATGAACCCACTGCTACTGCTGATCCCCAGGGAGGCTTCCCAGGCAGTGGAACATTCATTGGTGAGTTGGCAGGCTCCTGTCTCCCCGGTCAGTGGAGTTCCCAATGCTGGAGTCCCAACTCCAAATCTTCCCCAGTGCCTACCTCACACCAGTGATCGATGGCCGCATTGGGTTCGTGTTGGTGATTGGAGGCAGCCAGCATTTTTTTGGTGAGAATTAAACATTTTAATGCTTAAAAAGCCTTCTTGTTTGATACAAATGATTTGCTAATACTATTGGGCTGTTTTCTAAAAGTGACCAGTTCTTCGAAAAAACCATTTATCTGACATAGGCCCAGTCCTGTCCATTTCAGATAATCAGATTTGTACTGTTCTGCACCCAATGTTATTTGTCATGTGGATTTATTCCTTTAAAATATGATTCTCTTTCAGTAAAATTATCTTGATGGTCAACTTTACAAGCCAGTTGACCCAAAGCACTTTACTGCAGGTGTACTTTAAAAAGTAAGAAATTCAGTAGCCAATTTGTAGATGAGCTCTGAAATGATGCATCGAGACTTTTACATCTGGATCTAGAAGGTGGGCAATGTATGGGTTATATATAGTATTAAATAAACTGAAAACTTTGTGGGATATGATTTTGCATATGCAATCTTTTGACTCAATGTACCAGTTGAACCATGGAAAATGCTGAACACTTAAGGAAGACATTACAGTTCTGGTGGAAACAATATGTTGATTGCATTCATGCTTTTCTTCGACAGGTTAAAGGATATGACTTCAAAGCAGATATTTGGAGTTTTGGAATTACGGCCATTGAACTAGCGACAGGCGCAGCTCCTTATCATAAATACCCACCAATGAAGGTAAGAGGCCACTCTGCCTCTCAGTTGTTCCTCTGTCATAATGAAAATGCAGGAAGTTTCATCCTCGAGAAAAGCCTATTCCCCACTTAACAGCACAGAGCAGGCCAATCACCAATTTGATGTTTTCACTGTCGAGCGGTGCAAAACTAATTTAATTTATTTGCCCATTGGCAACAAAATATTTTATCCAGCTTACTATTTAAAAATTGTAATTGGAGGATAAAGTGGACACAGAATTGGAAGGTCAACTCTTTAAATATGAAATTAGCACCTATATTAATCAAAATAAATGCTTTGGAACAATATATTAACTGTAGTATGCTTGAAAGAAGATGGATGACTTGGAACAATGGTTCTCAGAGCTTGACTTCAAAGTGGTTTTCCTCATATCTTTTCTTTTTCTCTGGAAATCTGAGATTGCCTCATTAACGAACAACTCCACCATTGTTGGATCATGTTGCTGCCTGGATAATAGAAGGTGCATTAAATGGAGCATGGTTTTTTTTTTACATTTTGCCCTTATATTTGTGCATCTCGAACACCATCATCTGAATCATTGGTTAGTTGGCAAATACTAGCTGCCTGCAGCACATATAGTCAGGTATGTATAATAAATGCAGTGTGTTTTCCAGCTGTTTTCTGTAATTATGCAGCCTTGTTGCCTCTTGGGAGAAATGAGCCCATCTGGTTGACTACTTTTTAAACCAAAATTACTTGAAACATTTGTGCATCAATGACCGTTATTGCTTCAACGTAAAGTTAATTTAAATTTTCCATGTCAATTTCATCATTATTTTCATTGCTCAGGTTTTAATGCTAACTCTTCAGAATGATCCTCCTTGTTTGGAGACTGGCGTACAGGATAAAGAAATGGTCAAAAAATATGGAAAATCCTTTCGGAAGATGATTTCGCAATGTCTACAGAAAGATCCAGAAAAAAGGTGAAGATCAGAGTTCTACTCTAGTTTTTGTTTCTATATTCTGAGATTGGAGATCAAATTTTTGAATTATGGGGCTTATTGAGGGAGAAACCACTTACTGCAATTATAAAATCCTGCTTATTCTGTAAATCACTTTGCTTGTGGCTTTGAAACTGATGTGTAAGAACCAACTAATTTGCATTCATAACGATAGCCATTTTAAATAAGTCGATGTTGCTTCATGGCAGGATAATCCAACAATAACTGACCTTTTAATGCTTTAAACTTAAAATTGGTAAGATTAAAAATGAAGTTATTTAATCCTGTCCATTTAGATAGGATGCATTTTGTGATAAGACTATGTGCATATGAGTGAGGAAGAGTGAAGATGGACCACACTGCTGCAAGTGAATGAGTTTGATTTTATGGTTCGTTTGTATTTAACTATCCTTTACTCCCATTTTTTCCTAGAACAATTGTTTTTGCTTTCATTTCAACTGACTTGGTCATTAAATAAGCTCGCTTTGCTTCAGTTTACTCTGTCTTTAAATGGATTCACTTTTCTGAGGAACAACTGCAACTGCTGGAATCTTGACCAAACAATGAATGCGGGAAGAACTCACCAGGTCGTGAACATGCATGTTGTCCATCTAGTATGCTACACTTGGTGTGGTCTCTGTTGTCTGTGAGATGAAATGAAGATTGGCTGACTACCCTCTACATTTGGCTCTAAACTTGAACTTCCAGTATTTTAAGTCCCCCCCATCCATTCCAACGCCAATACATCTGTCCTTGACCTCATTCATTATCAGGGTGAGGCCAAATACAAACTGAGAAACAAAATATCATTTTCCTCCTGGACAGCTTAAACCTAACTCCATGAACCTCATTTTTTTTTTAAATTTGGGCTTTTCTCTAACCCTCCCCACCCCCGCCTGCCCCGCCCACAAACCTTGGTCTTGCCATGATCTCTCTTTTCCCTGTCTATCCATCTCACACATCTGTACAATACCCTATAACTTTTTGACCTCTCCCCAACTTCTTTCCTGCTTCTCCTTCATAAACATATTACCACCTTTTTACTTTAGTCTCAATTTCTACCCAGGATGCTCCCTTACCTGCTGATTCCCTCCAGCATCTCATTACTTGCTTATTTTTCTGATTAATTTGTTTTTCTTTGGTATCCAATCAAATATATGAAGTGGAACATCTATACTACCACCATCTCCCTAGTTGATGTACTATTGTCAACAGATTCTCAGTAAAAGATTTTAGATCAAAATATTTACTGCAGAAGTTTTTTTTTTGCTTAAGCTCATTTGCTTCAGCTTTGAAATCTCTCCACAAATCTGTCGCTTTCATCCTTTTAAAATATACTGTACTTTAAAACTATTCCTCTCAGTCAGACTTCTGGTCATCTCCCAAAATAACTATAAACTTACCTGTCGTTAAAGTGCATTTTGTCTGTTTATGTGCAAAATGCAGCAGCTAGATACGCTTAGAGAGATGAACCAAATTCCTCAACTTCCTCTCCTGAAGGGGATGAGCACCGTTCAGCATTGATTTCCGTAGTTCCTTAGCTCCAAAACTAAACTAGAGGTAAATGGCATAAAGAATCCCTTTGTCTCTTTACCAATATTTTTTTTTCTCTGTGCAGAATGTACTAACTTTCTTTATCAAGCCTGGCATTCATTTTGCTGAAGTTTTTAATTAAAGCATGTCATGATACATATGCCACAGTTGTCACTGTAGTATGGTCCAGTATGTCATCAGTGCCAACCTGGGTTCGGTGTGGCTTTGAGTCAGAACATCACTTCTTTCTATCTTGTTAAGAAATACTGAAACATTTTTAGTCGATGCTTCAGAACCTGCTGAGAGAATAAATGAACCTGCAGGAAGAGGAATGCTCCCTCATCCTAGCCAGTGGTTATCTAACAGACAGCACTAAAAGAACTTCTGTACATTCAATGTCGCTCGAAGAAATTACTGCAGCAAAATGACAGTGTTTCAAAATGACTGAAGCTGTAAAAGGGCTTTTTGATGTCTTGATTTTGTGCACTGCCCAATATTTTAGTACATGTTCCAGTTAGGATCGTTAACCCTTTAGACCAGCCATTTTTAATCTTTCATAATTTATACTCTGGACTGAGTCCATGGGTAAACCAGAGTTGGTTGATCTGTTTAGTCAGTGAAACCACATTATATCTGGCCAGTCACTGTCCTGTTCATACCCTATATAGTTCTAGATAATTAAACAGTAATTTTGAATGTTCTTGCCTTTACTCACAGTTCTTTTTTTTTGTTTTGTGGGACTTGGCAAAGGAGCTGTTTTTACCCCAACCTTTTCAAGGATGCACTTTGCATTACAAATGCCAGTGCGAACCAGCTGATGTTTTGGTATAAAACCAGTCCGGAAAATCCGGGACACAGAGTCCAAAGGGTTAATTACTCTGCCTCACACAGGTACTTGCTGTCAATATCATAGAGTTAACAACATAGCTCAAGGTTAAAGTAAATGGGAGACTGGTACCATGTTCAGCAGGATTGCTAAGAGACAATTTTAAAAATTGGTAAATGAACTTGAGAGGAAATAAGAATGCTTTTGCTCTGTAGGTTATGAATTGCAGAATGAGTGGTGGAAGCAAGTTAATGATAGCTTTAAAAGGGAATTTGATGTATGCTTATAAAGGAAAAACAAAACAATCATTAGTTCACAAAGAAGAGAATGGGAGCATACGTGGCATGAACACAATAAACTGATTTTCTTTCCTGTAATGTTAACCAAAAGCTATTTTGCTGCTTTCTGAGAATCCGTAGGAAGTCCTATATAATTGATTATGTTGAGTTACGTTTTCACACTTGGCGGGAAAATAGTGGTAGGGTTTTCAAAACATATAGCTGTTGTCCAGATGCCCAGCTTCTACCTTGTTCCCTCTGCTCCAAAATGGACCTATAACCTTGAATACAAGCAAAATCCTTGAGTGAATTAATTGAGCATTGATCACCGAGCACTCACTCTGCAGATCAAAACCTTTAATCGCACTAAATGCTAATTGTGGAGCACCTCTTAATTTTCGATCCTTGAAAGATTTGAATTATCTATGTGGATGAGCATGCTTAATGAATTATGGTAATTCACTGGACTAAAGATTACGAAGACCATCATGCTTTAGAACACTCCACCAGTTTTCACAATCCATGATTTTCCTGGGGTTAGGTAGATTACATTAGGAAATTCAAACCAACACACAATTACATTCTAAAGATCATTTGAAAATCAGTGTTATTTGCCTTTTTTTGTATTATTGTATTTGCTTGTAATCCATCATATTTTTTTAGATAATATCCTTTCAGCATTTGTGCAGAATTCCAAGACTTTTGGAAAAACCAAACTTAGATTGTCTAGGGATGCAATGAACAGTGTCTACAGCTGTTGGTTGAGAAAGCTCATGTTATTTTAGCTGCTTTATCTTGTTTCACTCGCCATATATTTTGATCATGAGTCACTTCATAATCTATGTTGTAGCACTCTGCTTAAGCCAGTATCTTCAGAATAGCAAGTGCCCTCATGGCTTTGGCTTTTTGAATGTTATTCAGCCTTCATAAAATGTGCTGATTCAGTTGATACCTTCCATCTGACTTTATTTGCTGTGAAATAATCAATTCAAAGGATCTGTCATCAAGTAAAAATGGAAGCTATTATTCTAATAGCATTTCAGACCCAGAGGAATTAGAAGTAGAATTTTTTTCTAATTCTCGAGCTTTCATTGATTGTCGTTTGTTTCATATCACGTGGATTTTCAAAACTATTGATATTTTTGATATAGCAGGTTTGATCTGAAAGGGTGCACCCAATTTATATTATGTATAATCAAGGTTTTATTTGAAATGTTCAATTTTTTGGTTTTTTTCATAATATCTTAGATATGTGTGTATTTTTTAATTAAATTCTAAATGAATATATTTTTAAAAAACAAGTATATTTTCAAAACAATATTTGATATATTTCAAATAGACTGCAAGTTCAGCTAATCAAAAAACATCCATTTCTGTCTTGGAACCATAGAACATTATAGCATAGAAGTAGGCCTTTCAGCAAGTCTATGCCAAGTCCCATTGATCTATACCCATAGCCCATCCATATTACTTATCAAAACTTTCCTTGAATGTTGTAATCGAATCCACAGCCACCTCTTCTGCAGGCAGCTCATTCCACTGTCTCACCACCCTTGGACTGAAGCTCCACCTAATGTTCCCTTTAAGCATTTTGCCCTTCATCCTAATTCCCTGTCCACTAGTTCTTGCCTCATCCAACTTCTAGCAAAGAAAAACGTCTGCTTGCATTTACCCTATTTATACCACCTTAACTGATTCAACTATTCCCTTTAACTTAACTCCTCAAATCTGGCAACGTAGCTCGTCAATTTCCCTGCACTCTATTAATCATGTTGATGTATTTCCTCTAGGTAGGTGACCAAAACTGCATGCAATACTCATTTGTACTCAAAGATAGCCTCATCAATGCCTTGTACAACTTCAACATGACATCTCAATATCTGTTAGTCTTGCATTCAATTCTGACAGGAATATACAAACTCCGTACTCTCAAAGTTTCACCTCTGAATGCCCCAAATTTGGCCTGTGTCCTGTACAATTTCAACATGACATCTCAACTCCTATACTCAGTACTTTGAATTATGAAGTGTCAAAATGACCCTTTCTACTTGTGAAGCCAAATCCCTCTGTTCTACTGCACTCTGCAGTGCCCTACTATTTACCGTCCTGCCTTGGATTGCTCTCCCAAAGTGTAATACCTCACATTTGTCTGCATTAAATTCAATCTGCCATTTTGCAGTTCATTTTTCTAACTGCTCCAGACCTTTCTGCAAGCTTTAAAATCCTTTCTTGCTGCCCACTAGAACTCCAATTTTAGTGTCATCTGCAAATGTGCTAATTGAATGTACCAGCTGGTCATACATATCATTAATGTAGATGACAAACAACAAAGGACTCAGTACCAGTCCTTGAGGCACATCACTAGTCACAGGCCTTCAGTTAGAGATGCAATCCATCCACTACTACATCTCCTTTTCCTGCAAAATCAAGATCTAACAATATACTACCTCATCCCGAATACTGGGCAACTGAACCTTCTTGACCAAACTCACATGCAGGACCTTGTCAAGGACAACATACATGGTTTTTTCATTATCAACTTTTCTGTTAATCTCAAAACTCTAAAATTTGTTAGCTATGACCTACAACCTTTACCGGATTTCACACTGTCTATTTGCCTAAAGACAGCAAGCACCTCCACTTCTGTAATCATGAAGGTTCATGACTTCAGTGCTGTTTTTCATCACTTTTATAGATTCTTGTGTCCATCTCTCAAATTAATACAGATGGGGAAAATCCATTTAAGATCTCCTCCATCTCTTGCTTCCATACATAGATGAACTCTCTGATCTTCAAGAGGTCAAATTTTGTCCCATGCTATCTTTTTGCTCTCAATATTTCTGAAGTAGCTTTTGGAATTTTCCTCCACTTTATCAACCAGAGCCTCCTTGTGTCTTTTGGTCATCCTGACTTGCTTCTTGAGGTTTTTCTTTCATTTCTTGTACATACATAACTCATTTGTTCCTTGCTCCCGAAACTGCTATACACTGACTTCTTAACGAGGTTCTCAATATCTCTCGAAGGAAAGGTTAGACTTGCCTTTAATTCTGACAGGAACATAGAAACTCGGTGCTCTTAAAGTTTCACCACTTATCAAAAGCACTTTTGCCAGAAAACATCCTGTCCCAATCCATACCTACCAGATCCTTTCTGGAACCATCAAAATTGGCCTTTTTGCAATTTAGAATCTCAATTCAAAGATCAGACCTATTCTCTTCCAGAATTATCTTGAAACTAATGGCATTATGATCACTAGATGTAAAGTGTTCCCTTCTAGTATAATAATTAAAGAAACTTTCTTGAATACATTTGATAAACTCTAACCCTTTAACAGTATAGGAGCCCTAGTCAATATGTGGAAAGTTAAAATTGCTTACTATCACAACTTTGAGATTCTTGTAACTGTCTGCTATCCCTCTCCAAACTTGCTCCTCCAAATAATTAATCTTAATTAGTCTTAATTAGACATTTATATTTTTTGATTAAATAGTCTTCATTAATTTTAATTAGATTTTATTTTTATTCCAGACCTACAGCAGCAGAATTTTTAAAGCACAAATTTTTCCAAAAAGCAAAGGTACGTGTTTTTTTAATATTTTTTGAAAAAAGACACGGCAATTGATGCACCTGTGCAGCTCTGTTGGTGAAACGCAAGAGTCACCTGTGTATCACACAAAGGTAAGTACTGAAAGTAATAAACTAAGATAGGAATTTTTACTGCACTCAAAAGCCTATGAATACAAACAATCCCAGGATTTCCCAAACACTTGTTGCTAAGCTAGTGTTCCTGTTCATCTCAGCAGCAGCTTTGTTTATGTAGCTATTTATATTCCTAATGTTAACTGCTACTGATGCCAAATATGCAATTGTAGTGAGTGTGCTCACCGAGTGAAAGAACGAGGCCAGCAGTCGGTGGGCTTGTTGGAACTCGTGAGGTTTATTTTGAATAATGCACTGCCAGTTTTTAAGGCATTCAAAGCTCGCACCCCACACGCTGGAAACTAAATCGTCATGACATAAATGCACTACCTGTGCCATACAAACCCCGAGCTTCTACTAGAGAAGAAGACCGCGTGATTTCATCTTTGATGCGGGTGCTAACACATGAAGCCAGTTCGCCTGGCCATTGTGACAGATTATGTTGTGTTTGTATTGTATATAGATATGTTTTTGGGAGATAAATTGAGGCAGGTTTTTTAGGGTAAGTCACATACAAACATTTCAAAACAGGTCACCTTTAAAATTCTGGAGCTCTGCTTATGCCAGAGAGGGTGGCTCCTGGGGGCCTTTGCAAACACTTTGGGCTATGCCCAAGAGACTTCACTAATGGATTGTTGTTTTGAAAAGCAACACATGAAAGCGATTGGAGGAGTAGTTCGGAGCCACAGGCTGTCTGAGTGCAGCTTGCTGTTCGAAGAGCGTCATGTGGTTTTGCAGGCAGAGAGAGTAAAATGGCTTTTTTTTTCTGTGGGTGTGCGTGCGTGTATGAGAGATAGATCAGGTCTGCAGTGCTTCAGTCAGCAGCAGCAGCTGGAATAGGACAAGCCGGAAAGCTTGTGGAAAAACCTCATTTGGAAGACTGGTTGGGAGTGCTTAGTTCAGCCTGCTAAAAGCCCTTGTGGTTCATGCAAGAAGAGAGAACTGGCTGCCTCATGTTTCACTTGAAATAAGAGAAACAAAAAGGCACTCTGTGCTGACCTGAAAGAAAGAGGTTATCATCTGGAAAACCCTGATAGGGCAAATTTCTTCGGCAAGACACTGACGTGGCTGATTAAAAGAGATCTGTTTGTGTCCAGGAGCAACAAATCTCTTTCTGAAAACCAACAACAACCTTCCTGAGTGGTAATCATTTACCTTTCAAGCACCAAAGCCTGGTGAACTTTATAAAGGTTAAATTCTGTGCACAGTCTAAGAATTGCCTGCAACCAGTGAACTTGGAGGAATGAAAAGTGAGCTTGGACTGTGAATCAAAGAACATTACTGAACTTACGCACACATTATGTACACATGCTTAGAATTAGAATGGGGTTAAGTTAGGTTAGTTAAGTTGATAGTGATGAGATAAAATTTGATCCTATATTCATGTTTAAAGATAATTAAAAGGAACTTTTGTTTAAGTAACCATTTGTCTTGGTGAATGTCTATTGCTGCTAGGTTTTGGGGTCCCCTGGGCTTGTAACAATATGTTCATTGCCACACAATCTTGTTTTTGAAGAAGAACAGCAGGGACATGGGATTTTCAATTCTGTGTTCCTAAAACGGAAATGTTCATGTAATGATATCAAAAGTTAATGTACTGTGGACAAATTGCATTTTTGTATCCAACATTTTGAGTGACTCTTTCTTAAACCAAATGAAATTAGCCATGAAAGGTGCCCTCCTAAATAATTGGGAAGTAATTCCTCTGACCTGTCTTTGTATTCATTCCTACAGAAAGAGGCTCTGAATAGTGTGCGGTTCCAGATACCTACCCAGATAGCCCTCTGTACTGTGTAAAATATTTATTCCACCCTCTCTTTAAATTTCTCCCCCACCCCCATTCACCTTAGCACATATGACATTTTTGCCCTGGGGAAATGATTCTGACCATTAATACCTCTCATTATATAATCTTCAGGTCTTCCCACAGCTTCCTACACTCCAGAGAAAACAAGGCAATTTTCTCCAAAATCCCAGCTTTCAAAAATAGGCAACATCCCTGTAAACCTCATCTCTGCCTTTTCCAAAGCCTTCACACCCCTACTGAAATAGACCTACCAGAATTACACACAGTACTCCAGGTGCAGCCTAATCAAATCTTTGTGCAGCTGTAATATGAAGTCCTCTCTTTGATACTCAATGCTTTGCCCAGTGAAACCAAGCTTTCTTTCCATTTCTCTCTACTTGCATGTCCACTTTTAAGGAACTCTGAAACTGGTCCCCATGGCCCTTCAACCCTACCATTGACTGTATACGTTCCTTTTGCATTTGACCTCTCACTCTCATCCAGATTAAACTCCATTTGCTTTTTTTTTGCCCTTATCAATACCTGATTCATACCCCATCATAATCTTTGATAGCCCTCAACACTCTCCACTGCTGTGGTCTTTGTATCAACTGCAAACCTACTAGCCCACCTCTACTTTTCCCATGTGTCATTTCTATGTACCACAAACAATAGGGGTCCCAATACCAATCCCTGTAGAACACCACTGGTCACAGGCCTCCAGCCTGAATAATATCCTTCCACAACTAACCTCTGTCTTCTATGAGCTACCCAGCTCTGTGTCCAAGCTATTTACTCACCTTGGATCACTTGCATCTGCACCTTCTGGATCATCTTACCATGAGAAACCTTGTCAAACACCTGACTGAAGTCCTTCTAGACAGTGTCCACTCCCTGACCTTCATCAACATTCTTTACATTCTCTTTTTTTTAAAATAAACCAACTCTGATTGGTTGGGCATAACTTGCCCCTCACAAAGCCATGTCGACTGAACCTGATCTGACCATGACTTTTCCAATGTGCATAAATTCTATCCCCAAGTATCCTTTCCAATCGTTTCCCTACCAATGATGTGGTTTACTGGCCTGTTACGTCCAGGATTATCCTCTTTCACCATCTTGAGCAAAGTTACAACATTACCCACTCTGCAATCATCTGGGACCTCTCCTGTCATTTGTGAGGCTGCAAAGATTTTTGTTCAAGTTCCAGATATCTCTTCACTTGTCTCTTTCAATAACTGGGGACATTGTCCTTGAGTGGTCCCATCCTCATTTTCTTGTGTTTAATAAAAGTATAAAATGCCTTGGAATTTTCTTTAAACTGGTTTTCCAGGGACATCTCGTTGCCCTTTTTGGCCTTTCTATTGCTTTACTTAAGTTTTTTTTTCTCTAACCTTTGTATTCCACCAGGGCCCTGTGTAATTGTAGCTTCTTAAACCTTGCATATGTCTCCTCCATCTTGACCAAGTTCATGACTTGTCATTGGAGGTTTGCTTAACTTGCTCTTCTTTATCTTTCCTTCATATTGGGACATGACTGTCCCAGTTGTTAATAAGTTGGTCCTTAAACAATGGCTACATGTCACTTGTTGGCTCACCTGATAACAGCTAATTCCAATTAGCACCCCAGCTCCTGTCTGATGTTGATTTGCCCTCCCCTAATTTAATACTTAGCTACAAGGTCCAAGCTTATCCTTGTCCAGAATGATCTTGAAAGTTAAGGAATAGTGTTCACTATTCCCAAAAATGTTCTTCCACTGGAACTCCATCACCTGCTGGGCTCATTTACCTACGCAAGGTCTAATATGTTCCCCTTCCTAGTTGCACCATCTACATGCTACTTCAGTAAGCTCTCCTAGATGCATTAACAATGTCCCAGTCAATATTGTGAAAATTAAAGTCTCCCACCACAATGGACCTGTTGCATTTTCAGCTTTCCTCAATCTGACTATATATCTGTTTTTCCATCTTTTGGTAGCTAAAAGATGGCCTATAGATTAGTCCAATCAAAGTGATCACATCTTTCTTATTTCTAAACTCTATTCATACTGCTGCAGTAGTTCAGGCCACCATTCGTCCTCACTAAGGTTGGCTGCGACACACGCTCTGACCCCTGGCTGCGCTGCCATCTCTTTTACCTCCTTCTCAATCCTGTCTAAAACCATGAAACCCAAGAACAGTGAGCTGCTAATCCCGTCCCACTTGTAGCCATGTCTCCGTAATGACCAAAACATCACAATTCCAAGTATCGATCCAGGCTATAAATTCATCTCCTATCCATAATAATACTTGCATTAAAATAAACACACTTAAGCCCTCGGTTTTGCTGTGACCATTCACACATCAGTTCTTGTCCCTTGTTTTGGGCTTGCTTGACCAAGAGTCTGCCTTCAGCTCAACGCCTGCACTTTCTGTCCTGTTGCTCAGGTTCTCAGCCCCCTGCCACATTAATGTAAACACTTCCCAGTAGCACTAACTAACCTCCCTATTAGGATCTTGGTTCTCCCTCCAGCTCTGTTGCAAAAACACACAGCTGGTCTCATAGCATTTGTAGGAGATAAAGATATATTACTGATGTTTTGGGCCTGTGCCATTCTTCAAAGTATATACAAAAACAGGAAGGCATTTGAATAAAGACTAGAGAGAGAAAGATGGAAGAATGGGAGGGGGAGGAATCCAACCAACAGACAAAAAGTTGGATATGATAAGGTGAAAATTGATTTTGCCTCTGTTAAAGGAGAAAGAGAGGAAAGAGAGAGAGACAGGTGGGGGAAGAAGTGGGTAGTTTGGGGGGGTGGAGTTTAATGGAAACCAAGGAAGTCATTGTTCATACCATCTGGTTGGAGGGTGCCCAGATGAAAAATTTGTGGGTGGTCTCAATCTGGCAGTGCATGAGACGATGGACAAACATGTCAGCAAGGAAATAGGGTGGAGAATTGAAATGGGTGGCCACTGGGAGATAAATCGCATAGGAATTGGATGCATCTTGAAGAAGGGCTCGGACCCAAAATATCAGCAATGTGTCACCTCCTATGGACACTGTGAGTCTGGCTGAGTTGCTCTAGCATTTCTGTGTTTTTACTACATTCACAGCATCTGCAGACTTTCATGTTTCACTCATTTCAGGTGTAAGACAAATCACCTGTACAGGTTCCTCCTTCCTTGGAAGAGTCCAATGATCCAAATGTCTGAATCTCTCCCTCCTGCACAAGCTTATTAGCCATGCATTTAACTGCACTATTTTCCATTTTATTACTTGACTAGAACGTGGAATAGATAATAATCCTGAGATTGCTACCTTGGAGTCTCGCATTTTAATTTACTGCCCAGCTCACTGAACTTGTTCATCAGAGGCACATTTCCCTTGCTACCTCAGACATAACTTCTGGCTGCTCTTTCTCTTTTCTCCCAATACATCCTGTACCTGCTCAGACACCACCTGGCACCAAGAAGACAACATTTTACTGTGGAGTGACTCTTGCTGCTATAGAAACACCTATTATACCCCACCATTGTTGGTCTGCCTGACCTCAGACTTTCCCACTGAGCCTCAGAACCAGTCATGGTACCAATGTCCTGGTCACTGCTGCTACCTTCTGTTCTCTTCCTCGCCCCCCCTCCCCCACTGATGGTATTGCAGTATACTTGTGTGATAGAGTATATAGATAAGTTTTTGGGAGGTAAATTGGGAAAGATTTGTTAGAGTAGGTTACATGCAAACACTTTAAAACAGATCTTATTTGAAATATTGGAACTCTGCCCCGTGCTAGACATTGGCTCCACAGCTTTTGCAAGAGCTTTGAAGAGTGCTCAAGAGACTTCACTAATAGATTGTTGTTTACAAAAGGCAACAGATGAAAGATCTTGATGGAGTTGCAGATTGTCTGGAAGAGAACTTGTTGTTCTAAGAGGGGCATGTGGTTTTGCAAGCAGAGAGAGTAAAATGGGCTTTCCCCAGAGAGAGAGAGATCATTCTACAGTGTTACAGCCAGCAAGAGCAGATGGGACTAGAACAGGGCAAGCTAGCAAGCTTTTGGAAAGCCCTAATTTAGAAGACAGCCTGGTCAAAGCCCTTGTGGTTCATGCAAGAGGAGAGGACTGGCTGTCTAATGTTTCACTTGGAATAAAAGAAACAAAGAGGAACTCTGTGATGACCTGAACAAAAGAGGTTAGCATCTGGAGAACCCTGAAGGGGCAAGTTTCATCAGCAAGACACTAAAGTGGCTGATTAAAAGGAGCAATAAGTCTCTCTCTAAAAACTGACAAGAACCTTCCTGAGTGGTAACCATTTACCTTTCAAACACTAAAGCCTTGTGAACTTTATAAAGGTTAAATTATGTGCACAGTATAAGAATTGCCTGCAACCAGTAAACTTGGGGGAATGAGAAGTGAGATTGGTCTGTGAATCAAAGAACTTTTCTGAACTTACGCACACATTACATAATGTGCACTTAAAATTAGAAGGGGGTTAAGTTAGGTTAGTTAAGTTAGGTTAGTTAAGTTAAAGTTTGATTCTATTTTCATGTTTAAAAATAATTAAAAGCAACTTTTGTGTAAGAAACTATTTGTCTTGGTGAATATCTATTGCTGCTGGGTTTTGGGCTCCTCTGGGCTTGTAAAACTTGTTACTGAGGGGAATGGCTACAGGGGAATCATGCACTGTCTGCTTTGTCCCTCTTATTCTTCCAACTGATCACTCAACTGCCTGTAGCCTGTACCTTGGGTGTTACCACATCAGCATAGCTATAATTCTTTCTGATTTTGTGTCTCAAATGATCCTGAGGTCATCTATCTCCAGCTCCAATTCCTTTACACATTCATTGAGGAATTGCAGGATCTAGTCACCAGGGGCACTCAAAGTCACCCTGATGTCCCAAATCCAGCAGGAGGAGCAGACTTCTGCCCTGACTGACATTCCCACTGTACTGAGCTAAGTTAGACTTGGTCTGAAAAGCTTAAAAAACTTGTCTGTGGTTATCTGACCATCTACTTGGTCCTCTTTGCCAAAGCTTCTCTAAACTCAATTACTACTGTTCTCAAAATGGCCACTATACTCTACCTACTCTCCTTTTATTGGGTGCTGTGCCTCCAAATAGCCAATCACAATTCAGCTCATTCTCATCAAAGCACTAGTTCAGCTGATCATTGAACTCTGTTTGGACATTTTAGCTATAAATTTAACTTGCTGATTCAGTTACCTGCTCAGTGAGAAAACTAGTTCAAGTAACTTTCAAGATGGCATTCACAAAGGAGAGTAGTTAACCCAGATTACTTGAGAGAAATGCTCTGGAATATTAATTTGTATATGAAATATATTAATTACAACTTCTTAATCATTTTCCAGAACAAGGAATATCTTGAAGAAAAATTGCTAACCCGAGCACCTACGATAGCTGAAAGATCGAAAAAGGTAAATTTTCTTCTTTTTAATTTTCCAAGGTAGAGCTCCTTTCTAAGTTGCCATTCTACCAGGAATCGATCAGGTAAAAGAGTCCAGAGAATGTGGGAAGAGTTGAGAGTAGAATTTAAACATTTGTAATATTGTCTGCATTTAATTCTACTTGACTATGTTATTAAAATTCAAGGGAGATAGGAGTATGTAAAAGTATCTGCTCGAGTCTTTTTCTGAACTGAAACCATGGTGTTTATCAGGTGAGAAGAGTTCCAGGCTCCAGTGGTCGATTACATAAAACAGAAGATGGTGGCTGGGAATGGAGCGATGATGAATTGGATGAAGAGAGTGAAGAAGGAAAGGCCGCAGTTTCTCAGTTACGGGTATGTGTTTATAAACCGAAATAAGATTGTTAAAAAATTTAAATAATTTGACATCTGGCTCATCCGGTAATGTTCACTTCCAACTTGCAAGGGCCCTGATTCTTGTGCTCCCTTTAAATTTACTTGGTTTACTGGGAAATTTATTGTAATAACTTGCAAAATAACTGAGTTGAAAACAAGTGCGGGAATAAAACCAGTGATCAACGAAATCTACTAATTTGGCACAATTGGCATAGCGGTTAGTGCAACACCTTTACAGCACCAGCGATCAAGACTGGTTTTCAAATACTGCGCTGTCGATAAGGAGTTTGTACATTCTCCCCGTGTCTTCCCTGGAGGCTCTGATTTCCTCCCACAGTTCAGAACCTACCGGGGGTGTAGGTTAATTGGGTGCACGAGCTTGTGCGCTGAAATGGCCTGTTACCATGCTGTATGTCTAAATCGAAATAAAAATTTTGACATCATCAAAATCCCAAGTGTGCCAGATTATTGGTGTTTTATACTTAGTGACAAATAGTCTTCCAGACACTTTACCCAAAGGAATGTGATGATGATCTAATTTTAGATTTACTGTCAGAGTACGTGCATGACATCACATATAGCCCTGAGATTCTTTTTTCTGGCAGACAAGGCAGAAGTACCACTTATTGATAGTGCATTTAAAAACAAAATGCACACATGTAAAGAAATGTAAACTGCAATACAAAGAGAAAAAAAATCAATAAAGTGCAAAAATAAGGGTCCTTAAACGAGTCCCTGATTGTTTATTGTTGAGGAGTCTGTTGGTGGAGGGGTAGCACCTGTTCCTGAACCTGGTGATGAGAGTTTTGTGGCACCTAGACCTCTTTCCTGATAGCAGCAAGAACAGACCATGAGCTGGGTGGTGTGGTACAAATCTCAGAGAGATTTGAGGTGTCAGATAAACTGAACTTGTTGTTGATGATTCACTCCTTCCAAAATGAATAGCTGTATACGAGTACCAGGCTATTCAGGAATAGCAGTGTTGCAAAAGTTTTCTTGTGGAACAAAGCAATTTTTTTAATTGCTGGTTTATTTTGTTGAGATCCAAAGCAAGGTGAAGCATGGAAATATTGTTAGGCTACTTCTGGAGTTGCTCAGGATATATTTTGATTCCTCTTCCATTGTTCCTCCACTCTTTCTCATCTTACATTTTAATGCAAAGCTTGTAACTTTGGTGTTAACTCACTCAGCCTCCCCACTATATCAAACTGTTTGCCTGGCATCTGGTTCTAAATGAGTTTTTTTTTTCTCTTTCACTGTTTGTATAATCACTGAAACGTTGAGCAAACTTTAAATTTAGTGTTGAGGCCTAGTTTATATCAGCTGCTTGTTATGTTTCCTGTATTGTGAGAAGCAAAACACAGCTGTATATTTTTCTGCAGCTAAACAGTCAGAGGTTCATACATTCATATGAATTATGAGCAAAGAGAGGTTGATCAACCCTTATACCTGTTCTGCTCTTCGGAAAGGTCACCATTGATCTGACTACTTCAACCTTGTATTCTTGCCTCATCTCGATGATGTTTCACCCCTTTGAATTATTTTGACAGGCAGAACTGGGTAGGTTTTTGGTAAGTAGACACTCTTCTTTGCTGCCCAATGAGGAAGAATTACACAAATTTGTGATCATCTGAAACAGATGAGTTTGCCTTTCTTTCTGATGTAAATCTTCAAGCACAGGGATAGTGGTTTATGATGGGATTTGGCAGCAAGGAATGAAAGGCCCAGTTTGAAGGACAGATTTTTCATTTGCTTTTAGAAAAGACTCTAAGAACTCATGTGGGTATTTATTAGATAGACCCCATAATAATACTTGTAAGAGTGTAGGAAGATATGAATAGTAAGAGCTTATCGAAAATAAATCATGGGTATTTTGATCTATATATAGACTGGAAACATCAACAGTGAAAGATGGGTAAGGTGATTTCATCATGTTTTGTAAGTTGTCATTCTTGAGCCAACAATGCAAAGACAATTCAGTGTGAAGGCACCTCTTGCAAGTTCAATGATTATAATATAATTGAATCTTGCATTCTGTTTGAAGGATGGAAGATTGGGTTGTATTTTAAACTTAAGGGCAATAATGAGGTAATGAAAGAAGAATGAAATGGCTAGCTAGTTTGAGTTTAGTCAGTCAAGACACAGGGGTGGGTATTTAAGGTAATCTTTCAGAATACACAGACAAGATGCATTCTGTTAGGAAAGAAGTAAATATGTGGTGCAGATTAATTAAATAGCTATATTGGGTCAGCGTTCAGTAAAAAAGATGCATGTTGAATCTGATAAAATCAAGAAGGAAAGGAGGAGCAAGAAAATTACAATCATTAGGGTAGTATTACTGGGTGAATTATTGTACCTGTGAGCTACCAAGTCTCTTGGTCCTGATAGACCTTATCCTAGAGAGTTAAAAGAAGTAATCAGTGAGATAGTTAACCCATAAAACAGAGGAGCAGAAATAAGCTATTCAGCCCATCGGGTCTGTCCCCATTTAATCATGAACCCAACAGCTTGGCCTCCCCATAATCTTTGATGTCCTGGCTAATCATGGATCTATCAATCTCTGCCTTAAATATACCTAATGACAGCCTCCATAATCACCTGTGCCAATAAATTCCATAGATTCACCATCCTCTGGCTAAAGAAATTCCTCAGCATCTCTATTCAAAGCGGAGACCCTTCAATCCTGAAACTGCACCCTCTTGTCTGAGGTTCTCCCACCATGGGAAACAGCCTTTCTACATCTACTCTGTCCATACCTTTCTGCATTTGAAATATTTCAATGAGATTCTTCCCCCCACCCCCAATCTACTTCTCCTAAATTCCAAAGAGTACATGCCAAGAGTTGTCAAATGTGCCTCAGATAATATCTTTCATTCCAGAATTATCCTTGTGAACCTCCTCTGAATTTTCATCATGCTTTCTTAAATGAGGAGCCCAAAACTGATCACCATGCTCCCAAGTGAGGTCTCACCAATCAGTGCCTTATAAAGCCTTAAATCGCATCCTTGCTCTCATATTCTATTCCTCTTGAAATGAATGCCAGCATTGCATTTGCCTTCTTCACCACCAACTCAACCTGCAAGTTTACCTTCAGGCTATCCTGCACGAGGACTCCCAGGTTCCTTTGCAACTAGGTATTTTCAATTTTCTCCCCATTAAGGAAATAATCTACCCATTTAATTTTTATATCAATGTGCTCGACCATACACCTTCTAACATATTTGATAGCCACTTCTCTGCCCATTCTCCTAATTTAAGTCCTTCTGCAGCCCCTCTGTTTCTTCAACACTACCTACTCCTCCACCTTTGGATAATCTACAACAGTGATTCTCAACCTTTTCCTTTCCACTCACATACCACCTTAAACAATCCCTTAATAATCTGAGCTCTGTTGGCATAGGGATTACTTAAAGTGGTATGTGAGTGGAAAGAAGGTGGTTGAGAACCACTGATCGACAAACTTAGTCTCAAACCTATTCATTCAATAATCTAAATTATTAATATTCAACATAAAAATAAGTCCCAACACCGACCTCTATGAAACACCAATGGCAACTGGGAGCCAACCAGAATATGATCCTTGTATTCCGACTCTCTGCTTCCCACCAATCAGCCACTGCTCCATGCTAACATTTTTCATGTCATTACCATGCCCTCTTGTTAAGTAGTCCACTGTGTGACAACTTGGGAAATGCCATCTGAAAATCCAAAGACATAGCATCCACTGCATCTCCTTTATGCAGCCTGCTTGTCACTTCTTCAAAGAATTCCATAGCTTTATCAAGCAAGATTTTCCATGGCCTATCTCGTCATGTACCTCCAAATACTTTGTAGCCTCATTCTTAGCAATCAACTCCAACATCTTCCTACCTACTGACATCATGCTAACCAGCCTATTATTTCCTTTCTGCTGCTTCTCCCGCCTTGAATAGTGTAGTGATATTTGCGATTTTCCACTCCTCCAGGACATTTACCAGTATCAATTGATTCCTGAACAAACATTACAAATGCCTCCACAATCGCTACTGCTACTTCTTTCAGAAACTGAATGTATAATCCACCTGATCCAGGAAATTTTTCCATCCTAAGACCATACAGCTTTCTGAACACCTTCTCTTTTGAAACAGTAACTGCCCTCACTTCCCTTCCCTGATATCCTTTGATATCTGGGGCACTGCTCATGTCTTTCACAGTAAAATGCAAAATACTCATTTAGTTCCTCTGCCATTTCCTCATCTCCCATTATCATTTCTCCAGCCTCATTTTCTAGTGGTCCTATATCTACTCTTGCCTCTCTTTTATTCTTTATATACTTAAAGCTTTCTGTATCTTCTTTTATTTGCTCACCTACTTTCATACTTCATTTTTACCCTCTGTGAATTTTGCTACCTTCTGTAAATTTGGGAAAAAAAACTTCCCAATCTACCCACTAATTTTTGTTTCCTTATATGCTCTCTCTTTTGCTATTATGTTGGCTTTGACTTTCCTTGCCCTTTCTCAAGGCGATGCTTTCCTGGTCAGCCACAGTTGTGACATTTTTGCATTGAAATATTTTCCCTCTTTTGGTATGCATTTATCCTGCACCTTCCTCATTTCTTACAGAAACTCCCATCTATTGCTGTTTTGCAATCTTTAATTGACTTTGGTCTTCCCACTCAAATACCAACACATCTGACTTTAGTTTTCCTTTGTTAAATCTCAAATTAAACGATCATGTTATGATCACTGCCCCCTAATTGTTCCTTTACTTTAGCTCTCCAATTACCTCAGGTGCATTAAACAACACCCAATCCAGTATAGCCAATCCCCTGTGGGCTCATCAACAAAAAGCTCTAAAAAACCATCTTGTAGGCTTTCTACAAATTGTCTCTCTTTAGATCCAGTCCCAACTTGGTTTTATCAGTCTACTTTACACATGTCAAACTCTGGCCCGCGATATAATTATATTTGGCCCGCAAGATCATTTCAAAAATGTATTAGAGGTGGCCCGCTGGCCGCCGCACTAGTATAGCGCATGCACAGCTAATACTATAAATCCCAGAATGCATTGGCGTCAGCCCGCTAATCGCCCCCACCTCCTCTGTTTACGTTGCTGGGTCTCACCGTGGACTCTGGTATTGGGTCCTGGCCGGTGTCAGGGGAGCCAAGGCCGCTTCCCAGCGCCCGGAACCGGAGGCTTCGGGCCTGACCTCGCCAGGACCGTTGCCCACTCCCCTTCCCTGCCGCAGGCCGACCCGCGACTCACGGTGTCGGGGCCGCTGATCCGCCGAGATGCCACCCTGCAGCGAGAGCCGAAGCCCCCGCACTGTCGTGTCCCCCCGCCTGCCCTCTCACCGCAGCGCGGCCTGGCCGGTGTCAGGGGAAGCCAAGGCCGCTTCCCAGCGCCCGGAACCGGAGGCCTCGGACCTGACCTCGCCAGGACCGTTGCCCACTCCCTCTCCCTGCCGCAGGCCGATTCGCGACTCACGGTGACGGGGCCGCTGATCTGCCGAGATGCCGCCCTGCAGCGAGAGCCGATGCCCCCGCACTGTCATTGTCCAACCCGATCGCCCGCAAACCCCGCCCTCCCGCACACAGGCCTGAGTAAGTATTATGAACTTTAATCTCAGGATAAAACGATCTTCCAATAGTTTCATGTCACAGTGATAAATATATTCCTGGTTAAAAATGGTCCTGCACCTGGATACAAGCTCATTAGGCATAAAACTTGAAAAGTGTGTAAATCAAAGGATATCTGTACCAATGGAAAAAGGGCATGGCAAATAACCCTGCTAGAGTTCATGCCCACAATCAGTCACCCATTTGATTGTTTCAGGAATCATGTTATTCTCCCACATTCTCAATAGCCCTCAGATTTTACTATTCGACAGCACACTAGCAACATTTGACAAATCCTCTATAGAGAAATATTATTTATTGAATATTTTATTTCTCATTTGTTAATAATGCTTCTGGAAAGAATTTATCCAAAACTATTATTAAACATTTATTTTAATAAGTAAAAGTTTAACATTACATATGTTGAAAGAAGAGAAAACATGCAGATGTTGTTGAAAATTTTCAATAAATATTTAGTTCGGCCCTTGACTTAGTCCAAGTTTTTAATTTTGGCCCTCTGTGAAGTTGAGTTTGACACCCCTGGTCTACTTGCTTGTTAAAATCCCACACACCTTTTCTGTTTGCTGTTGTAATTTGTTGTCCACTTTCTGGCTACTGTTTGGTGATCTGTATATAACTGCCAACAGTGTCTTTTTATATTTCTAACAATATTGAACAGTAGAGAATGACAGTTAATGAAGCTGCTACTTCAAGTCTCCAGCAACCCAGCTTTAATTCTGACCATCGGGAATTTGCATGTTCTCCCTGTGCTCACGAGTATTCCCCCCTGTGCTTTAGTTTCCCCTTGCATCCCAAAGACATGCAGGTTGACAGCTTAGTTAGATTTGTAATTTGTTTCCAGTGTGATGGCGACTGATAGAGTCTGAAGGGTGTTGATGGGCTCAAGGGAACATAAAATGGGATTGCTGAAAGATTGATGTTAAAGGATGCCTGGTGGTCAGTGAAGATTTGGTGGGCCAAATGGTCTCCTTTTATGCTGTTTGACTCTAACTCAATTGCTATAATATTTTATGATTCTATTGCTGATGTTGAATTGATAACTATTTAATTAATTTACTTTTTTTTCCCTCAACAGTCTCCCCGAGTAAAGGATTCTCCACAGGGTCCAGATGTGAGTCTGAGTGCTTTCTCTTTTTAATTCTTGGAATTTGAATAACCCATGAGCAAAGTTGTATTTACCCGGAATGGTACTGATGGGCTTTCTCCATAATGTTGCGATTGTAATGAATTCTACATTATACTCCTGATTCAAGGGAAATTTGGAGATTATGATACTTGTGTGCCCTTGCTGCTCTTGCCCTTTCTCAGGGCGATGCTTTCCATGTACAGTAAATTATATTCTCATTGTGAAAAATTATTATAGAGCATGTGACTGAGTTCTATTTGCGACTGTTGAGAAAGGATCATTTAACCCACTAAATTACATTTTGAGCCAATGTCTTTCAAATTTCTAACCAAAATAAGCATCAGAGATGATTACCTTCTCAATAAAAGATTTGAAGTAGATGACTTTGATGTTATTGATTAATTATTGACAAAATATGCCAGCTTGTTAATACCATGGATTCAAATTATTATTCATAACTAGCTTCCACAATGGTACAAAACTTTTAAATTAACATATTTGGTTTTATGAAGAGGGATTTTGCTTAAAACAATGAGCAACAATTATGTGGCAGCATTGAGCAAAGGAATGTGCGAGTTGAGAGGGACAGAGTTCTCTGACAGCTGTACAGTTCTCTGACCAGTGCAATGTACATGAGCCATTTAACTCAGGCAAACAGTACTAAGAATCTTCACAGCTTATTGGACTGCTTTATCTGAAGAATAAAATTACATCTTTAATGCCCATCTTTAACATGGTAGAGGATTGTTGTCCAGATTTAGACAAAAATACTAAATTTAGTAACGCTAAAAAAAATTGAATTAAGAATATGGAAAATAGATGGTGGTCTCCAGCCAGCAGGATGACTTGTTCATATTCACCCTTGGATTAGTATTTAAAGTTCCTGGGTATTATCCGATTGTACAAGTACAACCCGATGAAACAGCATTCTCCAGTCCTCTGTACAACACATAACATACCTAGATATTTTAAAATATTAAGTGATATATTTTGATGGGAACAATACCAAGAAGTCTCAGGAATAGGATGACTGAGAGCAAAGTTTATACATTCTTGCAGGTCGCAGGGTAATTTGCAAAGACTTTTTGGATTGGGGATTAAAGATGTGCTATATTTATAAAGCATAGTTTGACCTCTGCTAAGCATCATACTTAAAATGGTGAGAAATCCAAAAGCTGCAGATGCTGGTATCTGGACCAGACTAAATTTCTGGTGGAGAAATGTTGACTGACCATTTTTCCTGGTTTTTTTTATAAATCCCCTCTCTATTTTCCCCTCCCGCGCACCCCCTCCCCCCCCCCAAACAATGGTTTCTCTCTCTCTACCTATTTCTCCAGCATGCATACCTTCTGCCCTAACTTTTTTGGGGTCCTTCCTCAATTTCTTTCCCCCTTCATATACATAATATAAGCCACTTTTATCTTGATATGTGTTCAGACCAGAAATCTAGGCCATTTCTACTCATGGATGCTCTCTGAACTGCTGATCTCTGCCAGCAATCCTTTATCTACATTTGAAGAATAGTGAAGCATATAAGTGAGGGTCCTTGATGATGGAGGCTACTTTCTGAAAACACTGCCTCTTGTAGATATCCTTAATGGGGTGAAAATTAATGCCCATGATGGTACTGGCTGAGTTCACAACTTCTATAGCTTTTTCCTGTCCTATGCATTGACATCACCACACCAGACATTGATGCAATCAGTCAGAATGCACACCATGGTACACATGTAGAAGTTTCCAAGAGTCTTAAGTGACATATTCAATCTCCTCATACTCCTAACGAAGTACAGCTGCTGGCAAGCCTTCTTCATGATTGTATTGACATGAAGGCCCCAGGATAGATCTTCAGAGTTGTTGACACCCAGGAACTTGAAGTTCTTTACCCTCTCCACTGCTGAGGACTGGGTTGTGTTCTCTTGGTTTCCCATTCCTGAGGTCCAAATCAGCTTAGTTTTGCTAACGCTGAGTGGTGTTGTGACATCACTCAACTTCATCTCCTGTACGCTGGTGTCATCAGTAAATTTGTTGTTGGCATTTCAATCATGCCTCACCACACAGACATAGCTGTAGAGAGAGTAGAGCAGTCAGATCAGTACTGTTGGCTACTTTTCCAAGACATAGGGGAGTATAGATTGAGTTGATGAAGGGGACATAGTTTTATGTGATGTTCTGAGATGCATTCATCACCTTCTGTAGCATCTTCCAACTTTGTGCAAGGCAGCTCCTATACCACTTGGTCAAAGGAAGTAGAGAATTTGGACCATTTTCTTGACATGGCTTGTCTCAGTCAGATCACCGTAAATGTTTATTTCCAACGAGTTTAAGCTATCTACTCACTCCTCTTCAGCACCATTAATGTAGACAGAGAGCGGTCTTTCTTCTCTCCTCCTTTGTCTTACTGACATATATCTGATGCAGACATGATTGGCAGAATGACCATCTCCTGTGCCTGTCACTGATTCTAAAATTCTTTGGGTCAAATATTAGTGACATTTTGTGACCGAGTGAATAGCGAAATAATAAGCAAATCAGTTTTGTTCTTTTTTTTTCTAATTATAGCTTTACGTGTCAGCAGAAGCACCAGGCTTAAATATTCCAGCTCCTGTCCAAATCCCACAGGTGATACCTCAACCAACACCAAAAGTACCTGATGCCATTCTCGTGCCTCTTGCTCAACCTTCGGTAATACCTGTCTCAATGCCTGTGGCAATGCCAGACCCAAGCCTGCAAGCTCCAGCTCAGCATCAACTACCTGCATCTCAGGTACGTTTCAATTTTAGAATTAAGTGATAACATTTTAAAGAACACAATATTTGTATATTTTTTACTAATAATACTAATTCCCAGGTTGTGTTTTTCAGTTTTTAAGGAACAGATTCTGATTTGTACAACGCACAATTTGCCTGTAATTATACCTTCTTGAATATTTTAACAAATGAAAACCTGTAAAACTTTAGTTGCCAAAATAGTTTCAACAGTCTCTTTCCTTTACATGTGGAATGTGTCCTTGAACACATCTCCAGTAAACTAGTTTGGATCCTGTTTATTTAAAGTTTTCTCTAAAGTGCAAGCGGACTCCAGACCTGTAGGTGCCGCTGATTCTGAACAACCTTCTGCATTTGCAGCAAGTGAGGATTTTATCAGCAAACATCCACATCCTATGAACAAGTAAAATAAAATTATTGGGTAATTCTGCTGACTAGTTTCTTTTTCAGCTGGTTCCTGGTTCGGCTGCAGATTCACACCAAACGCCCATTAGCCTTGTGTTAAGATTGCGGTAAGTGAAATAAAATCAGTTTTCTTTCCTGATTGAAGTAGAACTGAGAACTATACAAATTCAAAAAACTATAATGAGGTACTTAAAAGGTTCTGCCTCAGTGCTTTCCAAATTTTTTTTAGTTTTGCCCATCCACTTTGGAATGAAAGGTAGTGGACCAGACGATTACAGTAAAACCTCCTGGTATCTGGCTTCTATGGGGATTGGTTGATGCCAGATATGTGTATTTTCCAGTTTGAGATTCACTCTTACAGTGTCTAACTAATATATCATCATTAACAATAAACAGTTTAAAAGACTAAAGACAATGTAAAATGTAAAGTAATTTGAAAAAAAAAATCAGTATTGTGGTCTTTAATTATGTTAAGTTCATTTTAATCAGGTAATTCCCATAGCTTACAAAATTTAGCTTACCGGCTGCTAGCGTTGCTCTAACTGCCACCACCATAATTAATCCTCCCTCTCCCAAGTTTACAGATGAAGCCTTACTAAGATACATAATAATGTACTAATAGAGGTAGACTTTTACGAACCAGGGATAAAGAGGCACTTTAAGAATGCAACCAACTCTTCTTACTGGTTACGGCATTTTAATCAAACCCAAGTTTATTCAAGCAACTGTTACGAGCAAAGCATGGCTAAGGCACACCACTGAATGTATATTTGCTCCCATCTTCACCAAGTCGAATCAAGTTTATTGTCACCTGATTGCACAAGTACAACCCATCCAAAATGTTCTTTGGTCCTCAGTGCAAAACATACAGACACACAACCAGAAATAACACACATAAAGACAAACAATACACCTGCAGGACAAGTATTCATATATACAAATAAAAAAATCAATGTTGTTTCATGAATATGAACCAAAGGTTTATGTTATTTCAGAGAACATTTACTTTTACAATTTTAAACTTTTATTTAAATATTTATATATTTTCATTTATTTTAATTATTTATTTCCTCTTATTTTGCCGGTTGCTTGAATTCCAGATAACAGGGGTTTTACTGTATTTATATAGTGAAAAATTTAAGCAGGTAATTGTGCAGAGAAATCTGGAAGTGCGTGTGCACAAATTTTTTTTAAAAAAGTTTGCAGATGGAGCAGGTAATCAAGAAAGCAAGTGGGGTTGCATTTAAGAGCAGAGAAGTTCAGCTTCAACTGAACAGAATACTGGTGAGGCCTCACTTGGTGTTCTATAGGCAGTTCTGGTCTTCTTACTGGCTTTGTATAGAGGGTGTTCACCAGATTGTTTCTAGAAACAAAAGTGTTATCTTGTAAGGAGAGAGTGAATAACCTGAGACTATCTATACTTATTTGAGTTTTGGGAGATGGGCAGGAAATCTCATAAAATATAAAATTGCAAAAGAAATAGATGAGATGGAAATGGTATGTTGTTTCCACTGGAAAGTGAGATGAGAACTCCGAAACATAGACTTAAGATTCAGGTGAGTGGATTTGAGAAGGAGATTAGGAGGAATCGCTTCTCTCAGAGAGTAGTGAATCTTTGAATTCTCTACACAGTGAAGCTGTAGAGGTTCATTGGATGCATTGAAGACGCAGATTTTTAACAAATTTGGGAATTAAGGGTTATGGGGAACAGTGGAGCTGAGACTATGGCCAGAGTAGCTATGATCTTCTGAATGGCAGAGCAGGCTTTAGTGACAGGATGGCAGCTCAACTCTCGCAGAAGGAACTTTCTTGCTTCTCTTTCTTGTCTTAATGGTGGCACTTAACTAATATCCCCTATTTGTGTGCCTTTATAGGGCAAACAAAGGAAAGATTTTTTTGTATCTTGTGTACATGACCATAAATGGAGTCTTAAATCTTAAGCAAGAACTCCATCTTTCTTGTAGTTTCATATTAGAAGTAGAACAGCATTGTTATGGGAGCTGAATTCATTGTTTTATTTTCAGAATCAGAATTTATTGTTATGCACATGATATTAAATTTGACGTCTTGCAGCAGCTTTTCACAAGTGTAAAAATCAGTATAAATTACATTTTTAAAATAAATAAATTAGTGCAAAAGAAGAAAAAGTAAGGTAGCATCTGTGGTTCATCATCCATTCAGAAACCTGATGGCTGAGGGGAAGAAGCTGTTTTGTACTACAGAGTGTTCATCTTCAGGCTCCTTTACCTCCTTCCCGATGGTAGCAGGGTGAAAAGGGCATGCCTTGTGTGGTGAGGGTCCTTGAGCTCAGAGACTACTTTTTTAAGACCCTGCCTCTAGTATTTATCCTTGATGGGGTGAAGACTGATGCCCATGATGGCACTGGCCGAGTTCACATCTCTCTGCAATCTTTTCCTGTCCTGTGCATTGGTAACTCCATACCAGACAATGATGCAATCAGTCAGAATGTCTTCCACAGTACACTTGTAAAAATTTGCAAGTCTTTGGTGAGGTACCAAATTTCCTGAAACTCCTCACGATGGCAAGCCTTCTTCCTGTTTACCTCGACATGGAGGCCCTAGGGCAGATCTTCAGAGATGTTGACACACAAGAATCTGAAGTTCTGAACCCTTTCTACTGCTGACCCTTCCAATTTCTTCATTGCTAAATTGACGATTTTCTTTCAACTCTTGACTGTTTTGTCTGCATTTCACTGCTGCTAATAGCTACAGGAACATTAACCAAGCGATTGTGTTACTGAACTAGTGACATTAAAAAAAAACTTGGGGCAATTAATTAATAGGCAATAATTCATTCTAATCACTGGCATTCCCATTGGAAATTTTAAATTAATTTAAAGAAATAAGCTGTAGTATAAATAAATTATGCATAATGGCCTGGTTCACTAGTGTCCTGCAGTGAAGGAAATTTGCCATCCTGCATATGTGGTGCTGTGTTACGTGTATAACTTCAGATCTATTTAACTCATCTCTGAAAGAGACTTGCTTGTCTCCATTTTGGACTCTCAATGTATTTTCCTTCAAGTAACAATAGATCTTTGTTTGAAGAAGGGCACAACTGTATTGGAAAATATTAATTCAGCAAAGTTAAATAATATTTGCCCTTTAAATTATTTTGAATAGTAATGGTCTAAAACCTGCAATGGCCTATGGATGAGTTAGATATATCATGTATCTCAATGTTAACTATGCTTGCTTGAACAGTTGACAAATAATTGACAAAGTTCTTTTGTTTACCCTTGCCTTACCTCCTCTCCATCAACAGGAATTTAAAGAAGGAACTGAATGACATAAGATTTGAATTTACTCCAGGTAGAGGTAAGATATTTTTCAGTTTCTTTAGCTAGACCATGGAATCAGCTACCTTTATTAAGCTTTTATGGGTCTGCTACAGGATGGTCAAATAGCAAGTAAAGCCTTCACTTTACCACACTGTGGTGTCTAGTCCAGGCAAAGAAATGTTACTACAGTAAAGATTTTCCCTAACCCATACTCTGTCAACATTCTGCAGCTGTTAATTGTGTTGAAGAGTGTACAAATGGTGTCTGTGATCCTTGAAGTTGTAACTGGAATAAAGAGATCAATGATTTTCATGTTTTACTCCATTAGATATGCAGATTGAAGTATGAAGACTGAATCTATTGTTATTGAACACTTCATGATTACATTTGTTAGAAATTACAATGTGAATAGTCAGACATTTATGCTGCTTATTTTCACTTGTGCGTAATTTTGAATGTTCAGAGATTTAGATTTGGTATCCTTTTGTGAAAGAAGGGTTATTACATCTTTGGATACTATGTTGAGCCATCTTCCACATCCTTTTTAGTTTCCTGCGATTAAAAGTTAACTCAGTTGTTGCATTAATAGAGTTAATTAGTAGTTGAGTAAGTTGATGTACACTGACCTTTTGAACAATTTGTGCTTTTGATTCTAAAAATCTATCTTCAGCATGTTGGATTTTATTTAATAAGTGGAGCAGTGCTTTCCAGTTAATTCCAATTTTGTGAGCTTAGCTGATATTTAGCTTTAGTATTGCATTACTCTTTTAAAAAGCCATATTAGAATATTTTCTTGCTTCCATCCTACCCTCCACAACCAAATCCAGTTCATTTTTTTTTCTCCAAATATTTCACAAACACCCTTCAGTGTTTCACTAACTGATCATTCATTACTCAGTTTAGTTGTCCAACAAAGTTCAATACATTTCTGTTCTTGCGTGATCTATGTTTCGAAGCAGGCATCCTTCAATTGGAGAAAGAAATCTCAAGGAATTCATGTCGCTTTTCTTTTTTTATAGTGATGTAGCATCAGGTTGCCACTTTGGATAATCAAACTCAGATCAGATTGAGTCTGCAGACTTTGTAACATGCATGTCTGTGATTTGCATTGAGCAAGGTCTGTTCAGCCATTTCAAGAACTCATAAATAAATGTCTTTCATTTAAATAAAATACTTTAAAGGTGAATTATAACATTTTGTAAGGTGGGCAAAGCATTTCTTGATCTGCAATTAGTTTAAGAGTACATTTATTTATTTTGACAGATACAGCAGACGGTGTTTCCCAAGAACTTGTCTCTGCAGGTCTGGTTGATGGAAGAGATGTAGTTATAGGTAACTATTGTTGGTTGCTCTACGTGATTTCAGAATTTGGATGCTTATTGACCCAGAAAATATCTTGCTGATACCACACAAAGTGATCTCAAAGACATGGCTGAGGTCATAAAGCTGCATATTGAAAATATTAACTCTAATGCTATCTTGCTTCTTAAAAAGGAAATAAACACCCACCAATTAATAAATGTAATTGAGTTGATTTATTTCTGTGAAAGCCAACCACTATCTTCTCAAAGAATGGGTAGAAATTTTTGACTTTGACAGCAATGGTCATATTCCAGAATTGAACTTCAAAATAATTTTCCAATCCTATAAATGTGTGTAGTGATTCTTTTATACATTGGAATGCTCCGTAACTTGGTAATACTGGTGCCACATTGACTTTGATGGCAAGGTAATGTTTATTGCACAAATATTTCCCAAACATCCTTCAGTGTTAACTGAATCAACCGTGGTTAACAAAGGAAATAAAGGAGAGTATAAAATTGAAGGCGCAGGTGTACAAAGCTGCAAAGAGCAGTGGGAAACTGGAAGATTGGGATAACTTTAAGAGACAACAAGGGGTTACAAAGCAGGTAATAAGAAATGGGAAAAAGGATTATGAAAGTAAATTGGCACAAAATATAAAAACAGAAAGCAAAATATTTTATAAATATATAAAACGGAAGAGGGTGGCCAGAGTTAACATAGGACCCTTGGAGGTTGAGAAAGGAAAACTGGTAGCAAAAAATGAGGAAATGGCCGAGGCATTGAACAAATATTTTGTGTCAGTCTTCACGGTGGAAGACACGACCAGCATGTCCAAGTGTGGAGTTAAGGATGCGAATGTTGGGGAGGGCCTTGATAAAATAGTTGTTACAAAGGAAGTAGTGATGGAGAAACTAATGGGACTAAAGCCAGACAAATCACCTGGTCCTGATGATATCCACCCAAGGGTTCTGAAGGAAGTGGCAGAAGTTATAGTTGATGCATTGGTGGTCATATACCAAAATTCCTTGGATTCTGGGCAGGTCCCAGCAGACTGGAAGACAGCAAATGTCACGCCACTTTTTAAGAAGGGATGTAGACAGAAGACTGGAAATTATCGGCCAATTAGCTTGACGTGTGTAGTAGGAAAAATGCTCGAAGCCGTCATTAAAGATGAAATAGTGAAACTTTTGGAACGTAAGGGTTCAATCAGGCAGACGCAGCATGGTTTTAGAAAGGGAAGATCTTGTTTGACAAACTTGTTAGGATTCTTTGAGGATATAATGGGTGCGGTGGATCGAGGGGAACAGGTTGATGTTGTATATTTGGATTTCCAGAAAGCGTTTGATAAGGTGCTGCACAAGAGACTTATCAGTAAGTTACAGGAAAGTGGAGTCCAGGGAAGTATATTGGCCTGGATTGAAAATTGGTTGTCTGACAGGAGGCAGAGATTCGGGATAAGTGAGAGTTTTTCAGGTTGGCAGAGAATGGTAAGTGGGGTGCCGCAGGGGTCGGTGCTAGGCCCACATCTGTTCATCATTTACATTGATGACTTGGAGGAAGGGACAAAATGTGGTGTAGCCAAGTTTGCAGATGACACCAAATTGAATGGAAGAGCAAATTGTAATGAGGATGTGGAGAGTCTGCAGAGGGATATAGTTAAGTTGGATGAGTGGGCAAAGGTCTGGCAGATGGAGTACAATGTTAGTAAATGTGAGGTTATCCACTTTGGCAAGAAAAATAAAAGATCTGAATATTATTTAAAGGGTGAAAAACTACAGCATGCTGTTGTGCAGAGGGACTTGGGAGTGCTTGTGCATGAATCGCAAACAGTTTAGTCGCAGGTGCAGCAGGTTATTAAGAAGGCAAATGGAATGTTGGCCTTCATCGCTAGAGGAATTGAATTCAGGAGTAGGGAAGTAATGTTGGAACTGTATAAGGTACTGGTGAGACCGCACCTGGAGTACAGTGTCCAGTTCTGGTCTCCATATTTGAGGAAGGATATACTGGCTTTGGAGACGGTCTAGAGGAGGTTTGCTAGGTTGATCCTAGGGTGGTAGGGATGTGGAATGAGCTTCCGGCAGACGTGGTTGAGGCGAGATCATTGGTTGCATTTAAGGAAATACTGGATAGTTACATGGAGAGGAGAGGACTGGAGGGGTATGGACCGGGTGCTGGTCAGAGGGACTAGGAGGGTGGGGATGAAGGGGTTGACATGATGAAAGATTAAATCGTCTAGGATTGTATTCGCTCAAGTTCAGAAGAATGAGAGGAGATCTTATAGAAACATATAGGATTATGAAGGGTATGGATAGGATAGATGTAGGAAGGTTTTTTGAGCTGGCCGGGGAAACTAAAACAAGAGGACACAGTCTCAAGATTCGGGGGAGTAGATTTAAGACAGAGATGAGGAAAAATAGTTTTTCCCAGAGAGTAGTGAATGTTTGGAATTCTCTAACCAGGGAAGTGGTTGAGGCTGCTTCATTAAACATATATTTTAATGCAAGAAGCATAGTGAACAAGGTAGATGAGCTTAGAGCATGACAGATACTTGGGGTCATGATATTGTGGCAATTAGTGAGACCTGGCTACAGGAGGGGCAGGACTGGCAACTTAATATTCCAGGATACATTTGTTTTAGATGTGATAGAGCAGGGGGTAAAAAAGGGGGAGGAGTTGCTCTGCTTGTTAAGGAGGGCATTACTGCCTTGAGGTGGCAGGATGGTCTGGAGGGGTCGTCCAGTGAAGCTGTTTGGGTGGAATTGAGGGGTGAAGAAGGCATGAGGGTGCTAATAGGGGTGTATTACAGACCACCAAATGGGCCAAGAAAATTAGAGGAACAAATTTGTAGGGAGATAACGTATATGTGTGAGAATCATAAGGTAGTGCTCATGGGAGATTTTAACTTCCCTCACATTGATTGGGATACCCATACAGTTAGAGGGCTGGATGGGCTAGAGTTCATTAAAAGTGTTCAAGATTGTTTTCTAAATCAATTAGTAGAAGTACTGACTCGGGACGGTGTAATAATAGATCTCCTGTTAGGGAATGAGCTAGATCAGGTATCGGACATTAATGTTGAAGAAAAAATTGGGTCTAGTGATCATAACTCTGTTAGTGTTCGGGTAGTTTTAGGAAAGAGCAAGGAGGGGCCTAAAGTTGAGGTTCTGGATTGGAGAAGAGCAAATTTCGAAGGAATAAGAAGGGATTTGGGGAGTATTGAGTGGGACAGAATATTTTCACGTAAGGATGTAAATGAAAAATGGAGGATATTCAAAAAAGAAATTTTGAGGGTACAGAGTAGATATCTCCCAGTGAGGATCAAAGGAAATGTTGGAAGTCATAGGGAGGCTTGGTTTTCGAGGAATATTGGAAATTTGGTTAGGAGAAAAAGGGAGGTGAACAAGAGGTATAAAGAGCAGGGAGCTGAGAGTTTGAAGGAGGACTGCAAGGAGTGTAGAAGGAATCTTAAGAAAGAAATTAGAAAGGCCAAAAAAAGACTCGAAGAAGCTTTGGCAGACAGCGTAAAAATAAATCCAAAGGGTTTCTATAGGTACATTAAAAGTAAAAGATTAGTGAGGGATAAAATTGGACCCCTTGTAGATAGCGAGGGTAGGCTGAGTGAGAAGTCAGAGGAAATGGGGGAAATTTTGAATGATTTCTTTGCCTCGGTATTCACTAGGGAAAAAGATATTGAACCAGTTGAAGTAAAGAAAAATAGTCGGGAGGTCATGAAGCATATAAGGATAACCGAGGAGGTAGTGATGGCTGTGTTGAAAAAGATAAAGGTGTCCCCAAGGACACTCAGGGAGGCTTGTGGACAGATAGTGGGGCCATTAACAGAGATATTTAGGATGTCACTGGTCACCGGGGTAGTGCCAAAGGATTGGAGGGTGGCGCATGTGGTTCCACTGTTTAAGAAAGGGTCCAAATTTAAACCTGGGAATTATAGGCCTGTGAGTCTGACATCTGTGGTGGGTAAGTTGATGGAAAGTGTTCTGAGGGATGGTATTTACAAATATTTGGAGGTACAGGAATTGATAGGGAGTAATCAGCATGGTTTTGTCAGGGGTAGATCATGCTTGACAAACCTGATTGAGTTTTTCGAGGGGGCTACAAAAAAGGTTGATGAAGGGAAAGCTGTGGATGTTGCCTATTTAGACTTCAGTAAAGCTTTCCACAAAGTTCCCCACAAGAGGTTAGGAAAAAAGGTGGAGGCATTAGGTATAAATAAGGAGGTAGTGAAATGGATTCAGCAATGGCTGGATGGGAGGTGTCAGAGAGTAGTGGTAGAAAATTGTTTGTCCAATTGGAGGCCGGTGACTAGTGGAGTTCCACAGGGATCGTTCCTGGGTCCACTATTGTTTGTTATATATATTAATGATCTGGAAGTAGGGGTGGAGAATTGGATAAGCAAGTTTGCGGATGATACAAAGATTGGTGGTGTTGTGGACAGAGAGGAAGATTACCGTAGATTAAAAGGTGATTTAGGAAGGCTGGAGGTGTGGGCTGAGAAATGGCAAATGGAATTTAATACGAATAAGTGTGAGGTGTTACATTTTGGAAAGGCAAATCTAAATAGGTCATATGCATTAAATGGTAGGCTATTGAGATGTGCAGAGCAACAAAGGGATTTAGGAGTGATGGTAAATAGTACCCTCAAGGCTGATACTCAGGTAGATGGTGTGGTGAAGAAGGCATTTGGAATGTTGGCCTTCATAAATCGGAGTATTGAATTCAAGAGTAGGGAGGCTATGATGAAATTGTACAAGGCATTGGTGAGGCCAAATTTGGAGTACTGTGTACAGTTTTGGTCACCAAATTATAGGAAAGATATAAACAAAATAGAGAGAGTGCAGAGAAGGTTCACGAGAATGTTGACAGGATTTCAAGGTTTGAGTTACAGGGAAAGGTTGTGCAGATTAGGGCTTTTTTCTCTGGAGCGTAGAAGATTGAGGGGGAACTTGATAGAAGTGTTTAAGATTTTAAAAGGGACAGACAGAGTAAATGTGGATAGGCTTTTTCAATTAAGAGTGGGGGAGATTCAAACTAGAGGGCATGGTTTAAGATTGAAGGGGGAAAATTATAAGGGGAACATGAGGAGAAATTTCTTTACGCAAAGGGTGATAGGGATGTGGAATGAGCTTCCGGCAGACGTGGTTGAGGCAGGATCATTGGTTGCATTTAAGGAAATACTGGATAGTTACATGGAGAGGAGAGGACTGGAGGGGTATGGACCGGGTGCTGGTCAGAGGGACAAGGAGGGTGGGGATTTGTTACGGCATAGACTAGTAGGGCCGAACTGGCCTGTTCTGTGCTGTAAGTGGTTATATGGTTATATTTAAAATTCGGTTAGATAAATTTTTACATGATTGAGGAATTAAGGGATATGGGGAGAAGGCAGGTAGGTGGAGTTAGGTCATAAATTAGATCAGCCATGATCTTATTGAATGGTGGAGCAGGCTCGATGGGCCATTTTTGGCCTACTCCTGTTCCTACTTCCTATGTTCCTATGTACAAAATTCCCTGATTAAGGTGATGGGCTTTTTTTTTAAAGACTGCTTTCGTTTTCATGCTTTTAAGATTGTGGCTGGTAAGGAATTGCAGGATTTTAACAATAGGACTAAAAATGACACAGTGATATTTGTCTGCAATGGCCTGAGATGGAAGGGCACCTTGGAGACAATAGTATTCCTGTAACCCTACTGCATCTGCCATACTTAGTGCTCAAAGATCATAACTGAAGAAAAAGACAACTTCTTTTGGCGAACATTTCTCCTTGAAGCAATTCACCCATTGATTCTTGTTTGTGTCAAATTGACGGCAGTCTCTCAGGGGGGGGGGGGGTGCGAAGAAACTTCTGTGAAGCACTAAGATTTTTTTGTGAATAGTTGATAAATATTTTCTGCAAGCGAAGTGTAATGTGGTGAAATGCTCAATAAATAAGAACAAGAATTGATTCAGGTTGGGTATACAGTAAGAGTTTACATTTTCTAATATGCATTTTAACAATCAAAACTAAAAAGCAGATTTTAACTTGTATCTTTTCTATAAATAAAATTAGTTGCAGCAAACCTACAGAAAATAGTGGATGAGCCAGCTGCAAATAGATCTGTCACTTTCAAATTGGTGAGTATAAACTTCCATGCTGTATTAATACCAAAATATCATTAGATGTGAAGGATATATAGTTAGTGTAGCCATAACATAATTGAATGGCAAAGCAAACAACAACCCTATTTCTTGTACTCTCTCCTGTTTCTATGTTCCTGCGCAGCTATTTTTCAGTTTGTTGCTGTCAGTAAGTTTGCAATGAAAAAGAATGTGATTGAGGCAAGTATATTAATGCTAGGGGGGGGTCAACTACATTCCTCAACAGGTCCATTATTCCTTGCATATTAGAGCCCCTTTGCTTCACAAACCTACAGTGGGGTTCATGGGGGGAAAAGAAAGTCCCACTGACCAGCACCCGGTCCATACCCCTCCAGTCCTCTCCTCTCCATGTAACGATCCAGTCTTTCCTTAAATGTAACCAATGATCCCGCCTCAACCACATCTGCCGGAAGCTCATTCCACATCCCTACCACCCTCTGCGTAAAGAAATTTCCCCTCATGTTCCCCTTATACTTTTCCAAAGTAGAGAATCGTTGGGGTTTAGTGACAGTATGAGATTTGCAAGCTAATTGAATGTGAGGATTGCTAAGGTAAAATAGGGATCAAGAATTTGATCTTAACTACATCATGGAGTGACCTATAAATTGAATTAAGACCAGGAATTATTTTTATATTATTGTGACTCCATTTGTAAGCATTAATTTATCCAAAAAACATAGACCCAACAGAATTTTCATAGATCTAGTTTATTGAGTTTTCATAATAAAAGTTGATTTTCAGTGAGAATATGATATGGTTTAAACAATTGACAGCTTTTCTAAGTGAGATGTTTGCACCCAAATGTTTTCCCTTCCCCTTTTTATACTTTTCCACTTTACTAACATTTTCTGGCACATTGATTCTTTCTATACTTGCCCAAGTTGTAGCCAGTTGGTTAATAATTAAAACTTGACCTTGCTGTGGTAGGTCTAAATTCATCCAGTCAACTTGGTGACCTTTGTTCATTTTTCTGTAGCCTGAAAATAGTAACAACAGAGATGCAAGTGGGAAAGGGAGAGGAGTGGAAAATATCACAGCGGGGCTCAGGCAGCTCAGACTAGAGGGCTTGTCTACTGAGGCTATATGGGTGTAGGTGAGATTTGGGAAAAGTTTGACCACACTCATGGGATTTTATTATCGTCCAATAGTCTGTGAGAATTTCAGGCGCAAATCTGTATAGAGATGGCAGACAATGCTGTTCTGGCAGTAGGGGATTTTAACTTTCCACTAATTAACTGGGACTACCATATTGATAAAGGGCTGGATGGCTTGGAGTTTGTTCAGGAAGATTTTCTAAATCAATATATAGAGGTACCAACTAGAGAGAGTGCAATACTGCATTTCCTATTAGGGAATGGGACAGGTCAGGGACAGAAGTATGTGCAGGGGAACATTTTGGGTCCACTAAGCATAATACCATTAATTTCAAGTTAATTAAGGAGAAGGATAGGTCTGGGCCTTGGGTTGAGATTCTAAATTGGAGAAAGGCCTATTCTGAGGAAATGAGAAAGGCTCAAGAACGCATGGATTGGGACAAATTGTTTTCAGGCAAGGATGTAATTGGAAGACTTTCAAAAGGGAAATTTTGAGTGTACAGGGTTTGTAGTTCCTGTCAGGATCAAGGGCAAGGTTAGAAACTGAAGGGAACCTTTGTTTTCGAGGGATATTGGGGATCTGGTCGGAAGAAGAGAGAGGAGAATAACAGGGGAATAGGCAACATTGGATGCGTTGTAGTTGTGTCCTTGGATGTGATGCAGTACTAATTTAAGCACTGGCTGCGCCATGGTGCTTTGTGTGTCATAGAATGTCTGCGTAAAGGTGGCTACCCTTTGGTCCATGAAGTCCTTATTCAATAGGAGGAGGGAGATATCTTTGGGCATCTGCTCTATTGAGTAATTTGTATTGATGGAGGCAATTCCAATGTAAAAGTTTACATACCATAGCTATTTTCTATTGAAAATTGGACATGTATTTTTCCTTTTCTATCAAGTTTATGCAAATCTAATGTTCTTATTATATTAAAATCTTTTTTTTTGCTTGCAGGCTTCTGGAGTTGAAGAATCTGATATTCCTGATGATGTTAAACTCATAGGATTTGCACAACTTACCATTAGTTAAATTTCACTAAAACAAAATATAAACCTGCTGACCCCATATGTGAATAGGTATCTCACTGGTGTTGGCTTGAGGAAACTTGTATTGCCAAAGAGTGATGGCCTTTGCCTGTAGGACTTGCAACGCTTGCCCTGCCTCTCCCTGTAACAAGGAATGTACAAATAGAAGTGAACTGAGTATTTGCTTTCACTACGCAAAAAAATGGAATATTCGCCATCAATACCTTTCTACAAGGTTTCAGCTTGCAGGTTCCTCCATATGATGCTGCATGCCTGATGAAGGCAAACTCGAATATCTGGCTCTCAACTGCAATTTCTCCTCTTTCAGCTCCTCTGCATTTTCCACCTCCCCTGATTTCTTTTTGAAATAGCCTTATTTTTGACAATGCTTTTTTTTTTTACTGATCAGTTTTAAAAAAGAGAGATGACTTCCCCACAGTTCTTGAGACCTGTTGCATCAGTTTGAGAAATTGTGTGGTTTCAGTAACTAGTCCTTCGATTAGCCTTTTTCATTAAAAAATAACAAAAGATCAAATTAAATATGGATCACAATTAAATTATAATTCATCTAAAGAGTTCTTTCCAAAGGGCTACAACCCAAAGCAATGGGCAGCATGTCTTTTTGTGTGTGTTTATTGTTCACTCAGTTTCCAGGTACATTAACTGCCTTTGATGTGATCTAAAAGTAGATTTTCTTTTTGTTTGTGTGTTAAAGGTAAAAGAGAATTTAAATATAAATATTCATGAAGAATAATTTTTTTTTCTTTTATGTAATGTGAATTGTTATGGCACAGTGGTCATGCCATCTTATATAATGTGGAAACAGTGAAAAGTTTTTTTTAATTGTCAGCCTTTTTTTCCCCCCCCTTTTGACCTATTCCTAGAGCCAACAGGCAAGTAGTTTTTGGGGATTTTATTTTCCAGTTGTCTGATATTTTAGCTCAAAGAAGTATAAAAGTTTCAGATGTGAATGCTGAATAGTTTGATTCTCTTGAAAAGTTGAAAGAATTATTTAGCTCGTTCCTCAGTAGATTTGAGTGATTTGTGAAATTTGTTGCATCACATGATGAAAATAATACAAATTGTGCTATGTTCTACATTATTGTGAGTGGGGCTTCAACAATATATTGGCACTATCATGCTGTATTGATCACATATAAGCCAATATACTTTAACGTTGCACTACCCTGCTGTGAACCTAATGTACTGTGATGTATGCAGTACATCACCCTGAATGCTAGAGAGCCACAGAAGTTTTTCAGGCTGTGACTGAGCAGCATAAAGGTTTATTGCTGTTTTTTTTTTTGACATAATTTAAGAATTTGTCAGGCCCATCATTCATGATTTATTATTCTAGTGACAATATAATAATGGGTGAAACAAATTGTCCTTTGCAGTACTAGTCACGTCGGAAATTTACGAGATATTCCGTGCAGTTTTAACCAGTAGAAATGGAGGCGCAAATAGAATGGGATGATACGCTGTCCATTTGAAGATGTTGATGGCGATTGGCTACCTGGGTTTTTAACAGCCTTAGATTAAGGCTTGAGCTATTCATGTGTGCAACTTTGTTTGTCCCCCACCCTACCTCAGCAGATTATTATAGATCCTAAAAAGTTCCTTTCTTCTGCAACAGGTGTATCAATTTATAGAAAAATGCTGCCATTTTGCAAAACTGTTAATAATAAACCAAAGACACAGGAGACTGTGGATGCTGGAATCTGGAGCAATACACAGTGTACTGGAGGAATTCAGCATCAGTGGGAGAAAATGAATTGTTGATGTTTAGGGCCAGAACCCATTATAAGGACTCAACCTGTTGAATTTGTCCATCAGATTGTGTATTACTCTTCATAATGAATAAGGTCGGTAAGAATGATAGAAGCCTTTAACTCATTATTTAATCCATTTAAAAATGTTGTTTTCCATACCAGTTGCTGCAACAAATTGCTCCCAAGTGTCACTCTGAAGAATTCCTTCCTGGAGCAAGGTTATACATTTACCTTTTATCAATATGTACATGTGCCACCACGTCTTGAAAATTAATATTAAGCAGAATTTCATGCAATCATTTATTTTCCTTTATCTTAATTGTTGGTATGAAGCCATCTTTCTGAAAACCAAGAAATAGAGAATAGTCATCGAGCATGATGTGTCTAGCCTCCAATGGCTGCAAGTCTACCCCAGCTTAAAAACCTAATTTAAGGAAAGATTTGTGGAAGAGTAACTGGAGCCACATAATTGCATAGTTTGTTTGAATAGTGCTTTTAAAATATTGTTTTCGAAAGTCTAATGACAGAGATACATAAATTTTGAAGTTGCTGAATTTGTGTGAACCATGTAAAAAAAGAAAATAATTATTTTTAATTATTTTAAAATCACTGCGTCTTTCACTGTTTTGTTGATCTACTTGCTTTAAATGATTTGTGGATACAAAAACTGGCTTTGGTATGAAAGCTATGGATTTGTCTTCCATCACTTTGGGAATTACAGGATCTGTGACACAGTTGCATGATTTCATATGACTTTTTTTCTAAGTTTGTATAGACCTAGCTTTGGTTATTTTATTAATGTACCTATTACTGGGACTGAGGCCTGCTGTTGCTAAGGCTAACTCACAAATTGGTGTAATACTTATTGTAACACAAAGGTGTAAAATATTGTGATCACTTCTTCAAGATGATTGGATTTTTTTGCATGGTTTTGCTAATTCCTTTTAATCAATAAACTGCAAACTAACTTTTGTGTGCTTAACAGTGATACTTCATCTATCTAACACCTGATAACTAAATTTTAAGTCTGCTCAAGAAAATTTGCATGCAGTTAAAGTCATTTGAATGGATTTGGCTCCTGCATTTCAATCAGAAGAATGATTTTAGCTTGCATGATGCTGAGTTGTAGGCTCTGTTACTTGATCAAATCATTTTATTGAACAAGTCAAACTCTACTCAAGATACAAGAACAAGACCTATATTGGCACTTCACTGCAATATTTTAGGAAATGAAATTTGATTTGTGAAGCCAACTTTTGAATGGGACATCCAGTCAGGATCCACATTCAAACCAATGCAAATGTCATAGCACTTTGAAGAAGCAAAGAGCGAAGCCAACAGTGTCTGCCAACAACAATCCCTCAACCATATCACCCAAACGAGTTACTGTATCATACTTTCTTGCAGTTTGTGAGCAATTGCTTTGTGCAAATAGGTTGCTGCAGTACAATGGTAGATGTATTTCAAAGGTGCTTTTGGATATTTAAAGGTTGACAATAAATGCAAGTTTTTTTTAATGCATTGTCAAAATACATCTTGATGTTTCCCAGTATTACTGTAAAAATAGTGTCTGGATTAATTCTTCAAGCAGATTTTACACCCCACCCCCCAAAAAAATCCAATATGTGATGTTCTGTTTCACATTTGTTAAGAGAATGTTGGCTTGGACACCAGTCTTTGCACCTCTTTGTAAGGTGTTTTGGGGAATATTAGCCTGATTTTATCAGCCCATGAATATTTGAAATGTTGCTAATGTTTTCTGGCCCTCAAACTTATTCCAGCATTGATAAATTTATGCCTCATTCTGTGCTTCAATACTTTACTTCCTTTTGTCCTGTCTGCCTCGTAATCTCCCCAAATGTACTGATTGTGTATGATCATTTAGTGAACACACGCTAGCTTTGTTCAGCCTCTGTGACAATCCAGTTAAATAAGCTCCTCTTGTTAGTGGCCCTAAATAGTCAATGCTGAGACATTATCAACTGGTTGACTTTCCAGTTAGAAATGGCCTCTCAAACTATAAATTTACCTTCATATCTTGTGTGTCTCAGTGTTGATTTTTGAGCTTCTTGTCTGAGTAAAGTCCAGTCTTGTTCAAGTGAATTGATGTTGCACTGATTTAAAGTGTCTTCTCATTTATACATTAAAAACTGTTTCAAGCAGGGGTAGCCAACCTTTTTAGTTTAGACATATAGCACAGTAAATGTCCATTTCGTCCATAGAGTCTGTGCAGCCCAATTAACCTACACACCCCCCCCCCCCACCAGTACGTACTTGTGGTGAGCCGAAATGGTCCGTTACCATGCTGTGTGTCTAAATTAAAAGATTAGCCACCTCTGGTATAAAGTGTTCAAAAACAAGTTAAAGTTCTGTTTTACCTTGAAAGACTTTCTTGGTTTTGTTTTCCCCAGGAGAAATTTTATTTGTACGTTTGTAATCTTCAAGATTTGACCCAGCATACTTATACAATGTTTTTTTAAAGATGCTTAGGCCACCTGGAGTAAAAAGGCAGGACCACCTCAGGATAATTTAAATTGCTGTTAACTTATTTAGGTACCTTTGACGTATAGTCAGTCACTCTAGGAAATGCAACAATCAGTTTGCACACTGCAAGCTCCTATAAATACCAATGGAACAATCATGAGATCATTTGTTTCAGTGAATAACAGTTTGCTCCTTTCATCAGATTTTGCTATGAGGAGCATCCACTGAGGAGAGCTGATAAGGCAGTTTATCATTTCATTCAAAAGATGACACCTTTCGACAGTGAAATAAGTACTTCCTCAATACTACACCAGCTTAAACTTTTATGATATTTTCCAGAATAAATCTTGAATAAGATGATTTGAGTTGTCAGATGTCTCACAAGTGCTAATTCTCCAAAGTAAGCATTGCTGCTAAACTTTTACAATTAAAGTAATATATGAACAGCAGTAATTGGTGTTGGGCCCTTTCCCTTTATAATGGAACTTTCATTTATGTCCAACTCCTGCCTGCTCACCTTTTCAGTCTCCTCGTAATGGTCATAGAGAAGCTGTAAACTGCACAGATAGTACCTGATGAATATGTGCTACTGATGGGGGGGAAAATAAACATTGTATTTTGAGCAATTTAGTAGAAGATCCTGTCTAAGATTAAACAGAGTACATTGAAAAATGTGTTGCTGTGCTAGAACTTTTTTGAATTTTTCTAACTTTTTCCATTACTTTAGATCAGTAGGCTGTTTATCTTTTTGGAAAACAAGATATAGCCTAAGTAGACTTCAGTCCCTTTCAATCCCCCTGTTTCCTGCTTTCTCTTAAACTCCTTCACAGAGGATTGCATCATGGGCTGAAAAAGGAAAGAAGTGTGTGTGAATAACAATGTCAATTAAGTTCAGCAAAAGAAAATCCCAGCAGTCAATTCACATGAAGTGAATGATTTATTCTTTTACTGAACTAGCAATTATTATGGGTATGTAGCGGCGACTACATTGCTCCTGTAATAACACACACAACCATACCAGTTGAACTCAGTGAGCAGACTAGTTTATTGCAGGCTGCTGGACTGCACTTATACTCCCAGCCCGGACCTGGCTGAAAACCGGCTGGAGGGCGCTGATGTCACCCAGGCGTCATGTGGCCCCAAAGTGTGGGTTTCTGAGCCCCTAGCTGGAAGGAAGGCAAACCCATGACAGAGCCATTTTGGCCGGCTGCCCCACCGCGTGGCTTACAAGCGGGGCCGGTTCGCCTGCCTTGTGGTGAGCCACCACAGGTATACCTTGTACAGTAGTTCACAATAATGCTCACCACTACAGGAGGTCATTTATGGTGTCCATTTTCCTCTGATTCGGGTGGATTAACCACACATCCTGCAGATAATTGTTTTAAACAAGAAAATCTGAAGATGCTGGGATTGTATTTATCTTCCAGATATCACTTTGACATTCACAGACAATTGAGAAGCAAAAGTAAAAATATTGAGCCAGAAGTAAATAGATAAAAGACAACTAAGATTTGAAGAAATTATTGTCTTAAAAACTGGTGTGATGGAAATGGGTTCCGCTTAATGGGGCTCAAGATGTTGAGGAATTGGGAGCTGTATTGTTAGAATGATCTACACCTTAACCATGCAATAGTCTGTCTTCATAAGAATGTGAAAAGCATCTGTATTAAGCAACTATGTTTATTCATCTTCACATTTAATTGCTCATTAAATTTTTTGATGATTGTAGTATCCTGTGAGAGAAGTATGACTGATGTCACCCATGCAGAAAATCTGTATGAGACGTGATTTAAAAATATTGTGATGTATTAAAGTTTGTCGGCATTTTGTGACTTAGAAAATGGGGAATTAGAACATAGTCCATGTGCATGCAGAGGTTCTTAAAGTTGATTGTTATTAGAACTTTATTTCTGCAGCCTAATAAAAATAGTCTGTGGCCAAGCATCATGGGATAGTTAACTAAACTGTTGCAGGATTAGCACAGCAGTTAATGCAATGCTATTACAGGGCCAGTGACCTGGGTTTGAATCCAGCGCTTTGTGTAAGAAATTTGTACGGTCTCCCCATCACCTGCATGGGTTTTCCCCAGGTTTTCCTCCCAACCTCTAAACATACTGGGGTTGTAAGTTAATTGGGTGTGATGAGTGGTATGGGTCTCAATGGCTGGAATCAGCTTCTACCGTGCTGTAAATAAAATATAAAAACAAAACTAATCCCAGCCACTGGTGGAAGGTCCAATCCACAAACTAGTTAGACCAGACATGAGCTCAAGCTAATAAAACAATAGTGTTAATGACCACAATTTATTAACTATTGAATATTTAAAACCAGTATTGGTCTATGGAATTATGGACAATACAAAGCCTGACAGATTGGAGCTGTGGCTTGTTTGGAATTCAAGTTTCTCCCTACATTCATAATCCTTTGAAAATGGATAGTATTGGACCTCCCACTTTGCTTCTGATTGGTCATGGCAAGAGAACTTTCTGGAAGGTCACAGCAGGAATAGTACTAATTCTTTACCCCCACCAATCACAGCCAAGCCAAGGAGTGATAATTCAGCAGCAAAATCAGTGAGGACTGGGTCCAAGCTACTCCAAACCAGGGAGTGAAGACTGTACCAACCACACCTGAGCCAGGAGACTGACTTTCAAGAAGAGCAGAGAACCTGGGAGTCCAGTGAAGACATCTGTGACCAGGCCCAAGCGTGACAGATAGTGAATGGGTTAGTATTGTATGATTATGAATAAAGCTATGTTTGTACTTGGATCCAACTTGTGTCCTTTTATTCATCTCCAAAATAGAAAACACCTGAGGAAAATTGCTCTTGGAAATATTGGTTGAAGTGCTCAGAAAGAGGAGAAACTTCTGTTACCTTGGAATTTTTGAGAGTGCTTTTGTATGTGCAAAGACATTCCACCCTGCCAGATATCTGTTTGATCTGAGTAAAAAGTATACATTCTGAAATAGTTGAGCAAACAAAATCTAGGATTTTTGGTGTCTGATTGGATATGTCTCTTGTAAGGAGTGTGAGGTTTTGAGTTTCAGTAGAAGAATGACTAACAGTGCCAGCCATCGGGACTGGGGTTCGAGTCCTGCACTGTCAATCAGGAGTTTGTGTGTTCTCTCTGTGTCTGTGTAGATTTTCCCTGGGAGCTCCGGTTTCCTCCAACTGTTCAAAATGTACCAGGGGTGTAGGTTATTTTGGGTGTAAAAAAAAATTGGGCAGTATAAGCCGAAATGGTGTGTTACTCTGCTGTATGACTAAATTTAAAAGAAGAAATATTAGCAAAAAAGAAAGTTTGATATATTGGTTAGATCAGGTTCCTTCAGATACTAGGATTACCAATCTTAAAAGCATTGTACTTTGAATTGGAAAAACTGAATTTGGATCAACAAAGGGAGTCTCACAGAGATTCAAGAATAGGGAAAGTAATGGTGGAAGTAACAAACTGAGAAAAAAAATTTTGAACACCTTTAATTCCTATTTTAAACATTTCATTAAAAGCTTTAAAAAAAGCTAACTACAGGATATTATGGTTAAATAGCAGGAAACTCAAAAGGGAAAGGCATTTATTAGACATTAAGACTGGAAGAGCTGGAATATGAAGTTATTTGTTTTCATTTTTAAAAAAAACAACACATTCCAAGGTAATCGTGTTATGCAAAGAAAAATGGACCCAGATTTTCTAACTAATTTTAAAACTGTTAGAGTAAAACATGGAAGTCTGCAGATGTGATTGGAGCTGGTGAAACTCAGAGGGTCAAACAGCATACTTTATATAACAAAGATATACATCAACCAACCAATTATACTTGTGTTAGACACGGAAAAAGCTTTTGACTGTGTGGAGTGGATTTTTTATTCAACGTGTTAGAAAGATTTAAATTTGGACCACTCTACTGGTTGGGGTAAGAAATTATATACTAATCCCTCTGCTCGGGTGGTGACAAATGGGCAGATTTTGCCAGTATTTAATTTGTTCAGATCAATTAGACAGGGCTGTCTGCTATCACCAGCCTTATTTGCATTAGTTATAGAACCTCTGGCTCAAGCAATTAGACAAGAAATTAATATCAAGGGAATTACAATTGGTGGACAAGAGTATAAAATTAATCTGTTAGATGACATTGATATATTTGACCAGTGGAGTTAGACCAGATTTTTTGAGAGAAACATACATCACTTTGTATATAAATGGAATCCATTGCTTCTACAGCAGTATAAACTGCCACTTTTGAAACATTTGATGGGAGTATGGTATAAACAAAATCAAATTATAGGATCGAAAGGTAAAATTTCAGCTAAGACAGTTATATCAGAACCAGATAATCCCATTTTCTTTGAATAATCCTTATTTGAAAGATTGAGAATCAAAAGGTGTGATATTAGTGGAGGATTGTTTCGAAGCAGGTTTATTTTTTCCTTTAAATAGATTTAGAGAGAAGTTTGGTATATTACCAAACACTTTATTTGCTTATTATCAAGTATGAGATTTATTGTTAGAAAATTTCAGTAGAGAGAGTTTGGTGAAACAAAATTTGAGAAACTAATTGTTGATGAGGGAAAAAAGAGATTTGTTTTGGAAATGTATATGTTACTACAGAAAAAGATGATGGAGGTTGATGTATATAAAACAAAAGAAAAATGGGAGAAAGATCTATTCCTATATCTTTGGAGGAGTGGTCTAATATGTGTGTTGACAGTGTTACACAGTTAATTAATGTACAATATAGTTTGGTTAATTATAATTTTTTACATCAGTTGTATTTAACACCTGAAAATTTTAAAAAAAAATATGGATTCAGTAAATCAAATTATGGTGAATATTCAGTATGGGAATGTACAAAAGTCAGATTTTTGGGGGGGAAAATTATTAAATTTTTGAGAGATTTATTCAAGATACATCTATATGTTGATCCATGGGTATGTTTATTGTGATATATGAATACATTAGTGACAGGTTTGCGATTGGAGAAACCTCAAATTGCATTTATACATTTAGGGCTAGCAGTAGCTAGAAAATGTATAGCTGTTACTTGGAAAAATGATCTTGAATTGAGAATACAAAGATGGCATAATGAAATTCAATCATGTATTATTTGGAAAAGATAACATAATTTGCGGAATAATTATTCTTTTTTCGTTAAATGTGGATTTTGTATTTGGAGTGTATGGGTTTGGATGTTAAGTAAAAGTTTTTTTTAATAACAAAAGATGTAAAAACATGGTATAACAAACAGCAACCTGTTAAAACCCAATATAATTGGTTTTTTTTTAAAAGCCCCTAAGTAGGGTAAATTGTTGGGGGTGGGTTAGGTAAGGGGGGGGGGGTAGTAGGGAGTTTTTTTTTAGATGAGTATATGTTTATTTTGTAAAATTTTTAAATAAAATTTTCCCAAAAAAACTAAGATAAAGATAGATAATCAATGTTTTGGGCTTGAGGCCTTCACTTCGATATGAGCAAGGTGTGGCAGGTGCCTGAATAAAATGGTGGGGGGCAGGGTGGACAGCACAGGTCCACGGGTAGATAAGGGAGGGATGGGCACAAGGCAAAACAGACGAGATTGCTCTCTGAATGGAGAGGGAAAGGTTGCAGAAATGGAGGAAAGAAGACAAATAGCAAAGATGGGGCAGATACCAGAAACGTCAATCTTTTAAAAATATTTTTATTGTATTTTACATTTAAATCCTGCATACAAAGTCTTTTACTAAAACAAATAGGTCACATCATATACACATGGATAAAAATAAGTAAAACTACACTAGACAATCCCTTGATCTAAACAAAGAGTAATTTCTATCTAATTTAATGGTATGATCCATGACAACCATATTAAATCCATATTTTTTTCAGGTTAATTTAAAACAAACAAACAAACAAAAGAAGCCTAAAACTAAATCTAATCTATCCCCTCCCTCTAGTCAAGGCTACCTTGTAGAAAAAAATGCAAAGATATTGATGAAATAACAACCTTCAGGCACTAGACAGAGAGTCTCTGGAGCATCCAAACATCTTGAGCCTTCCAATCATGATAGTGTTCTATGAATGGGCCCCATATCTTTTCAAATTGAAACTTTTTATCTTTAATGTTGATTCTAATTTTCTCCAAGCTTAAATAGGACATTACATTATGTAGCCATTGTGTATGAGTAGGTGAAGTGTCATCTTTGCATTTCATTAAAATCACTCATCTGCCTATCAATATGACAAAAAGCTAAAACTTTCTCCTGGGTTCATGAGAAAAACAAAACCAAGCAATTAAAGGGCATAGCTCTATTTTGATCTTAAAAATCATTGATAAAGTTTGTCAAATGTTTTCCCAACATCATCTTCAATTGGAGCATTCCCAAAACATATGAATCAATAATGTTTCAACAATTTTACACTTTTCATATAGTGGATCAACATCTGCAGGAAAACATGATAATTTGAGTTTGGACATAGGTGTTCCATGTTCCACCTTAAATTGTCATAAGCAATGTCTTGCACAAAATGAGGCTATATAGCGATACTATGGCGGCATTACAGCTCCCAGAAGGCATCGAAATGGCCATGTGATGTCAGTACGTGTCGAGTGCGTGATTCGGGCTTTTAAATGGCTGCAGGGTGATGCAGACTAAAACCGTTTGATTCAATCTAGAAATGCCTTGTGTGGTTATTTTGTGTCCACTGCAATTCCAGTAGCCACAGTTGGTGACTTCATTGAATCCAAAAATGAATTTTTGGACAAACATGGACTCTGCATGAAATAATAATGTATAAATCAATATCAAACATTAATAATCTTTGTCATATCTTTACAAATAGTTTTCCAATGATCTATATTAAATCCTTTCCCCATTTTAATCTTGACTTTTGTAAATTTAGACAATTTCTGTTGCGATAATTTATATGTTTCAGATATAAATCCTTTTTCCACCTTCCTGAATTATCATTTCAAAATTTGACTCCTTTGGAAGTTCCATCTTTTCCCATAAGAATCATAAAACAATGATTTAATTTGATAATAACAAAAAAGCAATGGGTTGATATTTGATTCTCTTTTCATTCTTTCATATGAAAGATATTGATTTAATTGGTTATTTCACCTCCTCATTTTCTTTTTAAGGGTTAGTGAGGTTATAGATAAGGGTTGTGATGTTGGGAGGGGGTATAAGGGGCTAGGGATAGATTTAGAAGGGTTTTTTATATATAAACCATGTTTGATTTGAAGGTATATTTTGTATTCATTGTATTATGTGTGCAGTCATGGTTGTTGAAATTTTAAATAAAAATTTTAAAAATGCACAATATACAACATGTTATAACAATGTAACCCAATGTTGATCATGTATATACATGATCAATTTTAACATCTTGATAAACAATGTGCTATCACATTATTTGTACCTCCGATATGATTAATTTACAGATTATATTCTTCGAATATTAAACTCCAGTTTAACATTTTTTTTAAATCATGACTCTGCCACCGTTGCTGTGAAGCTGCCACCTTTCTGGACAGCTGAGCCTGATCTGTGGTTCCAAAAGGCTGAAGCATAAATTAATCTTCACAAAGGTGAATTGGACACCACTTGTTATTACCATCTTGTCAGTGCCCTTGACCAGGCCGTTGCTCGGAGGGTCACCGACTTCCTATGGGATCCATCACATACCACCAAGTATGATGCTTCAAAAGCACTTTTATTACATGTATATGGTATGTCTGGTAGGGAAAGGGCAGCCAAACTACTACATCTCAAAGGGTTGGGAGACCTTGTCCCTTCAGAACTAATGGATGAAATGCTGTTCCCGGCATCTGGTGAAAGTCTAAATATGCTATTCAAGCAGCTCTTTTTAGACCGAATGCCAGATGATATTTGTCTCTTGTTATCCAAGTGTTCACTTGAAGACCCAAGGACTATAGCCGCAGAGGCAGACATTCTATGGCTGGCTGAAAAGCACAGCAAGAAAAGACAAGTCTGCACAATCAACCCCCCTGATATTGACCCCATGTACTCTTAGCACATCACTCCCTACAAGCAGGCAACATCCAAAGACAATCAAGCAGCCTGTGGACACCTCATCTTGGTGTTATTTCCACAGGTGTTGGGGAGTAAATGCCCACAAGTGCCTTCCACCTTGCTCATTTGCAGAAAACACCCAGGTCAACTGCCAGCGAGGGCTGTGGCAGTTGGTGAGAAACCTACAAGTCTACTGTATGTATGGGACCAGTTGTCCTAATGAAAATTTCTGGTGGGAATGGGTTCAGAAGTTACTGTATTTCCACCCATTGGTTTTGACACATGCCATCCTATCCCATTAACAGTTCCAACATTCCAACCTTTGGTACTAGGAAGATGAATGTCAAGTTCGAGAATCATCTCTACACTTGGCCATTTATTATAGCAGTAGTATCCCGACCTTTGCTTGGTGCAGATTTTCTTTGGGCTCATGCATTCCTCATCAACTTAAAAGGGCATTCACTAATAGATGGGACTATTTTACAAACTATTCCTCTGGCAAACACCTATATCCCTGCTCTGTGCCTTCAAACATTAAGTAAACCAGTGGATAAATTCTCCAAGCTGTTGGAAAATTTCCCTGAGATTACTAGTATACAATTTTCTGCTTCCACTGCAAAGCACAGTGTTACTCATCGCATTTGTACTAAGGGCCCTCCTCTCCATGCTAATGTGTGCTGCTTGCCTCCAGAGAATCTGTGCTTAACTAATTAAGAGTTTGCCAAGATGGAGAAACTAGGCATAATTCGTAGATCTGACAGTCCCTGGGCATCTCCATTACATATGGTCCCCAAACACAATGGAGGTTGGTGACTTTGTGGAGATTACAGGTGGCTTAATGATGGATCGTTATCTGATACCTCATATTCATTGTTACTCGACTAATTTGCATGGAGCAAAGATCTTCTCCAAAATAGACTTGTGCATGGCCATCACTAAGTACCAGTAGAGCCAGAAGACATTCCAAAAACAGCAATAATTACCCTGTTTTGGTTATTCAAATTTTTAGGAATGCCATTCAGGTTAAAGAATGCCGCTAAATAATTTCAACGGATGATGGATGCTTTAGGACGTGGTATGATCAATGTCTTCATTGACCTCAACAACATTTTAGTGGGCAGTGGAATTAAGGAAGAATATTTGGAACATCTTTGTACACTTTTTATTCATCTTCAAAACTTTGGACTGACCATCAATCTGGATAAATGTGTTTTTGGACAAGAATTCTTGGGGCATAGGATTACTCAGGAAGGTGTGATTCTGCTGCCATCCAAAGTTGAGGCCATTACCAAGTACTCAAGGGCTGCTATGGTTAAAAGCCTGCAGGAATCCTTGGGAATGGTAAATTTTTACTGTCGGTTTATTCCGGGAGCAGTTCATATCATGAAGCCAATTTACTCTCCGGAAATGCCAGAACCGTCCATTGGATTGAAGAGTAAAAAAAATGTTTTTTTGAAGGTAAAAGAGTTGCTGACTCATGCCACTACACTCAGCTACTAAATTTTAAATGCAGCCATTGCCCTTTCTACAGACACTTCCAGTATAGCCATAGGAGGTGATCTTCATCAATATGTCAGCGGGCAATGAAAACAGTTAGCCTTCTTCAGCCGCCATCTTCGTGCTTTTGTTAAGGAGTTTTTGGCCATTTGCTTCTCTATTTGACACTTCCATTATTTTTTGGAGGGCAGAGATTTTACTATGTACATCGACCACAAGCCCTTAACGTTTGCATTTTCCAAGGTCGCAGAGCCCTGGCCAGCGCGACAACAATGGCAATTCTCATTAATTTCAGAATTTTCCAGAAAAATAGTATGTATTTCCAGAAAAGACAATTTAGTAGCTGATGCATTGTCTTGCTTGGTTCCACTCGAGGTTTAGTCTGTAGATCAAGGTATTGACTATGCAGCTTTGGCCATGGCCCAAGAACATGACCATGAGAGGAATGATTATTGGACTGCAATCATGAACCTACAATAGAAAGATGTCCAGTTTGGAGATCATGGCAAACTACTCCTCTGTGATAAATCAACGGGACACCGACATGCAGTAATTCCAGCATCATGGAAACGTTGAGTATTCAAATCTGTCATGGTCTCTCATATTCATTGATTAGATCGACTGTCCATATGGTTTTGGATAAGTTCATGTGGCGTGGTCTTAAAAAAGATATTACACATATGGCAAGGTCCTACCTTGCCTGCCAGAAAGCAAAAGTTCAGCAGCATATTAAGACACCACTGCAGCCCTTCCCAGCAGTTACTCATCGTTTTTCTCATGTTCACATGGACATTATTGGTCTGCTTGCTGTTTCAAGAAGATACCGTTATCTTTTTACAGTAATAGACAGGTTTGCACGGTGGCCCAAGGCCATCCCTTTGGTAAATCCTACTGCAGGCACTTGTGCTTGGGTGTTTCTAAATTCCTGGATATCTCATTTTGGTTAAACAATGTGTGTTTCTTTGAATAGAGGACCACAGTTTACTTCCTTGCTGTGGACAACCTTGTCTCACTTGCTCAATACAACAATTCACCATACCAATGCCTATCATCCCCAGGCCAATGGAAAGATTTTATTAACATCTGGTTAGAGGGCCTGGACTGGGCTGATGAGCTGCCCTGGTAATACTAGGCATTAGAACAACTCCAAAGGAGGACATCCAAACTTCATCTGCAGAACTCGTGTACGGTGCACCATTGGTGGTTCCAGGGGAGTTCATCCCCTACCATTCCAACTCCAATAATGATCCTAAAGAACTGTTGAGCAAGCTGAAAGATCTCTGGATTTTTTGGTATGTTGCTTTTTGTGATTTTATTTAATACCTGGTTTAGATCTTCCCAAAACTTTTCCACTTTCTCACATGCCCAAATTGCATGTTCTGTTGTTCCTGTTTCCTTCTTACAACGAAAACATCTGTCTGATACTGTTGGGTCCCATTTATTTAACTTTTGGGGCGTGATATATAGCCTGTGTAACCAATTATATTGTATCATGCATAACCTCGTGTTTATTGTATTTCTCGTAGTCCTGGAGCATAGCTTTTCCCATGTTTCATTCTTTATCTTTATGTTTAGATTTTGTTCACATTTTTGTTTGGGTTTACGGCTTGTTTCCTCATTCTCTTTCTCTTACAGTTTGATGTACATGTTTGTTATAAATCTTTTAATTATCATTGTGTCTGTAATCATATATTCAAAATTGCTTCCTTCTGGTAACCTCAGCCCGCTTCCCAATTTGTCCTTCAAGTAGGTCTTCAGTTGGTGGTATGCAAACATTGTACCGTGAGTTATACCATATTTGTCCTTCATTTGTTCAAAAGATAATAATTTATTTCCCAAAAAACAATTTTCTATTCTTTTGATCCCTTTTCTCTCCCATTCTCTAAAGGAAGGTTATAATACATTTTTTTTCTACAGCTAAGGCTATCATAATAAATCTTTTTTGTGCTCCATCCAAATCGAGTCCAAGTTCTTTACTTCTTATATTACTTAGAAGAAGTAAAGAATTTGGACTCGATTTGGATGGAGCACAAAAATGATTTATTATGATGGCCTTAGCTGAAGAAAAAAAATGTATTATGTCAACCTGGAAATTAGAAGAGAGCCTGAGAATACAGAAGTGGTACATAGAAATGAATAAATGTATTCCATTGGAAAAAAATAACATATAATTTAAAAAATAACATCACAGTATTCAAACAAATTTGGGAACCATCCATGGAACACAACAGAGAAGTCCTACCGCGGACCTCCACCCCCTAAAATGACAGAAGGAGAAGAAGACAAATTGAACTGACCCAGTATGTAAAAGTAGAAGACACAAATTTCTTGTTTATTTTCATTGTGTGATGACATTGTTTAATGGGTTTAATGTATCATATATGTTGAACATTGAGTGGGTGGGGAGGGGGGGTGAAGCAGGGAGGGAAGGGAGAGGGGAAAAGAGGGAGAAAATGACACTGTATATTCAAGAGGGAAATGTTTGTGTGTATTTTGGTCAGTATGGTTCGTAGTGTGAAAATTTTTTTAAAAACTGTTGAGCAAGCTAAGGCAGACAGTAGGAAAATTGACCTCTATACATGGTCGCATGGAGAACACTCTTCCTTTGTGCCCAAAGACCTCAAAAACTGCAAATATGTCTTGGTCAACCTTTTCAGATGCCTTATGAAGAACCTTGTAGGATACTCAGACAAACTAGGTCAACCTGTATATTGGACATTGGAGAGAAGCCGCAGTCTTTCACTATTGACAGGTTTAACCACCAGCTCATGTGACGTCTTCCCCACTGCAGCAGCCAACAGTCCATCACAGAGGTCGACCACCTAAAAGACAGACAAACATTTCTACCAGCTCTTGGGGTGGGAGGGGCATGTAGTGGTGCTACAACTCCCAGAAGGCATTGAACCAGCTATGTGACATCAGGGCGTGATGACGTCAGTACACTTTGAGCATGTGATTTTGGCTTTTCAAAGGTTACGCGGGTGGTGAAGTGTCAATACGTTTAATTCACTCTAGAAATGTGTGTTATTTTGTCATGTGTACTGTGATTCTAGTTGCCACAGAATCATTGATTAAGCTAAGAGTAGAGTTTTAGATGTGGTAAGGATATTGGAAATTTTATTCATTCTACATTGTCTTGTTCAAAAGTTAAACCTTTTTGGATTTCTATTAGTAAATTTTTGCAACAGGTTACAGGTGTTGTTTTTTCATTGAATTCTGAATTATTTTTGATGGGAAATTTTGAAACCATAACTCCTAAATTATTTTTATCAGATTTTCTGTTGAAATTTGTTAAATTAGCTTTGGTGATAGCAAGGAAATGTATTGCTGTCACTTGGAAATCAGATGTTTCATTAACATTAGGAAGATGGCAAACAGAGATTCAAAGTTGTATTCCATTAGAAAAATTGCACATAATTTGAGAGGTGAATGTTCTGTATCTTTACAGATTTGGAGCCTGTATGCTTGAACATTAGGTTTGAAATTATAAATAATTCATTTGAACCCTCCAGACCAGTGAAGTCTTCCCTTAAAAATAATTAAATGTTTTCTTGTGAAATGTTTTTGGGATCTTTGAGTGTTTCCTAAAGCAATCCAATTTAATATATAGCCATATTTATTATGTATTTTATTAATTTAGATTTTTTTTTGTAGTTAGTATTTTTAGTGGGGGGGTTGGGAGGGAGGGTTTAGTTAGGGTTTAGATAGGGTTCTTTTGTAGTTTTTCTTTCTTTTTCTTTATATATCAACATGTATTTAATCAATAACTTTGCAATAACATGATATAATGTTTTTTTTTATTACATATGTGTTGATCATAAATAAAATATTCAAAAAAAAGAGTAGAGTACCAGTCTTCATCTGAAAATGTTATATTCAAATCACGTTCCCAATCATTCTTAATTCCAGCCATTGAGGCTGATCTTAAATACATGATATTAATCCACCGTGAACAAACTGTAAGTTTTTTTTAAAATCAAGAATATTTGTATTTAAGATTCAAGCGAAATCAGAAAGCTTGGGCTGAACAAAATGCCTAACTTGTAAATATCTTAAAAAAGTCAATTAAGATTAAAATTAGCTGACAATTGTTCAAAAGTTATGTAAATAAAAAGATATTTATAATTTTTGATACCTAATCTATACCATTCCTTAAAACCTGCATCTAACACAGATTGCTGAAAAAGATGGTTATCTATAATGGGACTAGCCAGAGAAAAACTATTATAACCAAAACATATTCTAAATTGAGCCCATATTCTCAACCTATTTCTCATTATCGGATTATATGTCAATTTAGAAAAGGAAAAGAGTTTAAAAAAAGGTCAATGTCAATGTCATCTGGTTGGAGAGATCTCAGGAGGAAAATTAGGTGCTGCTCCTCCAATTTGTAGGTGGCCTTGATTTGGCAGTGCATGAAGCCCTGGATGAGCAGGTCAAAGAGGGAATGGAATGCAGATTCCGTGAATTGTTGTTTGGAACCCCAAAATGTGGTGAGGGAGGAGGTGTGGGCACAAATGTAGCACTTCCTGAGGAAGGTGCCAAGGGGGCAATTAGTGCAAAGGTATGCATGGAAAAGGGATTCATAGAGGGAGCAAGCCCTACAGAAGGAGGAGAGGGGAAGATGTGACTGGTGGTGACATCCTGCTGAAGGTGACAGAAATTGTGAGGATAATAAGTTGGATGCAGATGCTGGTGGGGTATTAGGTCAGGACAGGGTAAATCCTGTTTTTGTGGCATCTAATGGGAGATGGAGCCAGGGCAAATGTGTGAGATATGGAAGGGATGCAGGTAAGGGCTGTGTTGATGGTAGTAGAGAAGAAGCCACATTTTATGAAGAAGGAGGACATCTTGGATAATCCGGGCTGAAAGATCATTTATTGCAAACAGATATGATGGAGAAAAAGAGGAACTTTTGAAGTTTACCAATATCACTTGAGGTGTGCTTTATTATCTTCTGCATTGGTGTGGTGACATGTTTCCTCCATTGTATATAGTTATTGTTGGGTACTGTATATATGGAGCTGGCCTGCCCGCTGATGACTTATACTCTACGACTCCTTCCCCATGGTCTTAGGCCATAAAAGGTTGAGCCATCTCTCCCTTCCTGCCATTCCTATACCTGGATCTAGGCCAGCAAGGTTTTTCTGTTTATTAAAGCCTATCGTTCCCTCAGCCTTGTCTTGATGGTTACTGAGAGTACCCTACAACTTAATAAACATAAATTTATTCCTCCGGTAATGGAGAAGATGCTGCACCCCGATCGGTTAGAAGTGGACCCCCAATCTCCAGGAGCGTCTGAACAGTACGAGCAGTGGATCAGCTGCTTTGGCAATTTCCTCGAGGCCGCTGCCAAACAGGTCGACTCTGATGAAAAAAAAGCTCAAAGTTCTGCAAGCAAGATTCAGTCAGAGGGCTATCCAAGGCATCAGGAGCAGTGCTACTTATGCCAAGGCGATATAGCTGAGCAACAGGCCCTCTACAAACCAAGGGTCAATTATATGTACTCGCGTTACCTCCTGGTGTCCAGGAAACAGCAGCTTGGTGAGTCGGCAGAAGAATTCATTCGTGCCCTGCTTGTACTGGGGAGAGACTGTAGGGGTGGTTCAACAGGGGGCCGCCATCTTGTGCATCGGGCCACCCTGTCGACGACAAAGATGACGATCCAATCCTGGCATCAATTACACCAGGCCAGGCCAGCCCTCATCTGATCACCCACTCCATGATGAGGTCGAGGTGTATGAACATAGGATGAACTGTCTCTTCGATAGTGGCAGTATGGAGAGCTTCATCCATCCAGATGTGGTCCACAGACTCTCGCTCCCAGTCTAGCCAAAGAACGGCTGTTTTATGAACTCCAAAATAACTTTACAACATATCTTTAAATTTAGTAGTGGGCCACTATTTGGTCCTTTAGTCCCTCCTGTCTCTTTTTTTTTAAACTTTATTTAAGATTTTATAACATGAATAACATATAGGATTACATTAAAAAAATTAAGAATAAAATAATAAAATTACAATACAATATCAGTAATCTAAATAAACTATACCCTCCCCAATAATTATTACACATTAATAACCCAACTCAAATTAGTCCAACCCCCCCTTTCCCCCCAAAATAAAGAGTGAAGAATTAATAAAGTTAATAATATGTGAGGAAAAAAACCCACTTACAAAAAAAAACAAAAACATAACCGATTAAAATACTAACAAAAAGAAAAGTAATTAATACCAAGATATCAGACGTAAAAAACATATTTAAATCAAACTTAAATGCATATATTTAACAAACGGAGTTGAGATGAAACATATATTTAACTCAAACTTAATATAAAAAATTAGTAAAGTTAGTAACATTATCTATCAAAAATTATTAAACAATAATCAATTCTTAAAAAAAATTGTAGCATGAAAAAAAGATGAAAAAAAACTTTCTCTATTGAGATAAACCTTCACCAAATATCAACTAACTTCACATCTATCATCATATTAGTCACATAAACCACCATCTTAAAACAAAATTCAAACCTCGTTAAGCATTGTACAATTCAATTTTAGTACTCTTCCACATTTTTCCCTTTTACTCTTGAATAGTTATCCAATATAAGCTCCAATACCACATTTAAATATCCCCAATCATTACGTTAAAATTCAGATATGCAAATAATAAAAACACATCTACAACGAAATCTATATCTTCAACAAATGGAGCATAAACCACAAACAAAATTCAAGCCTTATTAAGAATTCTACAATTCAATTTATAACTTTCACCATTATTCCCTTTGTTCTATAACTAAAATAGCAAAATAATATACACCAGAATTACCACACCTTTCACCTTAAAGTTAAAGAAAAAATACTAAAAAAACTTAACCATCCCATGCACATTTACATTTCAGATATTCCTTATCTACTGAATAAACTTTACAAAAAAAAACACATCAATTTTTAGTTTTTTTAACAATCAAATACTTTCTTATGCTTTTTTTATGAACAAAAAAAAACCCTTCACTCTTTAATCTAATAATACAAAAGAAAAGGAAAAAATAAATGGGTAGGAGGTTAAAAATACCCCCTCCCGTCTAAACCGCGCAATGCGGTAACTCCCCAAAAAAAATGGTGTGAGATAGCTCACACGTAGCAGAGAACTTTCAGGAAATAGTGCCTATCCAGTTCTCTCCCCCAACTCTCACTTCATCTTAAACTAACATCATCATTATTTAATATCCCTTTTTTTAAAAAAAAAATTAGAAAAAAAAAGGACAACTCTTCTTTTAATCAGCTCCAACTGCCGAGTCACCATTACAACCATTCCTTCTTGGAGCACGGCTCTTTTCTTCCATCTCTTGTCTCCTTAGAGATCGCGGCGGACTATGTCTCTGTTGAAACTGAGTAATTGGCAGCTCTTGAGCAAATGCTATAGCTTCCTTTGGAGAATCAAAGAACTTTGGTTGGCAACCATCTTGAAAAACCTTCAAAACAGCTGGATATCTAAAGGTTGCCTTGTAACCTTTCTTCCACAACAACTCTTTAGCAGGATTGAATTCCCGTCGTTGGAACATAACTTCTTGACTCAAATCCGCATTGAAGAAAATTCTATTATTTTGAATAATCAAGGGTGATTTTCTCTGTTGTGCATTTCTAATAGCCACTCGTAAAATTATTTCTCTTTCATAATAATTCAAGCAACGAACCAAAACAGGTCTTGGACTTTGACCTGAAATAGATCTTCTACGCAAGGCTCTGTGAGCACGTTCCAGTATTATACCTTCCGGGAAATGTTCTTGACCCAGCACCTGCGGAATCCATTCAGTAAAAAATTTTCTTGGGTCTGGTCCCTCCATACCTTCCGGCAAACCAATAATCTTTATATTGTTCCGTCTGGATTGGTTTTCCAAATAATCAATCTTTTTCACCAAATTTTTATTTTGAGTTTGTAAGTCTTCGACCATTTTGGTAACATCAAAAACTTGATCCCGTATTTCGTCTATATCTTCTTCACACGAATTAAATTTATCTCTCACTTCAAGCTTAAAAGCTCCAAACTCAGCCATCTGTTGAGAATGTATTTTCACCAAAGTATTAAACCTAGTACCAAGTTCAGTCATAATCTTGGATAATCCCTGCATTGTATAAGATAATTTAGATTCAAGATTCACAAAAATCTTTTCAATTGGAAGAGATTTTGGCTCAACAGATTCCTGCTTCTTCTCCAAAGGATCTTCTATTCCTTCCTTCATTCTGGTTGCCTTCCTTGTAGTATGACTGCATGTGGAAACCCCAGTCACAGCCTCTCCAGCAATGACTGGAGGACGCTGGCCGGGGTTTTCCCCAGTCCATAATGTATTAAATTCTCCCAGTACATCAAGTTGTATAGGTTCTTGTATCTCAAGAGATGCAGTTTGCAGCGCCACCTCTACAGTTGACAAATGCCTTTAAGTAACTCTTTGTTCTAAAGGCTGTTTGGCGCCCTCTTTAAGGGGCTCTACCGATGTAACATAGAGCTCTACATCCGAACACTGTACCTCTCTCCTGGGATCCATTTCACGCTGAGTCCCGGTGTCTTTCCTGTAGGTAGGCTCCAAAACTTGAACTTTTGGAAAATGTAGTTTTTTGATGATCTGTTGTCGTTTTTTTTGCTCTTTTCCACCAATTGTACCATCATAAGTTAAATTAACAGCACTGAAATTATCTAAACTTTTAAAGAATTTTAACGGGCATTTCTAGACAAAACAATAAGATAGAGTCAGGAGAGGACTGGAAGGCACGTCTGATCCTTATGCCATCTTGCCACGCCCCCCCAGTCCCTGCTGTCTCATCGCAATTCCATCCTCCTCCTGGTAATTTTCCCTGTAACCCAGTGGTTCTCAACCTTTTTCTTTCCATTCACATTCTACTTTACGTAATCCCTATGCCATCGGTGCTCTGTGATTGATAAGGGATTGCTTAAGGTGGTATGTGGGTGGAAAGAAAAAGTTTGAAAACCACCATTTTAATCGTACCTAATTGACTTGTTATGTGTGTGGTTTCATAACTCCAAAGGAAATGGACCAATGACAATTTTTCTCAAGCAACATATTTCAGTAAAAATTGGGTCTAGAACAGTGATTTTTTTTTTATTGGTACTTGAGTGGAAAGAAAAAGGTTGAGAACCACTGCTGTAACCTATTCTCATATTCTCATCAGATTTTCAGATCTTAGATTTATTGTCCGAGTACATGTATTACATAAAACTCTGAGATTTGCCACTTATTGGTAGTGCAGAAAATTGTACTCAACACACACATTTAAACAAATAAAGTAGTGTAAACAAACAGACTCTGCAATACAGAGACGGAAAAAAATCAAAGTGCGCAAGCAAGAGTCCTTAAATAGGTGCCTGAATGAGTTTGTTGTTGAGTCTGATGGTGGAGGGGTAGCAGCCGTTCCTGATCCTGGTGGTGCACGTTTTGTGGCACCTACACCTCTTTCTTGATGGTAGCAGCGAAAACAGATCATGTGCTGGGTAGTGAGGATCTTTGATGATTGCTGCTGCTCTCTGATGGCAGTGTTCCCTGTAAATGTTCTTGATGATGGGGAGGGTTTTGCCTGTTATATCCTGAGATATGTCCACTACATTTTGCAAGGCTTTATGCTCCTTGGTATTGGTGACCCCATACCAGACTGTGATGCAGCCAATCAGCACTCTTTCCACCACACATCTATAGAAATTTGCCAGGGCTTCTGATGTCATAGAAAACCTCCGCAAACTCCTGAGGACATGCCTTCTTCATTATGCCATTAGTGTGTTGAGTCTAGGAAAGATCAGCACCACCATTCATATTTTTTTGGGATGTGGAATGAAATCAGACCACTTAGAGGAAGTCTATGCAACCATAGGAATAATGTTTAAACGTCAAACAGACAGCATTTGAGGTCAAGATTGGCCATGGTGCAGTTAGCTTAGTGATTATGAGATCCAGTTGGCTCCCCCGAAAGGACCTACTGCCCAGGCCTACTGCCAATGGCTCTGTATAGGGTTTAAATGGCCTGTTGAAGGATCCAACAGTGTTTTATTTAAAATCCTGTGGCCATGGTGTTTGGGCCCAAGATGGCAGTGCCTGTGTTCGGCAGCAGCCACAATGGGTTACAGATTCTGGGGGAGCAACTACCTATTTTATTACATAACAACAAATAGTATGTGACCTGATTGGTGTAATGTCATTGTAGTGCTAGTGGCCTGGGTTTGAAACTGCTGTGTGTAATGAGTTAGTACGTGTGCATTTCCTCTGGGACCTCCAGTTTTCTCCCACCCTTAAAAAAAGTGTGGGGGTTTGTAGGTTGATTGGTGTATCTGCAGGGCATGAGCTTATGGGACGGAGGTTATCAACGAAATCAGTGGTTCTCAACCTTTTTCTTTCCACTCACACACCACTGTAAGTAATCCCTATGCCATCGGTGCGCTCTGATTAGTAAGGGATTGCTTAAGGTGGAATGTGAGTGGGAAGGGAAGGTTGAGAATCACTGCTCCAGACCAAATTCTTAATGAAATGTTTTGTTTTAGAAAAATTGTCACTGGCCTTTGGAGTTATGAAACTCTTCACATAACGAGTCAATTAGGTATGATTAAAATAGTGGTTTTCAAACTTTTTCTTTCCACCCACATACCACCTTAAGCAATGGCATAGGGAATACTTAAAGCAGTATGTGAGTGGAAAAAAAAAGTTTGAGAACCACTGTTAACCAATCAATGCATTTTTAAATATAATTCCCTTTGCAGCTTTTATCAATGAGCTTTAATATCTATTCTTAATCCCCATTCTCAACAAATAGGATTTGTTTTTATCTGCTCTGTCTCAGCCTCCATTTTAAAAACATTTGTCACAACTCATCAAAGGAAAATAATCTTCAGTAAACTTCTCAAGTAACATACATCCTGCAAACTACGCAATAATTCTTTTGGCACACAAACTCCAGACATTTTTGGAGGTTGGGAGGAAACAAGAGCGCCCGGAGGAAACCCATGCAGAGACGGGGAGAGCATACAAACTCCTTACAGACAGTGCCGGATTTGAACCTGGTTTGTTGGCACTGTAATAACATTGTGCTAACCACTACATTAACTGCACTGCTTTCTTGACTTGCTTAGTCATTTCAAAGATTCAGACAGACACGTTCCTTCACTGTCTATATTAATTGCATATATGCATTAAATGTAATCGTTTGCTTGTCTAAGAATGCTGTAGCCACTCTATCACCACTTTTTACAAGCAAACACATTAAATATTCTTTATTTGACTGTGTAAGTCAGTGGAAGTAATTTCCATGCCATAAATTCTCTGTGATTAGTAAGGGATTTCTTAAGGTGGTAGGCGAGTGGGAATAAAAAGTTTGAAAACCACTTTTTTTCAATATTTTTATTGGTTTTGATAGGAAATACAATACAATGAAGAAAATAGAATAAAACTGAAAATACAGTATCATGTGTGTGTGTTTTTAATTTATATATATATGTAGAAACTTCAAACAGAATAAACATGATTCCCCTCTACTGCGACACGTGAAAATGAAAAAAAAATCAAAAGTATTGCATGAAAAGACACCCACCCAACCTACTCTAATAAAAAAAACAGCTGAGGTTTACATGTATTTTGCAGTTTTTGGTTCCTATAAGTGAGTACATCTAATCACATTAAAAACACTGACATCAAATGAAAATAAGACATAAAAGGTCACTACGTATCTTTAAATTTCATCGATGAAAATTTCATCGATGAATCAAATACATGATTTCTAATTTTTTCTAAACTTAGACAAGACATAATATGAGAAAATCATTCAAACACTTTTGGAGATTTAGAGTCTTTCCATTTGAATAAGATAGCTCTTCTAGCCAACAATGTAGAGAAGGTCATAACCTGTTGAACAGGTACAGAAAAACTCCCTATGTCTGGGTCAATAGCCCTGAAAGAACAGTATTAGGTTCGGTCATAATTCCACCTGGAGTATAGTCGAAAAGATGTTAAAAATTTCTTTCCAATAGTTTTCCAAGGATGAACAAGATCAAAATCTATATGTCAATGTAGTAATTTCAAATTTGTATCTGTCACAAATAGGGTTAATATTAGAAAAATATGCTAGTCAATTTATCTTTGAGCAGGTGAACACGATGCACCACTTTGAATTGGATAAATGAATGTAGGGAGCATATAGAAGAGGTATTTACCAGTTTAAAAATCTTGTCCCATTGATCCTCAGATAAGGATCTTGCAAGTTTCAGTTCCCAAGCTGTTTTCATATATCGATCAATTATTTATAGTTGAGAAAAGTAATTATGAGAGATAGCACTAGATAAACCAAAGTTTTTTTAAATTAAAAAAAATCCTAAATTGGAACCAGATTCACAATATATATTTGAGTATTGGATTAGATGTATTCCTACTGATCTTAGAAAAGCTAAATGGAAGAGAAGCATCCAATAAAGAGGCCACTGAACACTGTTGTATAGATTTCAATTCTAAATCTATCCATAATGGATGATCCAATTTATCAGAATAATAGTCCACTGTTTTGATCGTACCTCATTGACTCATAATGTGCAGGGTTTCATAACTCCAAAGGAAATAGGCTAATGACAATTTTTCTCAAGCAAAATATTTCAGTAACAATTGGGTCTAGAGCAGTGGTTCTCAACCTTCCCTTCCCATTCACATACCACAAATAATCCCTTCCTAAACACAGAGCACTGATGGCATAGGGCTTATTTAAGGTAGTATGTGAGTGGAAAGAAAAAGTTTGAAAACCACTGGTGTAAGTGAAACTGAGAAGCACTCAGAAAACTGGAGATCACCCAAATCAAGATAACTTACTTTAAGTGTCTTCCAATCCACCAAATGTTATCTTAATTCAGTTCTCAAAAGTGCTGGAGAAATTTGGTTAGGTCCAAAACATCGACTGCCTGTCTTTTATTTCCAATGGATGCCATGTAATCTGCTGAGATACTCCAGCCATTTTGTATACTATACTAAACCCCAGAATCTGCAGATTTTCTTGTTTTCCTTAAAATTGATTCCTCCAGTCCAGCAACAGAAGGCAATATGTACTATTTGCAACACAGACTACAGGAGCCAACTTAGTCTTCACTGTATATCAGAATCTTTGTCTTAGAGGATTAAGGTGTCAGGGGCATAGGATTTTCTTCATCTGTAGACTCCAAGTTGTGCATCTTTCTGACTTGCTGTGCAATTTCTTCATAGTTACTGAACCAGTATCCACTATGGGTTTGCAAGGATTGCAGTGGTTCACAAAAAAAGCTTGCCACTGCCTTTTCAAGGTCATTTACAAATAGTTACCAAATGTTGCCCATACCAGAGATATCGAAGTCTCGTGAGAGATTAAAAATAAGCTTGAAATGTTAAAATTAGATTCCAACCATGCCATATTTTCCTTAAGGTTGCATGGTATGAATTAAGATGAAAACAAAATACCATTTAACTGCTGAATTTAATTTTAAGTACACTTGGAATTTCCAGGTTTCATACCCTTCTTTTAATTGAGAGGATTAGATGTGTTCTTAACATGCATCATTCTCCGTAATTTTTGAACTGTGCTGTGAGATGACATTTTTCACCTTTATTCATTATAAAAATTAACTGTGTCTGGTTAATTGTAGACAACAATGAAAGAGTGTTAATCCAGTTGCTTTGTACTAGTTCAGACTTTGTACATTGCTTGATTTAGAAAACACATACTGTTCATCAAAAGTCAAGATGAGCGAGTTTGGTGAAATTCTTAAGAACGTGGGAGAATTTGGTCCATTTCAAAAACGTTTGCTGGTGTTGATAGGTTTCACATACATGTTTGCAGGATTCCACTTACTTGCCCAGGTTTTTACTGGAGCGAACGCTCAGCATCGTTGTCAGGCCGACTGGATTCTAAACATCACGAATGACTTAACCAGAGAAGAACAATTGCTCCTGACAATTCCAAAAGAAAAGGATGGATCTTATCAAAAATGTAAAATGTACGTGCCTCACCCAGATAAAGATATGGAGTGGATTTTGTTACATGCAAATGAGACCACGGTAAAATGTGAAGAAGGATGGATATACAACTTGTCACAATATAGATCGACCATAGTTACAGAGGTTTGTGGCTTTTTAAATTATAGTGTACATAATTTGTCTTTGATAATGTCCCTGCAAATGCCACCATTGGCTGCACATTTGCAGATTATGGACAAGAGAGATTGGAATATTAATTTCGTTGCCATGTACTTATTTGTTGTAAAATTTAATTCAAGGTAATGTTATTGTCACATAAGAAAAATATTGCACAAAATTTCCATTGGCCTCCTGTAAGACAGACAAGGATTCACCATCAGCAGAAATTGCCCTGTGCCCCTTATTGTCAGAGAAAGAGAAGCAAAAGAGTCACTGAGTGTTCGTAGATTTGCCTCCAGTATTCCCACAGTCTCTGTAGTAACACAGAATTCAGTCCAAACCATCGGCAACCCAAGATCCAGGTCCAAACCTATTAAAATATCAGGACGTCCTCAGCATCCTCTTGCATCTCGGTTCTAATACCTGGTACCCCTTCAGCCATTCTCAAGCCAGTCTCCAGCAGTCCACAGCCTGGTGCAAGTCTCTTGACCGCAGTCACCAGTAGCCCGCTTTGAAATGCAATGTCATTTTCAGGGGGAAAAAGAGAAACAATAATGTGTAGTGAGTTTGAAAGCAATTGGATTAGACCATGTGTAGGAATATCAAGATGGCAAAATCATCAAAGAACTAGATAAGACTACAAGAACATACAAGACCTCACACAAACCATCCCAGCTGGAAATGGGAAAAAGCACAGTCAACAGTTCCCATTTCTCACGTTGCAATGTGGAGATGGATACATTATACTTTTGATTCAATCAGGTACTTAAGAATGATGTGATTTGGTGAACAAGAATATCAGTGAATATTAAACAAAATAGGTGTTCATAAATCAGAGAGATGAGGTTAGTGAGAAAAGTACCAATGTGGGCAATGATAACCTATGACAGGAAAGAATAAAGAGCACATATTCAGAGTAAGTACATAAAATGAGAGATTACAAATAATAAAAGAACAGATTAAAAGCAGACTTTATACGTGAATGCATAACATTTTGGAAAAAAAAGCAATGAACTCTGAAGACTAAATACAAATAACTATAACCTATTTGCCCTTTCTGAGTATAAACCTTATAAACTTAACGCTTTCATGTTGATTAAGGTGTCTTGAACATTTGAATGCCTCAGTGTAGATTTTAAAGGACCACTACCCTCAAATAATAAGAATACCTATTTCCCTAACATCATTGATGAATTCTCTCGTTTCACCTTCGCTACACCATGTGCTGATATTTCAACATGTTCTGTTATTAATGTCTTGATATGTTTTTCAGTATTTTCGGTTATCCTAACTTCATTCTTAGTGACAGAGGGTCAGCTTTTATGAGTTCTGAACTTAGGCAATACCTTCTTGATAGGGGTTTAGCTACAAGTCATACAATCCATGGAGTAAAGGCCAAGTAGAGCGCAGTAATGGTACAATCTGGAAAGCTGTTACTCTAGCACTAAAATCAAAAGGTCTCCCCACCAGTCCCTGGCAAGAGGTGCTGCCAGAGGCTTTAAACTCTATCCGTACTTTGTTTCGTACGCTACCAATGAAACTCCTCACCAACGTCTTTTTCTTTTCCCTAGAAAAGCGAAAACTGGATCAACCTTGCCAACATGGCTATCTAAACCCAGAGAAATTTTGTTGAGAAAACATTAGACCCAGCAAGGCTGACCTGCTCATCGAGCATGTGCAACTGTTTCATGCTAATCTGCAGTATGCTCAGATTATTTTTCCTGATGGAAGAAAGGACACTTTCCCTTAGGGATCAGGCCTCGCCTAGTCTACAGCCTGCTAGCCCTTCCACTGACCTGACTCCTTTTTTACACTCCCCATCTCGAGAAACGCCCGAGGAGCAACATTCATTTCATGAGAATGTTTCCCCATGCTCTCCACTCCCTTCCACACCTGGTGACAGAAGTCCTTCAGTTGGAGATAAGTCTCCCCCATCTGTGCCTTTGCATAGGTCAACATGTCTGTCTTACAAGATCATTTCTAATCTTTGCTATGATTACAATGAGCTCAGTTGCAGTGTGTTTTCTCAGACTCGCAGCTTGTTTTTTTTTACTCAGTATTCTCATTTATTCTAACCCTTGCTCTTCTGTAATCTTTTTGCTTTTGCTTTGGCCGTTATTGTATTTTATTAAAATTGGTCGATTTTGCATGGGGTGGGGGGGGGGGGGGTGGTCATGTATGTGATGATGTGTCGCTTGCTATTGGCTTTGTCTGTAGAGATACTTAACCCTACCGGTATAACAAATGGAAATGCTTTCCCACTGACCAGTTAGAGGTGGTTTTAGCTGCTAATAAAAGCCCACTATTGGTATAATACTTTACTGGTCCATGTCTATGGCATATCAATAGGTAAGGGAAAATTTGTTGAGAAAGACAGATAATTTTCCGGAGGATAGATCTGTTGAATTGCAATTAGAGTTGGAGAAACTGAGGGTGGAAGAAGAAAGAACGAAAGGGAATTTTGAGTGGCAGAAACAACAAAATGAGGGAGTGGAAGCTGAAAACCAGAGGAAATATGAGTTAGAGGTGGGTGAAAGATGGAGGGAGGATGAGGAAAGGGACAGATAGTTTCAATTAGAGAAGTTAAAAATTGAGATGGAGGCTGAATTGAGAATTGAGGCTGTAACTCCTGGGGAGAGGTTTTTGGCTAGTGGAGAGGTGAATCTAGTTCCTCCTTTTGATGAAGGAGATATAGATACTTATTTTCAGCTTTTTGAAAAGGTTGCTGAGAGCTTAAGATGGCCAAAAGAAAAATGCTCCAAAGAGTATTGAAGGGAAAAGCACAAATTGCAAACTCTGGTTTGACTACAGAGCTAGTGGCAAATTATGATACTGTTAAACAGGCAGTTAGGGATGAAGATCCAGCTGCGCTGGGTGGGTCACGTCTCCAGAATGGAGGACCATCGCCTTCCCAAGATCGTGTTATATGGCGAGCTCTCCACTGGCCACCGTGACAGAGGTGCACCAAAGAAAAGGTACAAGGACTGCCTAAAGAAATCTCTTGGTGCCTGCCACATTGACCACCGCCAGTGGGCTGATATCGCCTCAAACCGTGCATCTTGGCGCCTCACAGTTTGGCGGGCAGCAACCTCCTTTGAAGAAGACCGCAGAGCCCACCTCACTGACAAAAGGCAAAGGAGGAAAAACCCAACACCCAACCCCAACCAACCATTTTTCCCCTGCAGCCGCTGCAACCGTGTCTGCCTGTCCCGCATCGGACTTGTTAGCCACAAACGAGCCTGCAGCTGACGTGGACTTTTACCCCCTCCATAAATCTTCATCCGCGAAGCCAAGCCAAAGAAACAGGCAGTATTGAAAGCTTATGAGTTGGTTCCAGAAGTATATAGACAAAAATTTAGGAGCAAAACATGGAGCCAATCTTGTATGGATTTTGCTCTGAAGAAATCTCTATGTTTTGACCATTGGGGAACCTCAAAAGAAATAAATAAAGATTTTGAAAGATTGAGAGAATTCACATTATTTGAGGAAATTAAAAGGGTTGTTCTAAATAAGATTAAATTATATCTGGATGAGAGAGATGTGGGGACGTGGCGGCAAATGGATAGGTTAGCGGATGAATATGCCCTGATTCACAAAAATACATTTCAGAATAGCAGGTGTTTTCAGGGAGTTAATGTGGAGCAGATTAATAAGCCTGTTCAGAAGGTTAATGTGGAGCAGACTAGTAAGCCTGAAATTAAGGCTGGGGAGAATGTTAAGAGAAAAGATGAAGGTAAGATAGGAAAGGAGAGAACTTCTGGATTTGTATGTCATCTTTGTAATAAACCCGGTCATGTTATTGTGAATTGTTTTGTGTTGAAAAAGACACAAGAAAAGGAGGTTTTACCAGAAGCATGTATTCAGACAGGTGAATTTAAGGAGGCCAGATGTTCCAAATCTGGTAAGGGAATTACGGATGCTTTCAAGCCTTTTGTGTCAGAGGGCTTGGTTTCAGTAAAGGAGGGAGAATCACAGGTACCAGTTAAATTTCTTAGAGATACTGGGGCTGCTCAGTCACTGTTGTTGGAAAATGTTTTAATTCTTGATCCAAAGACTGACATAGGGGAGATGACTTTGAGTAGAGGTGAGGTAGAGTTAATATCTCTTCACAACATAGTGCTGAATTCAGAATTAGTTAAAGGACCTGTTGTAGTAGGAGTTATTTCAAAGTTACCCACGCAAGGAGTCTCATTTTTATTAGGGAATGATTTGGTAGAGGATAACGTTGGGTCAGTTTTGAGATTAATAAATCAGCCTAGTAAGGATGAGGTGGAAGATTATTGTGAGATATATCCTACATGTGCTGTAACAAGGTCTGTGACTAAGAAAATGATGAAAACTGAAGAAGATCCCATTGATAGAGACTTGCCCAGTGCTTCTGAAATAATCTTGAAAGAGCAGGTTAATTGTGAGAGTCAGGATTTCTTTTTGTCAAGGAAAGAGTTAATTCAGCAAGAGGACGGATGATGATCTTATTTACTTAAGATACAAAGCAGTAACTAAACAGAAGATTAAAGAAATGGCTTGTGGATATTACTTGAAGGGTGAATTGTTGATGAGAAAATTGAGACCTTTTGATATTTCTGCTAATGAAGAGTGTGGAGAGGGGGGCTGATTCATCAGATGGTTGTTCCTAGAAATTACAGGAATGAAATTTTAAATCTAGCCCACAGTACTCCTTTGGGTGGTCATCTTTGCGTGAAGAAAACCATGAATAAGATTTTGAAACAATTTTTCTGGCCTGGTTTGAGGACGGATATTATAAATTGGTGCCGACATGTCACTTTTGTCAGGTTGTGGGGAAACCTAACCAGGGTCCTCCAGTAGCTCCATTACAACCTATTCCTGTTATTGGGAAACCTTTCACTAGGGTTATTGTGGATTGTGTAGGTCCCCTGCCTAAAACTAAGTCTGGGAATCAGTACATTAACCATTATGTGTACAGTGTCGAGATTCCAGAGGCTATACCATTAAGGAATATTAAAGCCAAAGTGGTGGTAAAAGCTTTGGAAAGATTTTTTGGATTACCTAAGGAGATCCAGAGTGATCAAGGATTTAACTTTATGCCCAGGTTGTTTCAGCAGTTGATTTATGAGTTGGGAGTAAAACAGATCACTTCATCTGTGTACCATCCTGAAATTCAGGGAGCTTTGGAAAGATTTCATTCTACTCTTAAAAATATGATGAGGATTTATTGTCCGGAGAAAGGGAAAGACTGGGATGAAGGTATTCATTTATTGCTATTTGCGGCAATCGAGTCTGTACAGGATTCATTAGGTTTCAGCCCTTTTGAAATTGTGTTTGGACATCAGATTAGAGGACCTTTAATGTTGATAAAAGAACAGTGGGTTAATGAGGATTTGCAGTTGGACTTGCTGGATTATGTTTCTAAATTTAAAGATAGGTAACAAAAAGTATGGACTTTGGGTCAAGAATTTATAAATTCCTCAGGGTAAAACGAAATGTTTATTTGACAGGAAATCTTAAGTGAGGAATTTTAAGTCAGGAAGTAAAGTTTTAATTTTGTTCCCAACACATGACACTCCTTTGAGAGCTAGATTTTCTGGACCATATGTAGTTAAGTCAAAACTGAATGATGTTAACTATGTTGTAAATACTCCAGATCGAAGGTTAGTCACATAAATATGTTGAAACCTTATTATGAGGATAAGGGTGGTGGAGAACAATCTGTATCAGAGGTGTTAGTTGTTGACAGGGTTGAGGAAGTTATGGATCATAAGATTATGGAAACAGAAACTTGTGAGGGTAACCTTAAAGAAACCACGGTTCATGTGCTCCTGTATAACTCAGCAATTTTGGAAAATTTGGAGGAAAGTTGCAAGAACAGATGCAATTGAAATAATTAGTTTTGAAATATGCAAATTTGTTTCTTAATGTGCCAAAAAGGGCATCAGTGATTTATCACGATGTGGATGTGGGAGAGGCAAGCCTCATAAAACAACACCCATATAGAATAACCATTTAGAAGAGTAAAATCATGGATCAGGAGGTGAAATATATGTTCAAATATGATATTATTAGACATTCAAACTCAGCTTGGAGTTCTCCTTGTGTTCTGGTACCAAAACAAGATGGAACTGTTAGGTTCTATACATATTACAGGAAGGTTATTTCAGTAACTAAAACAGATGCTTATCCTATTCCGAGAATAGATGACTGTATTGATAAAATTGGGAAAGATAAATTTCTTATTAAGGTGGATTTGTTGAAGGGTTACTGGTGTGTGCCTCTAACTGAGAGAGGAAAGATTATTTTGGCTTTGTAACTTCATCTGGTTTGTAAGAGTGTTACCTATTGGCATGAAAAATGCCCCTGCATTTTATCCTTCCAAAGGATAATTAATTCTGTAATCCAAGGGTTAACACATAGAGATGCTTATATTGATGACTTGGTCACAAAAAGTGACAGATGGGAAGAACATCTGAGGGAAATGGACAAATTGTTTGGAAGATTATCCAAAGCAAACTTAACTGTTAATTTAGCAAAAAGTAAATTTGCAAATGCCACGGTAAACTACTTAGGTAATGTAGTTGGTCATGACCAAGTTGCACCTATTCAAGCTAAGGCGAATGCAATTTCTGAATTTCCTATTCCCAATGAGCAGTGAGAAGGTTTTTAGGAATGGCAGGATATAATAGGAAATTTTGCAGAAATTTTGCTGAGGTTACTCCTCCTTTAACCAATCTTTTGAAGAAAGGGGAGAAATTTGTGTGGACTAAAGTTTGTCAGACAGCTTTGGAAAATTTAAAGGAGATGGTATGCCATTACCCTGTTTTAAAATCTCCTTATTTTGACAGATCATTTTCTTTAGGAGTGGATGCCAGTGAGGGGACATTGTAATTGCATAGGGAAGAAATTGCAAGAGCCCTGGCAGAGATATTTGCATCATCATTAAGCCTGGGTAAGGTGCGAGAAGACTGGAGGGTAACTAATTAATGCACAGTTCAGGCCCTTCAGCCCACAATGTTGTGCTGACCTATATAAATCTATTGAAAACTCAAAACCTTCCCTACCTCATAACCCTCTATTTTTTCTTCAACCATGAGCTGTCTAAGAGTCTTTTAAATCCCCCTATTGCTCAAGCCTTCACCATCACCCCTGGGAACACATTCCAGGCACCCTATGTAAAAAGAAAAACAAAAATGACCCTGGACATCACCCCTAAAGTTTCCTCCCCCACTTTGTACAGATGTTCCTTGGTGTTTATTATTCTCACCCTGTGAAAAGGTACTGGCTCTCCTCCCTCTCAAAATCTGATCTCTAAAATAAAACCTCTTCAATAATCATTGGAATGTCTTGTGTAAACCGAGACCAAAATTGTCAATAAAGGCAGTACAAAAACTTTCTGGAATAAAACATTAACATATTGATCACACATTGATGGCATCTCTTCACTACCATAAATCTTTAACGAACCTTCACAAGTGATCAAGGCAATGTGGTGCACATGTGGAAAACATTAGTTCAACATACCACAAAAAATGTAAACAGAACGATTTCAATAATAAACAGATAATGCGAAACTTTTCATTGGACATTCTCATCCTCTTCCTCAAGCAGATGAATGTAGGAGCTGGGATAATGGCCAATGAGGGAGTGATCAGCTGAACCCTCCACACCACCCCGTGGTGAGGGTGCCCTGCTTGAGGAGGTGATGATGGTTGGCATATGGGCAGGGTTCACATTGGAGCCGGAAGATAGCAGTGGGATGAGCAAGGCTGTGTAGGGCGATAGGAGGGAGAAGAATAGAAAGGGGAGGGCTGACGGTGGTGAGAGGAGGGAGGGGTATGCTGTGAGGCTTATGGCAGCATGGAGGCGGAAGATGGTTGAAAGGAGGGGGAAGCTCGTGGGAAGGAGGCTGGTTGGGAAGTGGAGGAAGGAGGCAGGAGGCCTACCAATGGAGGAAGGAGACTGGATGGTGGAGAGGCAAGGCTGGACTTGCACAATTACTTTGATGTATGAGGCAATTCTCGTTATCCCTGCAGTCAGTGCCTGCATCTCCTGCCTAATCTCACTTATCAGGTGTGCGAATCCATTGCTGTTTGCCTGGTGCTCCTGTCTGTTGGTGCCACGTTCCTGACTTTCGGTCTGTTGCTGTGTCAACCATTGCTCCTGTATTAGCCCCTGCAACATCTCCACCTGCCTCTCCCTTCAGTCCTGTTCTCTTTCTTGGTCCATCTGGTCTATTTCAGATAGATGCCCATGCATCTCGGTTGCCGCCTCCTGCCTTTTTGTGGGTTTCTTAAGTTTCTGCCTCCTTCTGCCTCCTGGGTAGAGGTGAGACACATATGTGAATTAGATGCCATGTCATGACCATGAATTGACATTGAACATATTAATTATGAGTCTTACCAGCTTCCAGTGCAGCAGGAAATGTGATCCCTGTTTTTTCGGCTGTTGTCATCTGGTCAGTTGCAGTCTGACGGGCAGTTGAGGTAGTGGCAGGGGATGAGGCAGAAGGAGGGGTTGCAGTAAAGGTGGGGGGAAGGTACCAGGAGCAGATGAGGAACTGGGATAGTTGATGGATCTGGAGCAGACAAGGTAAAAGGGGCATCTTGTTCCTTGACCTCGCCTACCTCCGCCTCAGGTTGCAATCTGGGTTCAAGGGATGGTGCAGCAGTCCCACTTGTTGCCTGCAGGTGCCTACAAGGGCCAATGGTGTAGCTTGCCTGCTTGTACCCTAGATGTCATATGCCAGGTTAAAATAAGGCCAGTCCCAACAGTCTGCACCACTCCTCCCATTATGGTCCATGACCTGGTGATGCCTTCTCTATAGTGTCCTTAACTTGTTAATGACCTTTTTTATGTCACTCTGACACTCCATTGTCCCGAGCTTCGATGCAATACCCTCATAAAATTACCCATCTTTAATCGTGCCCAATAACTCACATCAAGCACCCTCCTCCAACCTTAAGGCGAGGAGCTCTTTCATCTCCCTATCCCCTAGTTGGAAGAAGACATTTTTAATATTTGTTTGTGTATGCAATGTTTTTCACTGATTTAAACTACTTTAAAATCACATCAAATCACACCTGATTTTATAATTCACAGTTTTTATAATCCTCTCCCAATGTGCCTGCTATTTTTATATTATATTAACTTCAAAGGATGAATGGAGGAGGAGTGTCTGCAATAACTTAGGACTCCAGCACATCTGCAGCACACTTCCCCATGGGGTTTAACATGCTCATGCAAAGAATAGCATCATTTCTATCCCAGAATGCAATTGCCCCATTCTACACTTGCCTGATTGCAACACTGACATCTGCAGACGCTGTGGATTGTACTTGGGGTCAAGGCAGTCTATTCCCAGCATGAGATGATGTCGTCTCACTCCAATGTTGAGAAGATTTTCCTTTGATGCTGGACCCGTTAATTCCTGGGACCAGTTGCAAGTGTGAAAAGGGTTATAATCTTGAAGACTTCATTTAATTCACCTCTCATCTTTCTTTGCTCCAAAAGGAAAAGCTCTAACTCTACCAACTTTGCCACATAAGGCACGTTCTCCAATCCAGGCAAAGTCCTGGTAAATTTCCTCTGCACCCTCTCCATAGCTTCTACATCCTTCCTGTAATGAGATGACCAGAATTGAACACAATATTCCAGTGTGGTCTAACCAGAGTTTTATAGAGCTGCAGCGTTACCTCTCGACTCTTGAACTCAATCCCTTGACTATTGAAGGCCAGCATATCATAAGCCTTCTTAACTACCCTATCAACCTGCATGGCAACCTTGAGAGATCTTTGTTTTGGACCCATGGTCCCTCTGTTCTTCCACACTGTTAAGAATCCTGGCATTAACCATGCACTCTGCAGAAAAGTTTGAGCCTCCAAAATGCATCACTTCACACTTATCCAGATTGAATTCCATTTGCCTCTCTTCTGCCCAACTCTATATCCTGATGTAACCTATAACAGCTTTCTGCACTACCCACATCTCCTCCAACCTTTAGTGTCATCTGCTCTGCTTCTATTAAAAAAAAGGGGTTTCTAAGGATAAGCCAGAGAAATGCACTCTGGTGAACTTCACATTTTGTGAGTATGGGGTTGGAGAGAGAGAATCTATTTGCATTTGGAAAATAAGGAACTGATTAGAGATCATCATCAAGGCTTTTCACGTGGAAAGTCATGTTTCAACAATTGGATTGAAGTTTTTGAGAGGTGACCAAGAAGACTGATGAGGGGAGGGTTGTAGGCATTATCCATGTAGACCTCAGCAAGGATGTTGACCGGGTCTTGCATGGCAGATCTTGCATCTGGAAGATCTTATCACACGAGTCCAGAGGGAGCTGGTCAATTGAATACAGAAGTGGTTTAATAGGAAGAGATAGAGGATTGTTCTTGAAGGTTGTTACTCAGATTGGAGGCCTGAGATCAGTGGTGTGCTGCAAGGATCTGTGATGTTCACTGTTGTTTGAGACTTTGATTGACATCAATGTACTTAGCATAGGTGTAAAGCGAATAGAGCAGAGGGCTAAGAATGTAGCCCTGTGATGCTCCGGTACTGATGTAGATCTATGGAGGAGATGATCTTACCAATCCTCACCGAATGCGGTCTGTGGGTGAGGAAATCAATTACACAGTAGGGTGTTGAATCCCAGGTCTTGGAGATTGCTCATTAGTTTTGAGGGGATGATGGTGTTAAACGCCGAACTGTAGTCAATAAATAAATACATCTTTGCTGTCCAGGTGTTCCATGGCTTTGTGTAGAACCAGTGAGATGTCATTCACTGTAGATCTGTTTCTACGATAAGTGAACTGGAATAGATCCAAATCACCACTCAATTTTATTCCTACACTTTAATATTTTTGAATAATAATTTAGTATAGTATAGAACAGGCTCACTATTCTGTCTTTTCCTAACTGATTATTATTGCCTCCCCAGTTTAATTTGGTTTGTGATCGAAAATGGCTAAGTCAGTTCTCGAGGACAAGTTCAATGATTGGCCTTCTTGCTGGAGCATTGTTGTTTGGTCCCCTGGCAGACAGGTAAGAACCAAAAGTTTGGATGCTCATTAAATTGGCCTTATCAACCTTGACAGAGTTGTGTCTTAATCCCACTTTGGTTATAAGATATTATTTTTCTTGATGTGTTTGGCATACAGTATCATTTGGGATAGTGTTTTGAGACCTGCAAGGTCTTTAATTAAATTTGGGATTAAGATCAGACACAGTCATTTGTGCATGTGATCCTCCTCAGCTGACCTTCTTCTGACCTTCTTCTGTCTGCTGTACTCAGATGAGTAACATGTGAAAACAAATGGAACTATCTGGTTCCTTGTACAGGTACACAATCCTTTATCTGGATATCTAAGATCCGGAAAGCTCCAAAATCTAGCAAGTGGGGAGAGAGAGATGGCAGCACAAGTCGGGCGGGCGAGGGGGGGGAAGAGACCGGGAGCGCAAGTTGGGTGGGCAAGGGGAGGGAGTCCGGCAGCTCGAGTCGGGTAGGCGGGGCAAGGTGAGGGGAGATGGCAGCGCGACTGGAAGGGGGTGGGGGTGGATATGGCACCACAATTTTAATCTGGCTTTCTGAAATCCTGAAAAATCCAAAATTCGGGACACTCTCTCTCCCAAGGGTTCCGGATAAAGGATTGTGTACCTGTACAAGTGGTTTCAGGATGCCATTAACAACAATCTGCTAGGGGGGACTCAGCAGGCCAAGAGGCATCGTTGAGATATAAGCATGGAGAAAAGTGTAGAATTTGCTGTTAAAGGCAGAGAAATGAGTAGTGATGCCTTTTGGTGGGAAGGCTGAGGACATAACTATAAATAATAGTCACATAACTATTCTTTGAAGTGCGTAGGAGAAGAAGAATTGGTGAAAAGTGTCGAGAAAGTCGCAGAGCCATTGATAACGCATATGCAATTGAGGCATGGAGTATAAAACCAGAGACGTCATGCTGAACCTCTATTCAGTAAAACTCCTGCTTTCTGGCACTTATGGTGATTGGTAGGTGCTGGATAAGTACATTTTATGGTTTCTTGAGATTTACTCTTACAATGTCTAACTAATATTCCTGCATTAAGATTAACAGTTTAAAAGACAAAACTACTGTTACTTACACTGAATAGTCTTCACTTGCATGAATATGCAAACCTTAAAACATTTCACTTTATTTTCAGTCACATTCTTTTAAAACATTTAACTGTCACTGCCTCTGCAGATTCCTCCTCCTCCACGGAGCCACCTGAAAGATGAACAATAACATTCTAGAAAATTAACTTTCCATCCCTCAAGTTTACAGAAAAGCCACTGACCTTCACAACGATAAGAGATTTATTTTCCTCAAATTTTATTTTGTTGGTTGCTTGAGGCTGCTGGTGGCTTGAATTCCAGAGACCAGGGGTTTTACTCTATAACTCTGGCCCAGCCTTAGCTGCAATATAATGTTCCTTTCTGGTTTCCTCATTGCGGGAAGGATGTGGGGAAGCACAGGAGAAGGTCCAAAGGAGATTTACAGGAATAATTTCTGGGATAAGGATGTGCTGGATAGACTGGAACCCATGAGATGGGAAAAGTGAGGGAAGATTTAAGAGGTGTCAGCCATTGAGCAGAAATATGCAGGGCAGGCAGGGCACGATGTAAAGCAGCATGAAATTCTACTTTAATTATAGTGCATTGAGAGAATCAAGTGCCAACGTCCAGGTATGAACTATGCTATGTAAAGGGATCATTGCGTCAAGGCTTGCAGATAATTTGATGATTTACTTCTGTGGAGAAAAGTTTGGAGTCAAGTTTTTTTGGAAAAAAAAATTAGATATACAGTGTAATGATAGTGATCATGTTTGCATTTGCTACTAGTAATGTCTTAAGGATATAGTTCCTGTTTGATTATACTTGGCTGCCAGCAGGGGGCTGAGACAGATAGCGAGATTGCTGGATGAGAGATCTGTAATGGAGGTTTTCAGCCTCATGGGCTTCTGACAACAACTTTAAAGAAGCTTTTCCTTCATCCATGTGTTATCTAAGAACTCACACATACGGATACAAGATGAAACATACACCATGGTAACAGGTCCTTTCAGCCCATGAGTCTGTGCCACTCAATTGCACCAAATTGACCAACAATGGTGGAAGGATACCGGAGCTCTTCGGGAAAACCCATGCAGACACAGGGAGAACGAACTAGCTCCTTGCAGGCAATGTGGGTTTTGAACCCCGGTCCCACTCACTGGTGCTGTAACTGTGTTGCACTAACTGTTATGCTAAGCATTTCTTCTCACCATCTTCAATCTCTCTGTTTCTCACTCTTGGCTTATGTTCTTGGTAAACAAAAGAGCCATGCAACAGGTAAAGGTTGTGGTGAGGGACCATTGAAGAATGGTTGAGTGCTTACATCAACTTTAAATGTTGAAAGAAGGTGAAAAGAAGGATTAGGTCTGGCAAGAACATGACATTCCGAACTAACCATCCAAGACTCATTTTACGAAACACTTATTTGGTTGTATATATGAATACTCGTCCTGCATGAGTATTGTTTGTCTGTATATGAGGATGTCTAGTTGTGTATCTGCATGTTTTGTACTGGGGATCTGAGGATGCTGTTTCATGAAATCAGATGATAATAAATTTGACGTGACTTGACATTCAATGGATTCAGCCCAGGGTCTTTGCACAGCCATTCCATAAGAACATAATGCCAATGATCATCAGGAGCATATCCTCTGTACACATGAGGTTGTGCAGGCTGACTATCCCTATAAAGTAGCTTTTGTTATTGAAAATTCGTGCGCCATCAGCTGCAAGAAAAATGAGCATATAAGTAAATGCTGTGTCATCTGTTTGACTGGTGTAGTTGTCATGGTTGAATAGCTGGCAGAGTCTGCAAGGCATCAGATGCATTCCTGATGATGACAGCAATGCCGTGAATGAAGGATGATGTGGCTTACGATTATGTCGTATGAAACTGGTTGTAAAGGATTGTTTGGAGCGGAGTGATGGAAGCATGTAATATGAGAAGTGAATGTCCCTTGAAAGTGAATTCACCATTTCTTTACTGAAAGAAAGATAGACAGCACAGCAACAGACCTGAGCCGCCCAAAATGCACCCATGTGACCAATTAACTGACCCTGAACGCTTTTGGAACATGGGAGGAAACCGGAGCACCCAGATTGCTCATCAGTTTTGAGGGGATGATGGTGTTAAACGCCGAACTGTAGTCAATAAAGAGCATCCTTATTTATAAATACATCTTTGCAGTCCAGGTGTTCCATGGCTTTGTGTAGAACCAGTGAGATGTCATTCACTATAGATCTGTTTCTACGATAAAGAGCATCCTTATTTATAAATACATCTTTGCAGTCCAGGTGTTCCATGGCTTTGTGTAGAATCAGTGAGATGTCATTCACTATAGATCTGTTTCTACGATAAAGAGCATCCTTATTTATAAATACATCTTTGCAGTCCAGGTGTTCCATGGCTTTGTGTAGAACCAATGAGATGTCATTCACTATAGATCAGTTTCTACGATAAAGAGCATCCTTATTTATAAATACATCTTTGCAGTCCAGGTGTTCCATGGCTTTGTGTAGAACCAGTGAGATGTCATTCACTATAGATCTGTTTCTACGATAAAGAGCATCCTTATTTATAAATACATCTTTGCAGTCCAGGTGTTCCATGGCTTTGTGTAGAACCACTGAGATGTCATTCACTATAGACCAGTTTCTACGATAAGTTCCCATGCGGGAACAGAAGGAACGTGCAAACTTCTTAGTGCAGGATTCCATCCTGGGTTGCTGTCATTGTTATAAATGAATAAATGAACCAACTTTACTGTTATGCTACTGCATCCATTTCTATTGGGTTGACTCCAGGCTTTCATCTACTAAGTCACCTCCTTTCTTATTCTGTAATTGTAGGGATCTTGAACCTCTGTGGACTGAATACATCTCTCATTTTATCCACTAACTGCAACAAGGCCTCCAGCGAAGCTCATTCTCTTCCATGTGGTGCTGTGAACACTCACCTCTCTACTCAATTTCATCAGCTTCAGAAGTGAAAATAATCCTCTTCTTTGCGAATGCAACCTCACTTTAAATGGTGCACACTTCAGTTGGCACTGATTACATATGAAATTGGTTTACCTTGCAGAGTTAATAATAGGGGGGCTCTGAATGAACCAACAGCATACATTTGCACACTGCTTGCACTGATCAGGTCCAACCTCTCTATGTATACCTAGTGTCCTAACCTTCTGAACCAAACTCTCATGTGGAACCTCGGCAAAGGCCTTACTAAAGTCCATATAAACAACATTCACGGCCTTTCCCTCTTCAACCTTCCTGGTAACTTCCTCAAAAATCTCGACAAGATTTGTTAAACACAGCCTACCATGCACAAATCGTTGCTGACTGTCCTTAATCAGCTGATAGTCAAAAGTTCAAACAATCATCATTACCTTGGTTGTATTTTTTGAAGATAAATCATTGATTTAGTTTAATATATAAATCCAACAATTAATTTAATTTACAACCTTTTTTTGCTGATCCTACTGTGACAGAGTATATAGAGTATATATATATATATATATATGTTAGGGTCCTCTACTGGTCCTCTACCGGCATCACCTACGGCTCCTAGAACGCTTCCACCAGCGTTGTCTCCGCTCCATCCTCAACATTCATTGGAGCGCTTTCATCCCTAACGTCGAAGTACTTGAGATGGCAGAGGTCGACAGCATCGAGTCCACGCTGCTGAAGATCCAGCTGTGCTGGGTGGGTCACGTCTCCAGAATGGAGGACCATCGCCTTCCCAAGATCGTGTTATATGGCGAGCTCTCCACTGGCCACCGTGACAGAGGTGCACCAAAGAAAAGGTACAAGGACTGCCTAAAGAAATCTCTTGGTGCCTGCCACATTGACCACCGCCAGTGGGCTGATATCGCCTCAAACCGTGTATCTTGGCGCCTCACAGTTTGGCGGGCAGCAACCTCCTTTGAAGAAGACCGCAGAGCCCACCTCACTGACAAAAGGCAAAGGAGGAAAAACCCAACACTCAACCCCAACCAACCAATTTTCCCCTACAACCGCTGCAACCGTGTCTGCCTGTCCCGCATCGGACTTGTCAGCCACAAACGAGCCTGCAGCTGATGTGGACATTTACCCCTCCGTAAATCTTCGTCCGCGAAGCCAAGCCAAGATATGTTAGGGAAATAAATTGGGAAATGTTTGTTAGAGCAGGTCACACACAAACACTTTAAAACACAGAATCTTTCCAGGAATGTGGTGATATGATTGTATGCACTGGCTGACCCACCCTCCAGGTGTCTCCCTGCCTTAGCTCCTCCCTTAGTCCTGCCCATGTAACCCCAGGCCATAAAGTTCGAGTCCCCTCTCCTTCCCACTCATTTTCCGAGCCTGGACCCTGGCCAGCAGTCTCTAGCTCAATAAAGCCTATCGCTTCCCTCAGTCTTCTGTCTGCGTCATTATTGGGGCTACTAATATCGCCCAACAAATTGAGCTAGAGTTTGGAACTCTCCGGTTATGGAGAAATTGCTGCGCCCCGAATGGCTGGAAGTAGACCCCCAAGTCCCAGTGCATCGGTACTCTTCGAGCAGTGCTTTAACAACTTCCTTGATGCCGCTGCGGAGGGAGTCGACTCAGTCGAAAAGAAGCTCAAGATCCCTCAGGCACGAGGCGGCCAGAAGGCCTACCTGACCATCCAAGGCAGCACGACCTAAACTGAGGTGATGGCTGAGCAGCGGGTACTGTATAAGCCAAAAGTGAACATGGTTTACTCCCGTTACCTGCTGACGTCCCAGAAATAACAGCCTGGTGAGTCCGCAGAAGAGTTCATCTGGTCCTTGGTCACACTGGGAAAAGACTGTTTGGGGGATCCCACGGGCCTGGGCATGATATCATTAATCCAGTGCGTGGAAGAGCTGATCAGAGATGCCTGAGTGTCGGGGTTGAGGTCGGACTACATCCGGCAAAGTCTCCTCAAGGAGGACCTGCTCCCTCTCAAAAAGGCTATCGACTTGATCAGAACTCTGGACTCGGCCCAGCGTCACGCAGTGTCGATCGCGGGCAGAAGTGTTCATTCCACCATGAAGGCCATCGGCCTGGGACTCAGCATCAGGCATCAGCAACCCGACCGAGGCTGCAATCACGCCAACTGCATCGTCAAGATGCAACTTCTGCGGCAAGCACACGAGATGCCTCTGCCCTGCAAAAGGAGCAATGTGCTTGGGCTGTGGAAAGAAGGGCCACTATCAAAAGGTCAGCAGGTCCTGATCACTGCATGTGAACAACGCAGCATGCGTTCCTGAAGAGCTTCCGGTGCTGACCGTGTGTGCGGTGAGGGGAGTGCTGTATTACCAGCCAGCGCTACCAACCTCGGCACCTCAGCCTACCACTCCAGTGACGTCACTTCCAACCACCACGACTCCACTTCCGCCGCCGCCTTCATCCGACGCTGCATGGTTAACATGGAGGTCACCATCTTGGGCAGGCCTCCTCGCCAATGACGACGATGAAGAAAGGCCAGTCCTCGCTTCAGTGACACTGAATCAAGCCAGTCCTCACCCGATCTTGAACTCAATGATGTAGATCGAGGTGAATGGGCATAAAACAAATTGTCTTTTTGATAGCGGCAGTACGGAACTTTTCGTACACACCGACGTGGTCCAGAGACTCTCCATCCGAGTCTGACCAATGACCGGGATGGTTTCAGTGGCAGTAATGGATCAACAGACGAGTATCCAGGGGTAATGTGTAGTGTCACTGATGGTGAGGGGGTGGGGCGGAATGTTATAACGACTTTGCGTTATTAATTTTGCCCTGCCTCTGTGCGCCGATCCTCCTAGGCCCTGACTTTCAGAGTCAGTTTAAGAGCATGACGATGGTGTTCGGAGGCTTCCAACCACCGTTGACCGTCCACAGCCCACAGCATTCGGACGTCCATCCCCGACTGGATAACCAGCCCCCAGTACCATCCTGTGGCCCATGCACTCAATCTCCGGTACCGTCCAGCGGCATTGGCACTTGAGACCCAGCACCAACCTGCGGTCTCACTTCCTTAAGGGTGCCCCCTCCGTCGCTGTTCACGAACTTCACCCCAGATTGCAAACCCATCGCCACCAAAAGTCGGTGCTATAGTTCGGAGGATATGCAATTTATCCGGGCTGAGGTTCAGCGACTTCTGGTGGAGGGGATCATAGCCCCTAGCACCAGTTCCTGGAGACCACAGGTCCTCGTGGTCAGAGGGTCGGGCAAGTCCTGGATGGTAATTGATTACAGTCAAACCATCAACCACTTCACCCAGCTAGATGCGTACCCATTCCCCCATAGAGCCAACTTGGTCAATAAGGTCACCAAATACAGAATTTTTTCAACTATTGACCTCAAGTCGGCTTACCACCAACTCCCCATCTATCTGAGCGATCGAATCTATACTGGATTCGAAGCAGACGGGAAACTCTTCCATTTCCTGCGGGTGTCCTTCGGCGTTACTAACGGTGTTTCTGATTTTCAGAGAGTAACGGACCGGATGGTGGAGGAACACAGGCTGACGGCAACGTTCCCATACTTCGACAATGTCACCATCTGCGGCCATGACCAGCAGGACCACGACGCAAATCTCGCAAAGTTCTTGTGTACGGAAGTTACTCAACTTGACGTACAACAAGGACAAATGCATGTTCAACATGAAGCGCCTGGCCCTTCTTGGATGCGTCGTGGCACATGGTGTCATTACCCTTGATCTGACCGCATGCAACCACTTTTGGAGCTCCCTGTCCCAAACACCCTGAAGGCACTAAAAAGGTGCGCAGTGGGTGCCCAACTACACCGATAAGGCCCATCCCCTAATTCGGTCAACCACTTTTCCATTATCGGCGGAGGCCCAGGCTGCCTTCAACCAAATTTTAGGAGACGTCGCTAAGGCCACGATGCATGCCGTTGATGAGTCCATCCCCTTCTAGATAGAAAGCGATGCCTCCTACTTCACACTGGCCGCCACATTAAACCAGGCAGGCAGGCCAGTAGCATTTTTTTCCTGCACCCTTCACAGTCTCGAACTCTGGCACTCCTCCATCAAGAAGGAGGCACAAGCGATCGTTGAGGCAGTGCGTCACTGGCGACACTACCTAGCCGAAAAGAGATTTACCCTGTTGACTGACCAGAGGGCAGTGACCATGTTCAGTGCCAAACAATGGGGTAAAATCAAGAATGACAAGATTCTGAGGTGGAGGATTGAGTTATCCACCTACAACTATGACATTTTGTACCGGCTGGGTAAGCTCAACAATCCCCCGGATGCCCTATCCCGAGGGAGGTACGCCAGTGCGCATCTCGACCATCTCTAGGTCTTGCACAATAGTCTGTGCCACCCTGGAGTTATGAGGTTATATCACTTTATAGATCGAGGATGTCCAATCCATGACCATCGAGGATGTCTAGTCCATGACCAGACGCTGCCAAATCTGCACCGAGTGTAAGCCTCAGTTCTACTGGCCAGAAAAGGCATACCTCATCAAGGCCACTCGCCCTTTTGAATGACTCAGTGTCGATTTCAAGGGCCCCCTCCCGACCACAAATAGGAATGCCTTCTTCCTGACAGTGCTGACCACGCCGCGGACCCAACGATGCCACATCCAAGCTCGGCCCTGGAGTCTGAGCTGCCTGTCCTGCAGCCGGACGTCCAGACCTCTACCCCTCATGCAGCTGCGGTGGACACCCAAGCACTCCAGGAGTACACCACCAGCACCCCAACCCCCACAGTTCCTGCAGCGGACACTCCCCTGTCAGCCCCCTCTCCGGAGGAGCGCCGTACGGACATGCCGGTTCCCCAGCCGTCCGGCAGACAGAGGAGGCCGCCTGTGCAGCTCAACCTCTAGCTGGTGGGGGCGTCCGCTTCTCCTGCCACTTTGTATATTGATTATTAAATTCTGCTGTATATTACTTTGTTAAATTGCTGCTGTTATTGCTTCCGGGTTTTGTTGTTTACCGGTGGGTTATTTTTTTAAAAAAGAGGGGGTGAATGTGGTGATATGATTATATGCACTGGCTGGCCCGCCCTCCGGATGTCTCCCTGCCTTAGCTCCTCCTTTAGTCCTGCCCATGTGACCCCGGACCATAAAGGCCCAGCAGTCTCTAGCTCAATAATGCCTATCATTCCCCTCAGTCTTCCGTCTGCGTCATTATTGGGGCTACCAATAGCACCCAACAAAGAGCTTTTGCAAAAGTGCTCAGATTCATGATGGATGGTTTGAAAAAGGCAACAAATGTAACAACAAGCAGTAGCAGCTTTATCTGGAAAACAAAACTTACTGTCTGGAATGTCATGTGATCTTTGCAGGCAAAGAGCAGAAAAAAAGGCTTTGCTCTTAGAGAAGGGAGGGAGTGAATGAGAGTAAGAGAGGAGAGACACAGGTATCGGTTCCAGAGAGACAAGCTGGCAAGCTTTGAAAGATGGCCTGGTCAAAGGAGAGGACTGGCTGTCCACTGTTTCCCTTGGAAAAGGAAAAACAGAAAGGAACTCTGTGGTGACCTGAAACAAGAAAAACTTTCTCTCTGAAGATCAACAAGAACCCTTCTGAGTGGTAACCATTTACCTGTTAATCACCAAAGCCTGGTGAACTTTATTAATGTTAACTTCTGTGCACAGTACAAGAATTGCCTGCAACCAGTGAGATTGGACTGTGAACCAAAGAACTTTGCTGAACTTACACATACATTACACACACCTGCGCTTAGAATTAGAAAGAGGTTAAGTAGGTTAAGTGAGTCAATAGAGATAAATTAAAGTTTGATTTTATTTTTGTGTTCAAAGATAATTAAAGCAACTTTTGTTTAAGTAACCCTTTGCCGTGGTGCATATCTATTGCTGCAGGGTTTTGGGGTCCTCTGTACTTGTAACACTACTAATTTCAACGTAATGTTAAAGTGGTGGGCCGGTCCCCCATCTGGGTAGGGAGAGGTCGCGTTTTCCCCGTCTTGCTGGAGAGCGAGAGGTCATGTCCCCCGTCCTGCTGAGCAGGGAGAGATTGCGTCCCCTGACCCACTGGGCAGGGAGAAGTCACATTCCCCAGCCCCGTCAGTTCGGTGTCCCCCAGCCACATCCCACTGGGCAGGAAAAGGTCACATCTCCTGGCCCCATTTCCCTGTCCCACTGGGCAAGGAGAGGTTACATTTCCCCCATCCTAATGGGCAGGGAAAGGTTGTCGTCCCACATCCCGCTGGGCAGTGTGAGGCCGCCAGCCCTGTCCCCCCATCTTCCAGCCTCATCCCACCGGGCAGAGAGAGGTTTCTGGACCCAACCCCCATCCCACTAGGCAGGGAAAGGTCTCTGGCCCCATTGCTGTCCCACTGGGCAGGAAGAGGCCACTGGCCCCGGCCCCCATACCCCAGTCCCATCCCACTGAGCAGGGAGAGGTCGCTGTGCTGCTCAGGCCAGTTGGGTGACCACAGTAATCCTCCACGGCCCAGGGTGCAGACACAAGGAAGAAGTGCTGAAAATCTCCCACCAGGTTCCTGAAGTGCTGTGGCTATGGCTCACCATTCCTCCATTGTTCCTGTATACACGTAATCCCTGACATACGTCCGTGTTCCACTCTGGATGACATACGTCCGTGTTCCACTCTGGATGACTGGTCGTATATTGGAATGGATGTATGTCAGAATTAAGTACTTATCTCGTTAGTCAGCCTCCTAGGATCCGTAGGCTGGGTACGGCCTCTTGGTTCCTGTGCACATGCTCGGTGGGTTCATGTATTGGAATTCAGTCGGCGATTGCGTGAGAATTAAGTGCCCTAACGATATTGAATTTGTGTCCTTAACTCTCATGCATGCGCCAACTGAACTCTATAATGCAAACCCACTGCACGTGGCTCTATATAGAACAATGCAGCACAGTACAGGCCCTTCAGCCCTCGATGTTGTGCTGACCTATATATTCTTACCAAAAAAATACTAAACCCTTCCTACCTTGTAACCGTCTATTTTTATTCCATCCACATGCCTGCCTAAGAGTCTCTTAAATTCCCCTAATGTTCCAGCCTCCACCAAGGAATTCCAGGCCCCCACAACTCTCTGTGTGAAAAACACCCTTGATGTCTCCTTTAAGCATTTCACTTTGTACAAATATCCTCTCGTGTTTGTTACTCTGTTCCTGGGAAAAGGTGTCGGTTGTCTACCCTATCTATGCCTCAGAATCCTTTTGATGTCTACTAAGTTTCCTCTCATCCTTTTTTTGCTCCAAAGGAAAAAGTCGCAGCTCTGCTAACCTTGCCTCATAAGACTTATTTTCCAATCTGGGCAACATCCTGGTAAATCTCCTCTGCATCATTTCCACAGCTTCCACATCTTTCCTATAATGAGGTGACCAGAACTGAACACAATACTCTCAGTGTGGACTCACCAGAGATTTGTAGAGTTGCAAAATGACCTTTTGATTAATGAAGTCCAACATGCCATTTCTTGAGGAAACAATTACATTCTACAACTCATTGAGGTGGATACACAAGAGACTGCAGATTCTATAATCTATTTTTTTTTAAACTACCAGAAGAATTAATGGAATTATATGCCCAGAGAAGCAATGGAGGCTACCTCCCTGAACATATTTAAAACATAGTCAGGTAGATTTTTGCAAAGTACTAGAATGACGTGTTTTGTGGAAAAGACGGGTAAGTGAATCCAAGGTCAGACTTGCCATAATCTTATTAAGTGGCGAAGCAAATGATGGGCCAGATGTCCAACTCTTGCTCCTATGTCCTTATGTTCTTATGAACCTGGCAGATCAGGTTGAGAAAATGGAACTTTGTTTCATGATGACCAGTGGAAAATACATGAAAATCGTTGACCTTTTGGAAATCTGAAATATAAATGTTAAAAGATACTCTGTGGGTTTGGCATCTTCAGAGATTGATACCGAATCAATATTTCAGGCTCTGAAGTTGGGGGGTGGGGGAGGTTGTTGACCTGAACCATCAACACAGTTTTTCTCTCTCTGCTGATGCTGCCTGACCTGCTGAGTATTTCCTGCTTACCTTCAATAACTTGCTTATTTTCCCCTGTAGATTTGGTCGACAAAGAACTATCTTGGTCTCACTGCTACTTCAGCTTATCAGTGGAGTCGGAGCAGCATTTGCACCAAACATCAGCTTCTTCATTGCTTTGCAGTTTGTTCTTGGCACTTCAGTGTCTGGCATATTGATGAACACAATTGTTTTAGGTATGAATAAAATGGTCTCTGTTAACACTCTGAGCCTCCCTCTCCTCCCTGACTAGTATACTTTCATTATTCCTTAGCATTTGAATCAATATAACAAATGTGAATGAGGAAATTTGTTGAGTATATCCTAGCTGCTTTGACCAAACTCTGCCATTCAAATGGTGCAAGTAATTTGGTTCTTGAATGCTTCTAAGCCTGCTTCCTTCACTACCTACCCTGCAGTCCACTTTACAACTAATGATTTTGTGCTTGAGACATATTAATTTTAGAGAGGTGAGCTCAGAAAGCATAATCGAAGAAGGTCAAAGTAAGTAGGAAATACAAGAGGTACACCACAAGGCAAATAGTAAATTGAATGTAGGGTTGGGTGTAAAAAAAAAGCCCATGGTATGGGGGGAGGAAGGAACCTAAATGATACAATAAAGAGAAGTAAGATATATCAGGTAGCACATGCTGACACCTTGAGGCTTGTCTATGGCAAAGTTATTCATGTGGGCATTGGCCTAGAATTTTGTTTAACTTTAGACCTACAGCACAGTAACAGACCCTTCTGGCCACTAACCCATGCTGCCCAAATACACCAATTAGCCTACAATCCCCAGACGTTTTTGAAAGGTGGGACAAAACCCGTACAGACATGGAGCGTATATACAAACTCTTTACGGAGAGGGCCAGATTTGAACCCAGGTCGCTGGCACTATAAGAGCATTTTGTCATAGCATCTTCAAAGGCTGATATATGTTGAAGATTAACATGATGTCTAATATCCTAGCAAAGGAAATCTAGGAATGTCCTTGATTTGGTTTTATTACTTATCTAGTTATTAACATATAATCCGTGTAATAAGAAAATATCAAAACCCTCCACAACTTGTGGTCCCTGTATATTTTTTCATTGCCTGCCTAAAGAGCATACATTTAATGAAAATACAGAGTAGATACTCATGAAACAACCAAATAGACTTTCTAACCCTCCTGTCCCTCACAATAGACAGAATAGGCCCATGCTCAACAAGGATGGTTCATGCAAATTTTTTGAAAATTTAGAATCCTGTTTTAGATTATGCTCCTTATCTGCTTTGCTGAAGACTGCTACAACAATTGATCTTTTGTAGTACCTTTAAAATTTCATCACCAAAAAAGAAACATTTATGTTAACACATTAATACAGCAAGATGTTCTAAAGTACTTCCCAGGGACAATATTAAAAATGTCTTTGTGATGAAGGAGCAGTAGGATTCAGAAAAAAGTATGTTTAATATATACAGGGGTTTGTTCGATCTGCAGTTCTATATAGAAAGTAATTCTAAAGACCATTCTCAGAGGAGAAATTCTTCCTCATTTCAGTTTTAAATGGGGCATCCCTTTTCTGAGACCATACCCCCTGAATGGACACTCCCATAAAAGGAAACATCCTCTCGGCATTTACCCTAAGAATATTGTATTTCAATAAGATTGCCTTCATTTTTCTAAACTCCAATGGGCAGCGCCCCAATTTGTTTAACCTTTATTTGTAGGATAATCCTTCCACGCCCGTCAATAGTTTTCTTAACCACCTCCAATGAAATATCGTTTGGCAAGTTGGGGGCCCAGAATTGTTCACAGTCTCATTGTGATCTTGTTATTGCATTACACAGCTGTAGTAAGACTTTTAATTTCCAACCTTAGTGAAATGAGGGCAATTCTCTTCCCTATTACACGCTGAATGAGTTTGGGCACAAGGACCTCCGAAATTGCTTTGTGATGTAACTTTCTGCAGTTTATCCCCAATTAAGTGAGAAGCTGTTCTCACATTCTTAAAAAAAAACCCCACATTTTCCCCACATTATGCTCCACCTACCAACTTTTTACCCATTCAATTCACATATCTCTATCTCTTTAAGTTCTTTGTATGCTCATCTTCTTACTATTTTCGTGTCCCTTATAAATTTGGCTACTGTTCGTTTCATTTCTCAGACTCATTGGACACAATTGTGGTCCCAGCACTGATATCTATAGTACCCGACTAAAGACAGTTTGCTAATCAGAAATAGCCCCCATGAGCTGGTTCCTGCCTTTTAGTCCATCCTCATCCAAACCAATATGTCCAATGCTTGAGACCTATCTTTTGGAACCTTTTGAAATCCAAGTACAGTACACCTGCTGGTTCTCTATTATTTACTCTAGTTGTGACTTTTCATGTGTGCAATTAAATTTAAAACCTATGAGATGGATGAGAAATTAAAGTATTCCACACCCAGTTTTTTTAGGGAGTTACTACCTTTTGGTAGGTTTTTTTTTCTTTCTTATTAACGAATATTATTTTTATTTGGAGGGCCTATATATTTTAATTTGAGGGTTCTATATAAAAAAAATATTTTCTTTTCTTTGTTATTATTAATTTTGTGATTATTTTTGGTATTTAGCAATTGTATTAGATAGGTCAAATTTGAAATTTGCTACTTTTAATGTTCAGGGATTAAACAACCCGATCAAGCGTAAGTGAGTTTTGGCTTACATTAAAAAGATGAAGATTGATATTGCTTTTTTACAGGAGACACATTTGAATGAAAAAGAAAGTATGAAATTGAAGAGGGACTGGGTTGGACATGTTTTTTCTTCTTCATTTAACTCCAAAGCTAAAGGAGTAGCAATTTTGATACATAAAAATTTATCTTTTGAATTACAATCAATGGAAATTAATGCAGGATGTCTTCTTAAGTTGAATTGTAAGATTTTTAATGAATTTTGGACTTAACATTTATTCACTGAATGTGGATGATGAAGCATTTATTTTGGATGCATTTCTGCTTTTGGGGCAAGCTAATGAAAATGCTCTGGTTGGAGGAGATTTTAACTGTGTTTGGAACCTTTATTAGATAAATCACCAAAAAATGTTAAAAAATCTAAAAAGGCAATTCAAATTCGAGCTTTATGAAAGATTTTAATTTAGTGGACATTTGGCGACATCTTGACCAACAGAGAAGGATTTCTCTTTTTATTCATTTAGACATGAATCTTTTTCTAGAATTGATTTTTTTTAGTATCGGCACATTTACAGGAGAAAATATTGCAAGCAGAATATAAAAGTTGGGTAATTTCAGATCATTCTTTGTTGTATTTTACTTATGAGAGTTCTGAAAAAGTTCGTGCAGCTTCTCGTTGGAGATTCAATACGATGTTGTTTAAAAAAGCAGAATTTATTGAATTTTTTAAAAAACAAATTAATCTCTTTTTGGAAGAAAATGTTAACTCCATTCAGAGTAAATTTATATTGTGGGATGCTATGAAAGCTTACTTGAGAGGTAAAATAATTAGTTATACTTCTAAGGTTAAAAAGAATTATCTGACCAAGAGCCTTGAATTAGAGAAACAGATTGATGTATTAGAAAAGGAATTTCAGAGAAATGTGACAGAAAATCAGAAGATAGAGTTGTCTAGATTGAAATTGAAATACAATGCGTTGCAATCTTATCAATTTGAATGCTTGATTAATAGATCTAAACAACAGTATTATGAATGGGGTGGGAAAGTGCATAAGGTACTTGCATAACAGTTAAAGAAAGAACAGGTATCAAGGGTTATTAATGCAGCTAGATGAAATTTGACTATTACTTACAAACCTCGTGAGATTAATGATGAGTTTTATTCATTTTATAAGAAATTATATACTTTGAGGAAAAACAGGAGAGCGGATCGATTGACTCTTTTTTATCGGTGTTGAAATTACCAGAACTAGGAGAAGAAGACATATTGGATCTGGAGGCTCCTTTTACTGATTTAGAAATTAAATCGGCTATGTTAGAAATGCTGAATGGAAAATCACCTGGTGATGATGGGTTTTCGGTTGAATTTTATAAGGTATTTTATGATGATTTATCTACAGTGTTTGGAGATGTGTTATGACAGATTAATGAACATTATGATTTACCTGAATCAAGCTCTAGTGCCTTAATCACTGTAATTCCTAAGAAGGATAGAGATCCTTTAAAGGTGTCTTCATATAGACCAATTTCTTTGTTGAATGTATACTATAAAATAATAGCTAAAGTATTCGTGAATCGATTGGCTAAATTTTTACCTCAGTTGATACATGTTGATCAAACAGGTTTCATAAAGAATAGATATGCTTCAGATAATATTCTTCGAGTGATTAGTTTGATTAATAAATATTGACAGTGCCCTGACCATCCAATGGCGATATCTCTTAATGCAGAAAAGGCTTTTGACAGAGTTGAGTGGAACTTTTTATTTAAAGTCTTAGAGAAATTGAAGTTTGGTCCTACTTTTATTGGTTGGATTAAAGCTTTATACAATAAACCAATAGCCAGGGTATTGACAAATGGTCAAATCTCAGAACCTTTTAAATTAACTCGTTCAACTCGTCAAGGTGGTCCTTTGTCTCCAGCTTTGTTTGCGTTAGTGATTGAACCTTTAGCATAGTTGATACAACAAAATACACAGATACAAGGTATGAGAGATTTAGATGAGGAGTATAAAATTAATTTATTCACTGATGATGTACTGGTGTATTTAACAAACCCAGCTCAGTCACTTTTACACTTGAAGGAATGTTTAACACAATATGGATCTTTGTTTGGATATAAAGTTAACTGGGAAAAAAGTGAAATTTTACCGATAGGTGAAGGAGATTATTCAGTTTATAAGAATATTATTAATTTGAAGTGGACTGATTGAATTAAATATTTGGGTATAAATGTGGATGTTGATTATCAATCTTTATATAAATTAAATTATGTACCGTTAATGAAAAAGATCAAAGCTGATTTGATTAAGTGGAAGGATCTTCCTATAAATTTAATTGGAAGAATAAATACAATCAAAATGAATATCTTTCCACGTATACAATATTTGTTTCAGTCAATTCCGTGTTTACTTAATAAGAATTTTTTTTGAGATTTAAATAAAATGGTTAGGGAATTTTTATGGAAGGGTAAATTTCCGAGAGTAGCTTTGAATAAGCTAACCTGGAAATATGCATTAGGGGGATTACGCTTACCACATTTTCAAAATTATTATGAGGCAGCTCAATTTAAATTTATTAGTTCATTAATGGATTTGGAACGCCCCCCTAGTTGGGCTAAAATTGAGATGGCAAATATTTCTGAATTTGAAATACATCAATTTTAGTTTCGGTCGAATTTAAATTTATTACAACAATATAATGTGCCTATACTAAAAATTTAATGAAGTTATGGATGAAGAAAAATAGAATGATAGGTTCTAAGGGTAAATTATTGACTTTAACACCGTTATATAATAAACCAACTTATTCCTTTTTCAATGTATAATCAATGTTTATTACATTGGAAATCTAAAGGTATAAAAAAACTTGGGAGATTGTTTTAAAGAAGGTCAATTTTTATCCTTTAATCAAATAAGGGAAGATTTTGGTATTAATGAGAATTCTTTATTCGTTTATTATCAACTTCGATCCCTAGTAAAACAAATATTTGGTAGAGATATGATTTTACCTAAATTGACTAAATTTGAATATTTTCTTGTGACTGTACCAGAAAAGGGATATATTTCATTGATGTACCAAATATTACAGGAAAATATGGAAAAAAAGGGATGGGATAGATCTAAGATTAAATGGGTAAAGGATATCAACTTTACTTTTTCTGAAGATGACTGGTTAGATATTTGTCATGATCGTGTTACTAGATTGATAAATGTTCATTATGCAATTTTTTACATCAATTGTATTTAACACCTGAAAAGTTTTTAAAAATATGGTTTTAGTGAATCGGATTCTTGTTTTAGATGTGGTAATTCGGTTGGAACTTTTTTCATGCTGTTTGGTTATGTGTACTTATACTTGTTTGGTCTTTGGATCCGACAATATTTTTGTTGGGTGAGTTAAATCCTTTGAAAGATTTGGGATTAGACAAATTTCAGATTGCTTTTGTATATTTAGCTTTATTTGTTGCAAAAAAAAATGTACAGCAAGTACATGGAAAAATGCTAATGTGATTGATACTAATAGATGACAAAATGAGATGAAAACTTGTTTGGTCATGGAAAAAATCACGTATGTTTTACATGATAATTTTTCTTTTTTTCTTAATAAGTGGTCTTTATATTTAGAATATTTACATTTAGATTTACCTTGATTAGATTTTAGTAAATATATTTCAGTTTTTTTTTTCTTTCTTTGGCTCTCCTAAAGAGAGCTGGCTGAGAGGGGGAGGGGGGGTGGTTCTTTTATTTTCTTTTTTATAAAAAAATTTTATCGTTCATAATATGTACTTTTTTTAACTATATGTAATAACTTCGTTGAATGAATAAATAAAGTTATGAAAAAAAAAGAAATTAAAGTATAAAAATCAAAATGTATTTTGCATTTACATGCCAAATTTCGTATACTTCAGGTATGGAATGGACTGGTGTAGCACAGCGATCATTTGCATCTGCATTTTCCCAGTGTGGCTTTTCAGTAGGGCAGATGCTTTTAGCTGGGTTGGCGTATGGAATTTGTGACTGGAGAAAGCTGCAATTAGCTACCTCGTGTCCAATGATTATCTTCTTGTCATACGCATGGTAAAATATTTAATTTTTGAAAGTTTCAATTCTATCATAAGCTTCCATTTCTTCATAATACTTGGACTAGTTATTAGAATCCATCTTGTAATAAATGCTAAAATAAAAACAGAAATGGCTGGGAGAATGGAGTTCCTATGGAGAGAGAAAGTGTCAAAAATTTGAGTCAATGATCTTTCATCAGAACTATAGAAAAAGTTAGACATCAGGCCTGTTTAAGTTGCGTGAGAGGGAGAGGTGCTCAGATGGGGAAATCATCTGGGATACCTACTACCTGTAAGGACATCCTTCGATTCACGAGTATTTTATCTGTTCTTGTGATGATACCTTCCACACTGATAATTTCAAGCGTCTTCCTTTAATCTTAGCCATGCTTTTCCCCTCCACATATTTGACAGAGGTCTCAATCATGTCTGTTCTATTTCTCACATTTTTGCAAGTGCCAGGTTTGCCTTGTCCTCTCTCACCGACCATAATTTCTTCCACCTTTAAGGTGACACCATTGATAAACAGATACACCCTGCTCTTCCCTTTTAATATTCCAAAGGGATTAGTATCTCTCCTCCCTTTTTGTCCTCCACCAATCAAAGAGACATAAACCACAGAACAGGCCCTTCAGCCCAATTTGTCTATGCTGACCAAGTTGACATTCTGGGATAGTCCCATTTACCTTCATTTGGTTCTTATCCTTCTAAATCCTTCCAGTCCAAATTTCTATCCAAATATCTTGTAATTGTTGTAATTGCTCCTATAACTTCCTCTGGCAGCATTTTAAAGGTGCAGACCATGCTCCGAGTGAAAAATATTGCCCATCAGGTCCCTCTTAAATCACTCCCTCTCCCTTTTTCTTGGGTAAATGCCATCTTACCTGCGACCCACATTCTCCCAGCTTTAACACTGTTTTGTGTAAGACAAGATAGGTTTGACTTGCCTAATGGTTACCTTATCCAAAAAAAAATGAGAAAAGGTTGTTGAAAGGAATGCAGTCAGTGTTAATTTTCAGAAGAAGTCCCTTGTTAAAGAATGACAAGCAAAAGTGTGAGTAGAGAAAATGTAGGGTCAGTAGTAGCACTGATAGGAAATTGGCTTGAAGGCAGAGAGTGGAGGTAAATCATGGGTTTTTTTTTTAATCAGACTGGAGAATGGGTCAGTGAGGTTGTCCAGGGATCATGGCCGGGATGACTTTCTCTCAAAATGGATGTGTCGGGTAATATCTCGAACTGTGTGAGCAACACCATTTGTAAAAGGTATTAATGCAATAGGACATATTTCGGCTGATGAGATGGACAAACAAGTGGAAGATGACATTTGTTTAGAGAACTATAGTAGTACAATGACAGAACGAGAAACAATGGTGATGAAATGGCACATTTATAAAGCACAGTTGTGCAGGATCAGAGGAACCAGGTGCACATAGATCAATAGTACGTCATTAGTGGGTATCTCCAACTTGATTGTTTTCCTCCTGCTATTCAATTTGATCTTCTATGAAGGTGATCACATTTTATCTAAAACTAGCCATTGAATTTATTCCCATCAATACCAAGTTACTTAAAAAATTAAAGAATGAAACATTTCAATTAATAAATCCACAGTAGGGTATCATGATTTTCACGACTCCAATAATATTTTAACTCACAATTAACGTTATTGGGAGGATTGCGAGATCCAATAAACCATAGAACATTACAGTGCGGAAACAGGATCCTTCAGCTTTTCAAGTCTGTGCTGAACCATTTTTTTGCCTTGTCCCACTGACCTGCACCCTGTCCATAATCCTCCACACCTCTCCCATCCATGTCTGTCCAAATTTTTCTAAAATGTTCAAATTAAGCCCTCATTCATCACTTCAGCTGAAAGCTCATTCCATACTCCCTTGACTCTCTGTGTGAAGAAGTTCTCCCTAAACATTTTCCCTTTTACTCTATCTCAGCTACCCTCAGTGGAAAAAAAAGACTATATACATTTTCTTTGTCTAACCCCTTTAAATATCTCTATCAAATCTCCCCTCATTCTTCCACGCTTCAGAGAACCTAACATCTTTAACCATTCCCTGTAACTCAGTTCCTGAAGTCCAGGCAACATTCTAGTAAATCTTCTCAGCGCTCTTTCTATCTTTTGATATCTTTCCTGTAGTTAGGTGACCAAAACGGTATACAATATTCCAAATCTGGCCTCACCCATGTCTTATACAATATTACCACAACATTCCAACTCCTGTACTCAATACTTTGATTTATGAAGGCCAACATGCCAAAAGCTCTCTTCACAACGATATCTACTTGTGATGCCATTTTCATGGAATTGTGTATCTGTATTCCCAGATCTCTCTGTTCTACCTCAATCTTCAGTGCCCTACCATTTACTGTGTATATACTTTCTTGGTTTGTCCTTCCAAAATGCAACACCTCACACTTGTCTGCATTAAATTCCATCTGCCATTTTTCAAGGTGGTCCAGAGCCCTCTGCAAGTTTTGAAAACCATCTTCACTGTCCACAACACCTCCAATCTTGGTGTCACCTGGAAACTTGCTGATCCTATTTAGCACATTATTATCCAGATGACAAAAAACGATAGTCCCCGCACCAATCTCTGAGGATCTGATATTTAATTGCTTAAATGTATTGCATCACTTTAGGTTGCTTCCAGAGTCTGCAAGATGGCTTGTAATGAAAGGACAAAAAGAAGCAGCCAAGAAGTACCTTAAGACTGCAGCAAGAGTGAATAAAAGAGTTCTACATGAATCATTGATTGACAAGGTATTTCTGACTGGGGTTTAAAGAGGATGGACTTTTTTTATAATCTATGATTATAATGTTCAGTTGAATTTATTTAAAAGCAAAGATTAAAACAAATTAATAATTTGACATTCAAGTCATTACATCTTCACAATGCAGAAGCACAATTTTTGATGTTTGTGATATCAAATCTTAAGCTTAAATAATAAAGATTTTGGAACACACAGTTTTGTGCTGACATCATGACCTATTCTAACAACTGCCTAGAATCTTCCTATTGCATAATTCCATTTTTCTCAGTTCCATGTAATTGGGCAACACGGGCTCAAGGGCTGAAAGGGCCTGTTACCATGATGTATGTATAAAAAAAAGACAGACATGAAAGATTGAGGCTCTGATATGATCTGAGCTCATCTTCTTTACATTAGTCTATGAAAGATCCTATTTCACCTGCCTCCACCACTTTTGCTGGCAGAATATTCCATACACCCACCACTCTCTCTCTCTCTCTCTCTCTCTCTCTCTGAGAAAAACCTTCATCTCCCTTTGCTTCATGTTGGTGTTATTCTCCAAATAGCTCCTCCACCTCAAAATTTTAAAGTCCCTACGCTTGTTTGAAGATTCGTTCGTAATTTCATTCCTCCCTCTCTCTTTGCAATCTTCAACTCAAAGTTTTGCCTCAAATGTTGGCTTCGTGAGCATCACAGATGTTAATCAGCCAACTTTGATAAGGATTCTGCGTCATTAGTCTAAGAAATATTGAGGGCTTTAGGTATTTATGAACTATTCTTGCCAGAGTTTGTAGTATAGTTTGCTACACAAGGTGTGAGTTGGTAATGGCTTGCCATGGGCTCTTGAAGAAAACAAATTATGTGGATTTTTTTCAAGTATTTCAAAATATAATGGATTTCTTAATATTTACTTTTCAAATTTCACATCCTTCCTTCATCTCATTTTTATGTTACAATTTTAACTTTGCACCCAGTAAAATGGTTAAAATGTTAAGTTGAGACTGGCCTTTTTATTTCCTGTCTCTGAAATCTTTGTTGCACCTTGGCAACCAATCCCAGAAAGGAAGTCTGTGCTCAAAGGACAAAAACACTAACCTGCTACACAACTGAAATATAAAGATGACCTCAAATAATATCAGGGCCTCAATCTTTCACGTCTAAGCCTTTTTTTATACATACAGCCTGGTAACAAGCCCTTGCGGCTCTTGAGCCCGTGTTGCCCAATTGCATAAAATTAACATACAACTCCCATATATTTTGAAGGGAGGGACAAAACCAGAGCACCTGGAGGAAACCCACGCAGACATGGGGAGAATGTACAATCTTCTTGCAGACAGCACTGGATTTGAACCTGGGTCGTTGGTGCTGTAACAGCGTTGCATGAACTGCTATGCTAACTGTACCACCCTATCTTAGTTATGATTAAGATTTTAAGTTAACTACAAAGGGTCTGAGAGCAACAAGCTGATGCTTCAGTGCAATGAAACCTTGTAGAAACACAAAAACTGCAATTGTTGAATCTGAAGCAAACAAAGAGGTGCTGTTGGGACTTGGGTCAGATGAAGGTCCTAGCCTGAAACATTATCTGTCCATTTCTCTCCAAGGATGCTGTCTGACCTGCTGACTTACCCCGGCTCCCTCCAGATCCTCCTTGATTACTTAATGAGCTGTGGCATTATTTGAGATGTTAACTTTCAGATACAGAATAAACTGGTGTCCCTTTCTGCCTGATTAGGTTGACAAAACAGATCCTGTGGTGTTATTGGTTAATTAGTGAGGGGATTGCTTGATATACAATAATAATAATAATAATGAGATTATTGCTATATACATTGTACAATCTACATATCTCTCCACCACTTTGCATCTAATAAGTCAGTCTTTTTTGATTCTATTATTCTATACAAGAGGCATCCTGATTTTCCCATAGATAAACAGTCTTTGTTCTTGACAAGATATATTTGTGGCTCTGAAGAGATTGTAAAAGTTAAGCAGAATCTCATCTTTCTAATTTGTATTTCATATTTGAAGAGATGCTTAAATGCAGTTGGCTGTAACAGTGTTGGAAATTGCAGTTCACTGTAATAGAGAGGGGAGAAAGAAAGAAACGAGAAGATTTGTAGCCTTCATGTTAATGAAGGTGTATTAATTCAAGTAACATATTCTCTCTTTAATATGCTGGGTGATGTGGTGAGTACTTTCAGTTTTTCTTTCAAGGTGGTTGCAACCAAGATTGGAAGGGGATTGGCAGAATGATATTGAGTGGAAATAAATTGTTCCTCTGCAATTAACAACGGCATGATCTAAGAACACCTTTAATTCCTGTTTTACGTCATCCAGTATTTAGTGAGAGAATTCCATATGAAGTAATTTTCCTGATTAGTGGGAAAATGCTGTGTTATATTGCTGAAGTTAGAATCTCACCAGAGAAGATGTGAATTGAGGGAAGTAGAAAGGTTCAATTATTTTTGGATAGGGTATATTTATTCACACACAGGCCAGCCAAGCATTTTGAGTTCAAAGGTGTTAGGTATCTAACATTTCTGTTTTTACATTCAAGGTTGTCATTAATAAAGAAATCCAGCACATCACCATCTGGAATCTTTTTAGGATATCAAGTCTACGAAGAGTTATGTTGGTTTTGACTTTCATTTGGTAATATTAAATTCTCATTAATTTATATTACAATGCAACGTAACAGCAATGTTCCAGTTCTATATATTTAATGGGTGAGGTTACAAACAATGACTGGTTTATAACCTTTTATACAGTAATGCAAAATGCTAAGAAAAGATAGTAGAGCATCAAATGTCCTGCAATTGAAAACTGACTTAGTGTAGTACAGCCTGTGCTTCTGAACTTTTACCAGGTGAATTTGCACCACAAGTGCAGTTTGACCAATTGCTGCCCAATATTGCAATGTCAGGATTATTTTCACGAGGATGTCATTCACATTTAATAGTCCTTTTGACCCATCTCCAGGAATTTTGGACCAGAATTTGTGAGGAGCAGAGGGTTTATTATTTAGCAATTTGGAATAATGCATTGTATCATAAGTTTTTTTTTAAAATCAAGCTATCCTTTTGAACCCTCAGGAAACTGAACCCTCCCCCATTCCAGAACCCCAGAATCTCCCACTGACCATGTGAATGATGCTGTTATCCTTTCAATGTTGTTACCACTCACTTCTCCACCCTCACACTCCTACATCAAATACAGCTTTCAATCTTCTAGTCGAAATGTACCTTAACCCTTCCCATTGAAAATGCCCATCATATTTTGTTTATCCTTGTCGCCCTCCCACTTTGCCCAATAAAAGCACAATGTTTCCACATAACACTCATTTCCCCAAGCTTTCAAAAAATTATCCAAATTCCCCTCTAAATACCTCCAGTGATGCAGCTTGAAGGTGAAGATTTCCATCATTATCTGCGGCAAGAGCTTCTTCCGCATAGCAGTTGGAAATAATTGAACCCTTATCCTGTAATGTTTTTCCCCATGTTCATGACTCTCCCATTCAATAGCAACCATATCATGGCCCCTTGGGATCTTGTGTTCCTTCACTTTATTCCAACCTCAAAGGATACAAGTTACCTTTCTTTTAAAGCTCTTTGTGATAGGAAAATGTTCTAATCATTGAAATTAGCTAAATTAATCTTTTCTGAACTGTTTCCAATGTTAATAGATGCTTTCTTAGACAGTGGTACTGTGACAGAGTATTTAAAGGTGGCTTGGGAGGAATTGCTAGAGCAGGTTGCACGCAAACATTTTAAAACACAGAATATTTGCAGGACTTTTGCAGAATGCTTTTTGTAGAGGAGCAACAAAGTAGCAACATTCAGCAGCGTGCCTGGGAGAGCATGTGATCTTTGCAGGCAGGGAGAATAGTTTTTCTCTCAGAGAGGGAGGGAGTGAAACAGAGAGGGGAGATACAGAAATTAGTTCCAGAGGGACAAGCTGGCAAACTTTGGAAGGCTGCTTGGTCAAAAGAGAAGACTGGCAGTCTGAAAGGTGACTTGAAAGAAAGAGGATCATCTGGAGAACCCTGAAGGGGGCAAGTTTCGTCAGCAAGACTGATTGAAAAGGAATAAGTTGTGGATGTCCTGGAAAAGGAATCTCTCTCTGAAAACCAGCAAGAACCCTCCTGAGTGGTAACCATCTGCCTGTTAAAAACCAAAGCCTGGTGGAGTTTATTAATGCTAACTTCTGTGCACAGTACAAGAATAGCCTACAACCAGTGAGATTGGAATGTGATCCAAATAACTTTTTTATCTTAAATATTTATTGCACACACCTGCGCTTAGTATTAGAGGGGGGGATTAAGTAGGTTAGGTAGGTTAAGTAAGTTTATAGTAATAAGTTAAAGTTTAATTCTGTTTTCTTGTTCAAATATAATTAAAAACTACTTTTGTTTTTTTAATTTTTTTTATTTTTCACACTATGAACCATATTAACCAAAATACACACAAATATTTCCCTCTTGAATATACACAGTCATTTTCTCCCATTTTTCCCCCCTACCTTCCCTCCCTCCTTCCCACACCCCCCCCAAACCCATTTAACATTCAACATATACAATACAATAAACCCATTAAACAATGTCATCACACAATGAAAATAAACAAGAAAATAGCGTCATCTACTTTTACACACTGGGTCAGTTCATTTAATCTTCTCATTCTGTCATTTTAGGGGCTGGAGGTCAACAGTAGGCCCTCTCTGTGTGTTCCATGTACGGTTCCCAAATTTGTTCAAATAATGAGACTTTATTTTTTAAATTGTATGTTATTTTTTCCAATGGAATACATTTATTCATTTCCATGTACCATTGCTGTATTCTCAGGCTCTCTTCTGATTTCCAAGTTGACATTATACATTTTTTTGCTACAGCTAAGGCTATCATAATAAATCTTTTTTGCGCTTCATCCAGTTTAAGGCCTAATTCTTTACTACTTATATTACTAAGAAGAAAATCTCTGGATTTTTTGGTATGTTGCTTTTTGTGATTTTATTTAATATCAGATTTAGATCTTCCCAAAATGTTTTCACTTTCTCACATGCCCAAATTGCATGTACTGTTGTTTCTGTTTCCTTCTTACAGCAAAAACATCTATCTGATACTGTTGGGTCCCATTTATTTAACTTTTGGGGTGTGATATATAGCCTATGTAACCAATTATATTGTATCATGCATAACCTCATATTTATTATATTTCTCATAGTTCCAGAGCACAGCTTTTCCAATATTTCATTTTTTTATCTTTATGTTTAGATCTTGTTCCCACTTTTGTTTGGGTTTATAGTTTATTTCATCATTTTCTTTCTCTTGCAGCTTGATGTAAATGTTTGTTATAAGTTTTCAAAAAAAATATCTTGCATAAACTTTTGATCTTCTTCATTAGGTGCATATATATTGACCAAATTCCAGAGTTCTGAATATATCTGACATTTTAACATTACATATCTCCCTGCTGGATCTATTATTTCCTCCTCTATTTTGATTGGTACATTTTTATTGATTAATATAGCTACACCTCTGGCTTTTGAATTATATGATGCTGCCGTTACGTGCCCTACCCAGTCTCTCCTTAATTTATTATGTTCCACTTCAGTTAGATGCATTTCCTGCACGAATGCTGTATCAACTTTTTCTTTTTTCAGTAAATTTAATAGCCTCTTCCTTTTGATTTGGTTATGTATTCCAATAATATTTATAGTCATATAGTTCAACATGGCCATTTCATACTCTGTTTACATCTCATTTCCACTTCCTCACCATCACCTTTCCTCTTTTCCTCATTTTCATTTCTCAGTTTTCCTTTTTTGAACGCACTGTATGACAACACTTCTAAAACATAAAATACTTCAACTACTTCCACATCTAAAATTCCCTTAACCCCAAGTGTCCCCCCCCCCTCTCTGAGTCGCCCCTTGTTCCTTGCCGGGCAACCACAACTCCCCTCTCCATTCGGACTGTGAACCCGTTCGCAAGTGTCAACTAATTTTGCAGTGACTGTTATTCTCTCTCACCCAACACCCTCCAGAAAAAACTTTTATCTTCACATTACAACAAAGCTCCCCCTCTTTTCTTCTCTTTTTCTTTTTTTTCTTTTTTCTTTTTTTAACCCATCCTCTTTTTTACCCCCATTCTCCCTTACTTCCTTTTCTTCCCTCCTTTAGTTCTTACTTAGACATTATTTTTACATCTTTATATGTAGTTTGTCGTCGTTCATTGTTCTTGTTACATCTCTTCATCTCTCTTTCTGTCTTGCAGGTGTTTTGCAAATTTTTGTGCTTTCTCCGGATCTGAGAACAGTCTGTTTTGCTCCCACGGGATAACTACTTTAAGCACCGCTGGATATCTTAACATAAATTTATAGCCTTTCTTCCATAGGATCGATTTTGCTGCGTTAAACTCCTTTCTCTTCTTTAGGAGCTCAAAACTTATGTCTGGGTAGAAAAAAATGTTTTGACCTTTGTACTCCAGTGCTTTTTTGTCTTCTCTAATTTTATTCATTGCCTTCTCCAATATATTTTCTCTTGTCGTGTATATCAGAAATTTTACTAAAACGGATCTTGGGTTTTGCTGTGACTGGTTTCGGGGCTAATGCTCTGCGTGCCCTTTCTATTTCCACTCTTTCCTGTATTTCTGGCATTCCTAGGACTTTTGGGATCCATTCTTTTATAAATTCTTTCATATCTTTGCCTTCTTCATCTTCCTTAAGGCCCACTATCTTTATATTGTTTCACCTACTGTAGTTTTCCATTATATCCATCTTCTGAGCTAACAACTCTTGTGTTTCTTTAACTTTTTTGTCACTTTCTTCCAATTTTCTTTTTAAGTCGTTCACTTCCATTTCTACCGCCATTACACACTTTCTAATCCTTTCCCTACATCTGTTATGACCAGCTCTATTCTAATCACTTTTTCTTCTGTACTTTTCATTTTTCTTTTCATTTCACTAAATTCTAGTGTCAGCCATTCTTTTAATGCTTTCATTTGTTCTTCAAAAAAATTTTTATCTTTGTACTGTCCATTCATTTTACCTCTTATTCCTCTGTGCAGAGCTTCTTCTGTGTCTGCTCTAGGGTTTGTGTCTTCTATTTCTCTTCCTTGTATCTGTGTCCCTTCTGACTTTCTTGTTGAGCTACATGTCTCAGTTTGTTGGGTTTTTTTTCATGGTTTTTTGATGTTGGTCTTCTTCTTCTGGGCTGGTTATCTGTTGAGCCTCCTGCTTCTGTTTTTCTTTCTCATCCCTCCGTTTCCCGTTGCTTTCTTTTTCAAAAACTACTTTTGTTTAAGTAACCCTGTGTTGTGGTGCAGATCTATTGCTGCTGGTTTTGGGGGTCCTCTGGACTCTGTAACAGTACCAAAATTGTACATAATGCAGATTTATACCTGTAATTTTATCACCACTGAAAGTGAGTTGCAGATGGACAGTAAATAATCTCATTTCTTTCTTGGTTTCATAGGTTTGTAAATAGCTTTGTCTATTATGGATTGTGCTTCAGTGTTGAAAACTTTGGCAAGGACATTTACCTCACACAGTTCATCTTTGGGTTGGTGGAAGCCCTCCGAGTTTCTTGCATCTGGTTCTTGGCGATGTTTGGACGAAAAAAATGTCAAGCATATTTCCTGTTGATTGGTAGTATCTCAAGCTTCCTCATATTAGCTTTACCAGAAGGTAAGACTGGGGGAACAGGGAGGATTCTGTCAATTGTAACCCTGGATGGGCTTTTCACATCCATCAGTTCCATGTTGCCTCTTCAAATGAGCCCAAAAAAAATTATACCTGGCTTGTCTTCCTCCAAAGCTCCACAACTGTTTTGTTTAGTAATTATTTGATTTTACAAAAAGATACAACTGATTCTGTTTCCATAACAATTCAAGCTATGCATTCAAGATCAATCCAACTTTCCTCATTAAGAGCACCTCATTCATTGATTTATCACATGAATGATAGAATCAGAGGCTGGAAGCTGACAGAGACATTTATACAATTGAAATTATATCTTGGCAGGAGCCTCCTTGGCCAATTCTTTCAGAGCTAGCTGGAAAAGATCTATTTAGAACTATTACTGTTCATCCCACTTTTCCGCTCGCAGTGGCATGTGGCTTATCCTTTAAATATTCTGAGATTTCTGCCTCCAGTGACTTTCCAAGCAACAAATCCTCACCATCACCACCCCTTGGATAAAGCAAGCTTTTTTTTTATTCATTTCTAATCCTTTTATGAACTTGCATTCACATTTCCTAATTATTAATCCTTTTGCTTGTGCAAGTAAATTGTCAACATAACAACACAGAAACAAGCCATTTGGCCCAACTCATCCATGCTGGCCAAGTTACCTACTTATGCTCGTCTCATTTCATTGCTTTTTGCCCTTGTCGCTTTAAACCTTTTTGCTGTCTGAAAGTCCACCAATAATTTTCTTTGCTTGTCTCCATATTTTTGTGTGTATATTTATATCTGTATGCATACATACATATGCGAACACCTACATCTTACACTAAAATTATTTAGTGTCTTGGAAAAATCCACAAATCTCCCATCAGTCATGTTTTATTTTAAATTTAGAAATACAGCACACTATAACAGGCCTTCCCAGCCTATAAGCCTGTGTGGCCCAATTACACCTGATTGACCAACAACCCCAGTACATTTTGAAGGGTGAGAGGAAACCATAGCACCCGGAAGAACCCCATGCAGACATGGGGAGAATGTACAAACTCCTTACAGACAGCACCGGGTTTGAACCTTAGTCGCTGGTGCTATAACAGCATTATGCTAATCGCTACATTAACCGTGTTGCCCTCAAGTTCTTCCTGTGACATGGTGGTTATATCTATATAGAATATATTCTACTTTAGTTGTAAAGGACTAATACCTTGTCCTAGTTAAAATGATTTGTTTAGAGAAGAATATTTGAAAATGGGTTGCAGGCTGGAATCCAATGGAAGTATTTGGGTAATTTCTGTGTAAAATGATAATTGAAAAAAATATGATTATGCACCCATGCACAAAAATCTTAAACAGTATTATCTCTAATCAATAGAGATGCTTTCAAGAAAGACTGTTACTGAGCTCCATAGAGAGAATAATATAAGATCAAACATTTTGCACACTGCATACAAACGGGAGCGAGATTGATATTGGATAACTCCAAAGTTTGATGGAGCTTGAGTAAAGTGAACAATAATAACAGAATTTGAACTAGACTGGCAAGTGGCAACAAATATGGATGAAATTATCATTCAGAACAATGAATCCCCCTTCACAATTTAACCTGTAAGTGGAAAGGATCAGTTTTGGTTTGGTAACCCAAAAGTCTCAGGCACAATGTCTGTAAATGAGAAATCAGGAACATGTCAAGAACACAAAAAGTGAGGAAGAAGTTAAAATGTGCTCTTCAGAGACCAAGGTCTGCCAAGGCCTGATATCTGTTCTTATGTTTCAGGAATGTCTATTGAAGTCACTGTGCTTGCTGTCCTTGCAAAATTGTCGATCTCATGCTCCTTCACAGTAACTTATGTTTATTCCACTGAGTTGTTCCCAACTGTGATCAGGTATGACGGATTAGAAAATATATCACACAATTACCTGCGTGAAATCTCTTTTTTTTTTGCTGGAATGTTTTAAATACCTTTTGCACCTTGTTCACCAAGCATAACCAGATCAGGCATGCATACAGAAAATGTGGCGAGCAGTTTGCTAACAGTAAAGGTTTCATTTAAAATGTAACATGCATGAAATTCTTTAACTTTTGTCCACCATAAGGCACACAGAGTCATAGCTTTGTCCAGTGCCTGTAACTCACCCCATTATTACATGTAATCCAAGATCAAAGATGAAGTTGAGTTCACATTGTGCCGTGGCAATATGCATTTGAATTCATTTGCAAGTCATGAAGTAAAAAGCCATTTTCAGTAAAGGTGACAGCAAAGCCTATGAAAAGCTCCACCGTGCTCATAAATGAGGAGAGGGAACAAACCTGCTCTGTACTGAACATGAACCAACACCAATTCCAAAATGGCTGACCGTTCTCATAGAGGAGTTGACTGAACAGGTTCCGTCATCACTTTTTCTTGGCAAATGGTGGGAGGTCAGAAATGTCAGAAGCACTCGCATCCAATAAAGATGTGTAAAAATTCAAAATAAGCTGGTGACGTATCTGACCTGACTATTCCCAAGACTTTAATTATCTGAAATTCTGGCCCTTCCTCATTGGTATACTATTAAATGGCATTTTGTGTTATTGGGCCCGATTATTAATGGGCAACTCGAGGAATGAAAGAATTGTGCAGGAAGGTAGAGCTGAGATAGTAGCTTGTTAGGGCCATAGTTAATAACAAATAACAAGACCTGAAACTCTGAATGACCTACTCCTTCTATTCATTACGTCCTTTCCTTTGTACAGAGATCCTTATCAGTAATATTGGCCGATAAGTGAGCACATAGTTTGTTTCAATTGCCTTATTTTTCCCCAATTTCCTGATTGTGTTTCTTACTGTGAAATGTCAAGAAATATTACAGGAATTTTGAACTGTTCTGAAACCTATTTTCCCAGTTTATTTGTTTGTTCTAGCCCATGGCACCATTGATCCGAGCCAAGAAGCAATAGGTGTAGAAGAGTAAGCAATTTGTTAATTGGACATATTTAGCAAAAGATGAAGAGAATAAAAATTATTTGGATTATCTGCTGCATTTTAATATGTTGCATGGCCGTATTGTAATTGACAGCTGTCGTGATGGAGATCTTTCATAAATGACTGTAAGCTCTTTTTTTTAATGATGCAGACAGAGTGCCATTGGTTTGATGTCCATGATTGCTCGGCTAGGTGGTATCATTGTTCCCATGGTCTTGATTTTGGAACCAGTCTCTCCAGGTATCTCCTTGGCCTTATTTGGAATCATGTCAATAATTGCCAGTGCTCTGACTCTCCTGCTGCCGGAAACTGCCAACAAAGAATTACCAGATCCCTTTGGACAAGATGGAAATGTTAAAAAGTTAGTACTGTTTTATTTGGGTGTTATGAGTCCAGAGGACCCCAAAACCCAGCAGCAATAGATATTCATCAAGACAAGTGGTTACTTCAACAGAAGTTGCTTTTCATTAACTTTAAACATGAAAACCGAATCACACTTTAACTTAACACTATTGACTTAACTAACCTAACTTAACCCCCTTCGAATGCTAAGCGCACGTACGTGTAATGTGTGTACAAGTTTAGAAAACTTCTTTGATTCACAGTCCAATCTCACTTCTCATTCCTCCAAGTTCACGGGTTGCAGGCAATTCTTGGACTGTGCACAGAATTGAACCTTTATAAAGTTCACCAGGCTTTGGGGCTTGAAAGGTAAATGGTTACCACTCCGGAAGGTTCTTGTCAGTTTTCAGAGAGAGATTTGTTGTTCCAGGACATTTATAACTGGTTCCTTTTTAATCAGCCACATCAGTATCTTGCTGATGAAACGTGTCCCCTCAGGGTTCTCCAGATGATAACCTCTTTCTTCCAGGTCACCACAGAGTGCCTTTTTGTCTCTTATTTCAAGTGAAACGTTAGATAGCCAGTCCTCTCCTCTTCCATGAGGCACAAGGGCTTTGACCAGGCTGAACCAAGCACTCACAACCCATCTTCCAAATGGGGTTTTCCACAAGCTTTCCAGCTTGTCCTGTTCCAATTCCAGCTGCTGTTGCTTAATGTAACACTGCAGAACTGATCTCTCTCTCTCTGTCTCTCTCTCTCACACACACACACACACACACACAGAAAATCTGTTTGACTCTCTCTGCTTGCAAAACCACATGACCCTCTCAGAACAGCAAGTTCCCTTCCAGACAGAATGTTGCCTTTTTGTAAACAACAATCTATTGGTGAAGTCTCTTGGGCACTCTCCAAAGCTTTTGCAAAGGCTCTGAGGCTGATATGTCTAGCATCAGCAGAGCTCCAGTATTTTAAATAAGATCTGTTTTAAAGTGTTTGTATGTGACCCACACTTACAATACCTGCCCCAATTTATCTCCCAAAAATATATCTATATTCTGCCACATAGGCTATAAACATTCATCATTTTAGTCATTGTTTAGTATTCCTTCCTGACATTTAGTGTCAGTCAGAAAGAAGAAAACAATTAATTCACACTTGTCATTGCTGGTCTTGGGATATCTCACAAATTCTGTTTAATATGATAAGTACTCCTTCACTGCAACCTGTTGTGTCAGATAGCTCACCAATCTGCCAGAGGAACTCACCAGTTCGAGCAACATCAGAGGGAGAAAAAGACGGGGACCCTTCACCAGGACTGAGAGTCCAGAGGGGAGGTGGTTAGTATAATGAGGACAAGATAGGAGGGATTGGATAGGGGATAGTGAGGATTGGTGAAACAGGGAGGGTTGAAAGATGAGAGATAGAGGCAGTTGATTGGCAAGTGTCAGACAAAGGAAGAGAGCATGATGGAAGCAAGGGGAAACAAAGGGGTCAGGTGGAATGTAAGTCATACAGAGTGGAGTGAGTGATATGTAGAGACAAAGTCTGCCATCTCCGAGCATTGCATCAGAATGGACTGTAATCATCTGAATCAGAAGTAAAATTGGGCAATTGCTACAACTGACCTCTTCATTGCAAGGAATAGCTAATCACTTTTCTTTCTCAAAAACATGAAGGCATAGATAAGGTAGAAAATTTTAGTCTTTGTCCCAGGGTAGGGGGATCTAAAGCTAGAGAGCATAGATTTAAGGTAATTTAAGGGGGCAATTTAAAATGGAACTGACGAGCATCTTTTTCAGATGGAGGTTGATTGGTGTATGGCACCAGCTGTCAGAGGAAGAAAGGGATACAACTGTAATATTCAAAAGATATTTGGACAGGTTTAGAGGGATATGGGACAAATATAGGCAAATTGGACTAAATTGAACAACAGGGACAAGATGAATCATAAGATCTGTTTCTGATTGTGGAGCTCTGATTCTTCCTGATAGGAGGAGGGAGAAGAGAGTGGGGTCATGGTAGGATGAGTCCTTCAATCTGTTGGTTACTTTTCAAAGTTTTTTTTAACAGCAGTTAGCGCAACACAGTGACAGCACCAGGGACCGGGGTTCAAATTCAGCGCTGTCTTTAAGGAGTTTGTACATTCTCCCCATGTCTGCATGGGTTTCCTCTGGGTGCTCCAGTTTCTTCCCACTGTTCAAAACATACCAGGGTTGTGGGTCAATTGGATGTAATTGGGTAGCATGGGCTTATGGGCCAAAAGGGCCTGTTACTGTACCTTATGTCTAAAAAAAGTTTTCTTTATGCATCCTTGATTTAATTAATACAGCTGAAAGCTCTACTACATAATATTGCATTTTTAAATCAATTTTTTTTGTGAATAATCCTATTTTTGACACAAAATATAGTTTTAAAATATATTGGAAAATACTGAAAGATATATTGAGGAACAAAAACCTTTTTCTTAAATAATAAATTCAAAAGATTACAGTCAAGAGCTGTTAAAATATTGTTATCAGTGTTCTTGATCCCAAACAATTCAATTTAACTTGTATGCCTTTAAAGCAATTTTAAAAGCTTATTCTATTAGTTGAAATCACATTGGTCTTACAATCATACTTCGGGACAGAGCTGAACCCTAATATAACTTTTAAACATGGTAAAAATGCTTGATTTGTGCTGGATATATTTTGTTTTAAATATCTCAGCTCTGCTGATTTCAGGTGAATTATAGCAAACAGAAAACAATCAAGTAGCAGCACCAGATTACATTGTTTCTTTTGTCGAAATGTCAAGGTGGCCATTGTTAGGTAATGGGATGGTTTCTACATGGTAACTGGCATTTACCATCAGCACAGAAACAATGTTCCACCCGAATGTCCCAAAAATATGGGTAATGATGAAAATGTCAAAGCTCACTATTGTTGCCATCCTTCAACACCTAAGATTAAAATTAGCTTTGGATCTCTGTTCCGCTGGAATCTCGTGGCTCATGTTCACTCCTTTTCCCAATCATCCAGGTCACCAGCGAGGATCTTCAGCTTATGAGTGAAACAAGAAAGTTTGCAGATGCTGTGATTGTAGTTACTAGGCAAAAGTGCTGGAGAAACTCAACAGGTCCACACTGTCCATAGGAGGCAAAAATATTTAACCAACATTCAGGACTGAGCTTGGTGAAAGGCTCGGGCCAAAAACCTTGGTTATCTACTGTATCTTTGTCTTCAATGGATGCAGCGGGACCTGCTTAGTTTCTCCAGCACTTTTGTGTATTAGTTTCAACTTGCTAGTGAGGGTAGATTGCAAATCTCTTCAGTTCCTTTTAATTAGTTCATTGCTTTGATGCAAAGTTGCTCTGTGGTGGTACACCATCAGCCGATTGTAGGAGGAAACCTCTGTACCTGCAGAAGTATAAGGGAACAGGACAACACCTGGCCGGCTGCCAATCAGTTGGCCTGAATGGATCAAGCACCACCCAATCAGGTGTCAATCACCCTCCGGGATATAAGCCTGTGTTGGCCTCCCAAAGCTTCACACTGAGTTTTTGCAGCCACAGCCAGCCTGGTTCTGTGGATTAAAGCCTGTTGTTCAGTCTTTACCTTGTGTGTGTCTGATTCTGTCTAACAGCGCACCACATGCTCAAAGGTTTTATTTTCTCTCCAGGGAAGTGAATGGTAACTGTGACGCAGAAAATACACACAATCAGACTGCAGCAGAGAATGGAAACGTAATTGAGAGCACACAAATGTAAAGCAACATGTCATTGAAGAATGGCCTGAATTTTGAGCAGCGCTGACTGTAAGCTATTTCGAACTGCTGAGCTCTGCTCTGCATTTAACATTCAGCTTGTATTTGCAGCAATATATTAACACTGTCAAGATAAAAAATTGATAAGGGCTTAGATTTAAAAAAAATTATTGAATAATTCCAACTAAGGCAAGTGAAATGAATCACAGCAATTGTTTATTTTAGTGATTGAAGTTGACCAATCTTTCAAGTGTTTATGATGGTGGTTGTTTTACTTTGATTTTAAGGCAACAAGTCGATATTCATGTAATGTATAACAAAGTATTCACAGGATTTCATTAACATTATTATGGTGTCTGTCTGACAGGATTTGAAAAAGGACATGAACTTGTCTTTCTGCCTCACCCAAAGCACAGAAACACAATGCCATCAGATGTAAAAGCCAATTTATTGGCAGACAAAATTGGAAGAGGAAAAAAGTAGAACAGAATTATTTAACAATCTTGTTCTGTGTCATATTCACTTCAATATTTTATGATTTTCTTATTGTTTTCAAATCCCATATAAAATGAGCAATAGCTTCACAGAGTTTCCCCAAAATTTGTTCATGAGCAGTAAAGCAATGCAGTTCTGATATTCTGTATGCCGTGCCCTCTTCACTCTGTGACCAATCTATCCCGAATGTGACCTTCCAGATGTTTATAAAACATGAAGGGCACAGATAGAGTAAAGAACCTTTCTTTCTTTTTTAAAATATTTTTATTGGTGTTTATATTATACATTATAAATACTTAAAAAGTAGTTATATATTGTGCTATAAGATACAAAAGAAAAAAAAGAAATTATTACAAAAAAGATTTTCATGATTTAAAAAATCCATATTTAAGAATAGAATTAACCACACAAAATAAAGGCAAAAGAAAGAAATTTTAATTGAAACCACCTACTGCTAAGCAAGGTTAAAAGTCAACATGTGGGAATCAAGTGGCAGCTACTTGGAAACGAACAGCACAGCCCCAATGGTTCAAAGCAACCACTGAGTATGTGTAAATGGAGTATTATCTTTCCATTTAAGAGTAAAGAATCTCAAATATTTCCAAGGGTAAGTGAGTCTAAAACTTGAGGATATAGGTTTATGGTGAGAGCGGTATGTGCGATGAGCTACCAAAGTTGAGGCAGATACAGTCACAGCATTCAAAAACTTTTGGACAGGTACGGGACAAGTGCGCTCAATGTCAGCAAAACCAAGGAGATGATTGTGGAATTCAGGAGGAAGTTGGGGGAACACGATCCAGTCCTCATCGAGGGCTCAGTAGTGGAGAGGGTCAAGAACTTCAAATACATGGGTGTCAACATCTCTGGCCTGGAGCCTCCACATTGATGCAATCACAAAGAAGACTCGCCAGCAGCTATTCTTTGTGAGGTGTCTGAGGCAGTTTGGTATGCCACTGAAGGCTCTCGTAAACTTCTACAGATATACTGTGGAGAGCATTCTGGCTGCTTGCATCACTGTCTGGTATGGAGGCACCAAGTCTCAGGACAAGAATAAACTCCAGAAGGTTGTTAACTCAGTCTGCAATGTCACAGGCACCAGATCACTCCATTGAGGACATCTACATGAGGCAATGTCTTAAAAAAACAGCTTCAATCCTCAAAGAACCCCAGTCTATGCCCTCTTCACTCTGCTACCATCGGGAAAGAGGTAAAGGAGCATAAAGTTGAGCACTCAGCAGCACAAGGACAGCTTCTTCCCCGCTGCCATCAGATTCCTGAATGATCAATGAACCAAAGACACTGCATTTTTTATATATACAGTAATGTTTTAAGATTGTTGTAATATGTATGTTTGCTCTATGACGCTGCCACAAAACACCATATTTCATGACTTGTTCATGACAATAAATTCTGTTTAGGAAAGGAATTGAGGGATGTGGGCCTCATGCAGGATGAAGGGCCAACTTGTGCATGACTCAATGCTTTAAATTTGTTTTTTCTTTGACAAAGACCAATAAAGACCTATAGTTTTTCATCATAGAACACATGGAAGAGCAGCCCAGTTCGCCTAGTGGTTAGCGCAATGCTGTTAAAGCACCAGGGGTTTGAATCCAGCACTGTCTGTAAGGAGTTTGAACATTCTCCCAATGTCTGTGAGGGTTTCCTCTGGGTGCTACGGTTTCCTCCCACCATTCAAAATACATACCGGGGTTATAGATCAATTGGATGCAATTAGACGGCATGGGTTTGTGAGCTGTAACTGTGCTGTATGACTAAAAAATCCACAACTAATTACAGCACAATACAGGCCCTTCAGCCCACAATGTTGTGCTGGCCTTTTTCAACCTACTACACATCAATTCAATTTTTCCCCACCTCACAACCATAACCCTCTATTTTCCTTACATCCATATGCCTAAGTTACAGTCTTTTAAATGTCCCTATTGTACCAGTTTCCCCCATGGCCATTGGTAATCAGTCCAGGCACCCACCACTCTCTACGTACAGTTCTCCACTCACCTTAAACAAATCTCCTCTGGTATTTCCCATTGCTGCTCTGGAAAAGCCATGCTGGCTCTCCACCCTATCTGTGCTGCTCATAATCTGATATACCGAGATTAAGTCACCTCTCATCCTTCATTGCTGCAAAGAGAAAAACCCTAGCTCTATCATTTGTTTCTTAAGACTTCTTCTCTAATCCAGGTAATATCCTCATTAATTCCCCCCCGGACCTTCTCTAAAGCTTTGTGTGTGAAAGGAAGCTTCTAAACTTCTAAAGCTTCTTCAAGAGGGCCCAGAGGGACCATGCTCTGCTGACCATTGTTGGCTCCACCATTGAGGCCGTCAAGAGTATCAAGTTCCTTGGAGTGCCTGGCGAAGAACCTCACACGGTCCCTTAACACAAGCTCCGTAACCAAGGAAGCCCAGCAGCACCTCTACTTCCTTCGAAGGCTGAGGAAAGTTCACCTCCCACCCTCCATCCTCACTACCTTCTACAGAGGATGTATTGAGAGCACCTTGTGCAACTGCATCACCGCCTAGTTTGGAAGCTGTATCTCCTCAGACCACAAGATCCTGCAGAGGATAGTGAAATCAGCGGGTGGCTCTTTTCCCACCATAAAGGTCCTTTACAACACTCGAAGCAGGAGAAAGGCAATAAATATTGTGAAGGATTCCACACACCCCTCACGTAAACTGTTCTCTCTTCTGCCATCTGGTAGAAGGGCGCTCGGGCCCTTACATTCAGATTGGGTAACTACTTTTGCCCTATAACTATTAGACTCCTGAACTCCCAGAATATTTAAGGATAGGGTAATGTGGACTGTTACTGTACAAGTCTTAATATTTTAGTGTGTTTAACTTCTATTCAAACTTATATTTCTATAAATATGCTCCGTGGTCCTGGAGAAATACTATCCTGTCTTTATCGGCGAGCATGATTTAAATGATAAATAAAGATGACAATATAAATCTGTGTGTTGTAAGTAATCACCTCTTTATAAATACCAGGGTTGATTTCAAAGTATCCCTGCTTGAAGAGAAAACAGATAAATCACTGTAAGTAAAATATCATATGCATTTCCAAAAAAAATCTCGTCACATTTTTGGATGCTCTAGTACACACATGTCAAACTGAGGCCTGCAATATAATTATAATTATATTTGGCCCGCAAGATCATATCAAATATGTATTAGAGCTGGCCTGCTGGCTGCCGCGCCAGTATAGTGCATGCACAGCTAATACTACAGATCCCAGAATGCTTTGCAAATGCTTTGGCGTTAGCTCGCTAATCGCCCCCACCTCCTCTCTTTACTTTCATTAGCACCTGCGACCTGTCGCCGAACTCACATGTAATAAACCCCTTACGAAAAATGGCCAAACCAAAGACAGAAAACAGGACCTTTCAAGACAGGTGTGAGGCAGACTATATGTTCATCATTTTAAAAGACAAACCTGTTTGTCATTGAAGCAAGTTGTTATTTTTTTGACTTGTTGGCTTGTGAAAAAAAAACATTTAAAAGGAGCTTAAAGGCTAGAGAAAAATATTATTTATTGAATATTTTATTTCTCATTTGTTAATGCTTCTTCTGGAAAGAGTTTAACCAAAACTATTATTAAACATTTATTTTAATAAGAAAAAGTTTAACATTACATATGTTGAAAGAAGAGAAAACATGCAGATGTTGTTGAAAATTTTCAATCAATATTTAGTTTGGCCCACGATTTAGTCCAAGTTTTTAATTTTGGCCCTCTGTGAATTTGAGTTTGACACCCCTGCTCTAGTATGAATTATTATCTTTGGCAACTTTAGACTTTAGGTATTTCTTGAATTTCCTGTTACCGTAAGCCTTGTTGGCAACAGCCTGTCCACAGCTGTAAGGGTAGAAGGATAATGCCTCTAGATCGGACAAGACCCTCCATCAGAACACAATGGCATTGTGTTTATTAATTTATGCTTCTGAAGGTGCTGTTGAATGTCTTTCAGTTTTCAGAATGCCAATATCATTTTTTTCTATTGTTAAGATGGCACATGGTATGTTGGCCTTCATTAACCATGCGATCATACATTTGAGATAATGTTGCAGCTAGACCCCAGTTGGAACGTTCTGGTCACCTCACTACAGGAATGATATGGATGCCACAAAGCGGATGCAGAGGAGATTTACAAGGATGTTGCCTGGGTGGGAGAGCGTGCTATGAGGATAGGTTGAATGAATGAACTTGATCTTTTCCCCTTGGAGGGGTGAGCTGATGGAGGTTATACAAATGAGAGGCATTGATTGTGTGAATGTCCAGAGGCTTCTTTCCAGGGCTAAAATGGCCAACACAAAGGCATCAATTTTAGGTGTTGAGATTAAGTAAGAGGTATGTTTTTTCACAGATTTGTGGGTGTATGGAATGCATCACCGACAATGGTGATGGTGGCAAATACAATAGGATCTCTTGAGAGATTATTATATATAAGTACTGTACATGGAACTGAGGTAAATGGAGGGTCCTGCAGTAGGGAAATTCTAGACAGTTGTTAGAGTATGTTATTAGGTTAGCACAACACTCCCTGTACTGTGCTGTACTATGTTCTCTGTTCTAATCCTGCCTTCTATCCGAGAAATGTTTTTTTTTCCAATTTGGGACCTCGAATGTTGGTTTCTTCAAGTTCAAGTTTATTATCATCTGCCTGTACATATTCAACCAGAAGAAACTGCAATTCTCTGCCCCATGGTGCATACACAGACACACATGATGTGCACATATATACATAAAAATATAATAAAATAAATAGGTATAAATAATTTATGAGTCCTAGGGTGACATTAATCTCACAGCCTGTGGGTAGAATCAATTTCCCAGCCTGGCAGCCGTGGTTTTGATGTTGCTGTAGCTCCTTTTATGTTTTGAAACAGGTTAGCAAATGAAGATGATGAAATGTAGCACTTTAGATTTTAAAACAGTAAAAGACTCTACAATTTGCCCTTCAATACGCAAAATGGTAATTTTCACCTTCATCCATTATTGAGAACCCCATCTTCTATTTGATTAGAATCTTTGCACTTCTCTCCCTGTTCCACACATTTTGTTAAAGAATTTGGCGCATTTCAGAGTTCATTTTCTTTACTAATTTTCTTGATATTGTGAAATCAGAATTGCTCTATTTCTGTTCCAAGATATTCACTTTGAAAGTTCTTTACGTTCATTTCTTTACGTGAACGGTCGATCAGATTCAAGGGTGACACACTTCTCTCGTCTGAAATTCTATCGAAGGCTAGTGATCATCTGATGCTTTTAAAGAAGGCTGAATTCTAAGGTTCACTGTTGGCATGGACATTGCACCATCTACTAGGACAGAACTATTTCTTTCAGCAGGCCCAAAATTCTTTCCCTCGCTTTCCAACATTGGGTGCAACTTTAAAGTTATGAATTTCTGCAGTTTGTAGAATATGCTCAGCTCGGTTGCTATTGGAAAGATTCTTCTTTGGCTTGGCTTCGCGGACGAAGATTTATGGAGGGGGTAAAAGTCCACGTCAGCTGCAGGCTCGTTTGTGGCTGACAAGTCCGATGAGGGACAGGCAGACACGGTTGCAGCGGCTGCAGGGGAAAATTGGTTGGTTGGGGTTGGGTGTTGGGTTTTTCCTCCTTTGCCTTTTGTCAGTGAGGTGGGCTCTGCGGTCTTCTTCAAAGGAGGTTGCTGCCCGCCAAACTGTGAGGTGCCAAGATGCACGGTTTGAGGCGATATCAGCCCACTGGCGGTGGTCAATGTGGCAGGCACCAAGAGATTTCTTTAGGCAGTCCTTGTACCTTTTCTTTGGTGCACCTCTGTCACGGTGGCCAGTGGAGAGCTCGCCATATAACACGATCTTGGGAAGGCGATGGTCCTCCATTCTGGAGACGTGACCCATCCAGCGCAGCTGGATCTTCAGCAGCGTGGACTCGATGCTGTCGACCTCTGCCATCTCGAGTACTTCGACGTTAGGGATGAAAGCGCTCCAATGGATGTTGAGGATGGAGCGGAGACAACGCTGGTGGAAGCATTCTAGGAGCCGTAGGTGATGCCGGTAGAGGACCCATGATTCGGAGCCGAACAGGAGTGTGGGTATGACAACGGCTCTGTATACGCTTATCTTTGTGAGGTTTTTCAGTTGGTTGTTTTTCCAGACTCTTTTGTGTAGTCTTCCAAAGGCACTATTTGCCTTGGCGAGTCTGTTGTCTATCTCATTGTCGATCCTTGCATCTGATGAAATGGTGCAGCCGAGATAGGTAAACTGGTTGACCGTTTTGAGTTTTGTGTGCCCGATGGAGATGTGGGGGGGGCTGGTAGTGATGGTGGGGAGCTGGCTGATGGAGGACCTCAGTTTTCTTCAGGCTGACTTCCAGGCCAAACATTTTGGCAGTTTCCGCAAAGCAGGACGTCAAGCGCTGAAGAGCTGGCTCTGAATGGGCAACTAAAGCGGCATCGTCTGCAAAGAGTAATTTACTGCTTTTCAATATAACATATAACAATTTCAGCTCGCCAATTTGGCCCTTCTCGTCCGCACTGATCCAAGTCCCCTCCTCTAATTCCACCTACCAGCACTCTGCCCATATCCCTCCATCCCCCTCCCATCCATGTACTTATCCAACTCTTTCTTAAATGACAAAATTGACCCTGCCTCCACCACCTTTCCCGGAAACCCATTTCACACAGTAACCACTCTCTGAGTAAAGAAGTTCCCCCTCATGTTACTCCTAAACCTTTGCCCATCAACTCTCAACCCATGACCTCTCACCTACTCTCAATGGGAAAAGCCTTTCCACATCAACTCTCTCTATCCCTCTCATTATCTTAAACACTATCAAATCTCCTCTCAGCCTTCTACGTTCCAAGGAATAAAGACCTAATTTGCTCAATCTTTCCTTGTATTCCAGGTGCTGAAACCCAGGCAACATTTTTGTAAATCTTCTCTGCAGTCTCTCTATCTTGTTAATATCCTTCCTATAAATCGGTGACCAGAACTGCACACAGTACTCTAAATTTGGCCTCACCAATGCCTTGTACAGTTTCATCATTACTTCCCAACTCCTATATTCTATGCACTGATTTATATAGGCAAGCATACTAAAGGCCTTCTTCACCACCCTATCCTACCTTCAGGGAACAATGCACCATTATTCCTAGATCTTTCTGCTCCATTGCATTCTTCAATGCCCTCCCATTTACCACAGTGTCTTGCTTTGATTATTCTTTCCAAAATGAAGCACCTCACACTTATCAGCATTAAACTCCATCTGTCATCTTTCTGCCCATTCCTCTAAGCAGTTTAAATCCCTCTGCAATCTTTGAAAACCCTCTTCATCATCCACATTTCCCCCTATTTTAGTATCATCTGCATATTTACTAATCCAATTTACTGCCCCACCCTCCAGATCATTAATATATATGACAAACAGCAGTGGTCCCAATACCGAACCCTGAGGTACACCACTTGTCACCGGCCTCCATCCTGACAAACAATTATCTACTACTACTCTCTGGCACCTTCCTTCTAGCCACTGTTGAATCCATTTGACTATCTCCAAATTAATACCCAAGGACTTAGCCTTCCTAACTAACCTCCCAAGCAGAACCTTATCGAAGGCCTTACTGGTCCATATAAACAACATCCACTGCTCTTCCCTCATCAAGATTCCTAGTCACCCATTCAAAATATTCAACAAGATTGGTCAAACACGACCTTCCACACACAAATCCGTGTTGAGTGTCCCTGATCAGACCCTGTCCCTCCAAATACTTATATATACTATCTCTAAGAATGCTTTCCATCATTTTACCTACCAAAGACGTCAAACTTACAGGCTGATAATTGCTAGGCTTGCTCCTCTAACCCTTTTTAAACAAAGGAACCACATGTGCAACATGCCAATCCTCCGGCACTATACCCGTCTCTAATGACATTTGAAAAATCACTGTCAGAACCTCTGCTATTTCCACACTAACTTCTCTCGAGGTCCTGGGAAAAATCCTGTCAGGACTGAAGACTTATCCACCTTTATATGTTTTAAAAGCTCCAGTACTACCTCTGTCTTAATCACTATAGTCTCCATATTTACCCCCTTTGCTTCCTTTACCCTGCACAGTTCAATATCCTTCTCCTCAGTAAATACTGAGGAAAAGAAATTGTTCAAGACCTCTCCCATCTCTTTTGGCTCCACACACATTTGTCCTTTCTGATTCACTATTAGACCAATTTTATCTCTCACTTTCCTTTTGCTATTTGCATATTTGTAGAAACCCTTTGGATTTATTTTCACCCTGCTTGCTATAGCCACCTCATACCTTCTTTTAGCTTTTCTAATTTCTTTCTTAAGATTTTTTTTACATTCAATATAGTACCAAACATTTCTTTTTTTCCCTGTTTCTTATATTTATTGCAGTACTCCCTCTTTTTTCAAACCAAATTTCCAATATCCCTTGAGAACCACGGATCTCTCAAACTTTTGACCTTACCTTTCAACCTCACAGGTATATTAAGATATTGTACTCTTAAAACCTCTCCTTTAAAAGACCTCCATTTCTCTATTACATCCTTCCCAGAAAACAAATTGTCCCAATCCACCCCCTGTAAATCCTTTCGCATCTCCTCAAACCTAGATTTTCCTCACTCAAAAACTTCAACTCTTGTCCCAGACTATCCTTTTCCATAATTACCCTGAAGCTAATGGCACCATGATCACTGGACCCAAAGTGCTCCCCCACACATACTTCCGTCACCTGATCCATCTCATTCCCCAACAGTAAATCCAACACAGCTCCCTCTCTAGTTGGTACCTCCACTTATTGATGTAAAAAGCTATCCTGCACATATTTTACAAACTCCAACCCATCCAGCCCTTTCACGGAATGGGTTTCCTAATCAATATTCGGAAATTAAAATGCTCCACAATCACTAGCCTGTGCTTATTACAAATATTTGCTATCTCCCTACTAATTTGTTCCTCTAATTCATGTTCCCCATTTGGTGGTCTATAATACACCCCTATAATTGTAACTTCCCCTTTCCCATTCCTCAGTTCCACCCAATTAGCCTCCTTGGACGAGCCTTCTATTCTATCAGACCTAAGCACCGCTGTAATATTTTCTCTAACAATTAGTGCAACCCCACCCCCTCTTACCCCCCCACCCCTAGTTCTATCACACCTAAAGCAACTAAATCCAGGAATATTTAGCTGCCAGTCACATCCCTCCTGTAACCATGTTTCACTAATCACTACCACGTCATACTTCCAAGTGTCAATCCATACCTTCAGCTCATCCACCTTCCTTACAATGCTCCTGGCATTAAAATATATGCATTTTAGAGAATTCCCACTTTTTACTTCCTTTATGCCCCTATCTTTACCAACACCTCTCTTATGATCTTTTGCAATCGACCTCTGTCCATCTTCATATAGAGTATCCCCCTTTTCTATCACCTGCCTTCCTCCACCCCCCAACACTGTCTACAAGCTTTCTCTGATTGCACTCTAACCTTTTCCTTGCTGTTCTCCTTCATTAGGTTCCCTCCCCCCCACCCCCCCAGCCATTCTAGTTTAAAGTCTCCTGAGTTACCCTAGCAAACATCCCGGCCAGAATCCTGGTCCCCCTGGGGTTCAAATGCAACTCGTCCTTTTTGTACATAAACATAGAAGATAGGAGCAGGAGTAGGTAATTCGACCCTTCGAGCCTGCTCCGCCATTCAACGAGATCATGGCTGATCTTAAAGTTCAGTACCCCGTCCCCACCTTCTCTCCGTAACCTTTAATACCCTTATACTGAAGAAATATATCTAATTCCCTCTTAAATATATTTAATGAACCTGCCTCTACTGCCCTCTGTGGCAATGAATTCCACAGATTCACCACCCTCTGGGTAAAGAAATTCCTCTTCATCTCGGTCCTAAATGGTTTGCCTATTATCATCAAACCATGGCCCACTGTGGTGTGGTACACCACCAGCCTACTGCAGGGGGAAACCTCTGTACCTGCAGGAGTGTAAGGGGACAGGACAACACCTGGCCGGCTGTCAATCAGTCGGCCTGATTGGATCAAACCCCACCCGGTTGGGTGTCAATCACCCTCCAGGATATAAGCCTGAGCCAGCCTCCCGAGGCTTCACTCAGAGTTGCTGCAGCAGTGATCCACAAACTTGAATCCCTGCCTTTTGCTCCACCCCTTCAGCCACACATTCATCCTCTATCTCATTCTAGTCCTGCTCTTACTGTCACGAGGCGCAAGCAATAATCCCAAGATTACTCCCTTGGAGGTCCTTCTTTTTAACTCTCTACCTAGCTCCCTGTACTCACTTTTCAGGACCTCTTCTCTCTTCCTCCCTATGTGGTTGATACCTACATGTACCATAACTTCACAGAGATGAAGTCAGTCTTCACAGTAATAGCCTTACATATTGCACTGCCTGTCATCGTGAGCCCTGCAAGAAAATTTAGTTTGCATGGCCGCAAAGTTAAGGAGGCTGTAAAAGAAAAACAAATACTTGCATCGTAGCAAGAAGGTATGATGCTTTTTGGAGTTGGATCCAATGGTTCTACCTGGCTTTAAGGATGTAATTCAGAGTTGAAGCCCAATTAACACACAATCTAATTTTATCCTTCAAATCTTATTCTACCAACTAAGCAGTATGGGTTAAAATCAGATCTGGAATATCAAAAATAATTGAACTTGAGATGTGTAAGAGAGACATCAGGCATTGTCCAGATAGTTAATGCAGACAACAGCAGTTACAAGATCCTTGTTATTGACACCACACACGCAGTAGATGAGGAAGAGATAACTGGTGTCCTTTTTAGTCAAGGTATGTTGTTTTTAGTGCAGAAAATTGAAAAAGGACTTCATTGCCTTTTTTCTTTTACACCTGTTTCCACTGATAAACTATCCAACTTCGATTTAAATATTGAAAGAAATTCCAATCTCTCGTGTCTCTCTCAAGGGCACAGAAGTAATAAAGTTGAACTGCTGTCTTTTCCATTACACCTAAAGGCCAGTGCTTCTCCGCTACAACATACAAGCAGTCTCCATTTGGTTTATTATCTGTGTTCCATCAACCAACAGACAATATTTTTGTTTTACAAGTTTCATTGTTAGATTGGTGATACTTTTAAGTCCTCTCACAGGATACCATTGAATGTGTAAGAAATATTTGGTATATAATCAAATGTTAATCACGATCTTACAAACTTAGAGATAGAGGACATTTAAATTATTTATTTTAAGATCAAGACAATTAAACTAATTTTTATTGGACTGGTTTGAAATTAAATGATTACAATACATTGCAGGTGAATGGTTAAAAAAAAAAGCACTCACCTTAACGAGTCCACAATGCTTGCAACAGAAGCAGGAAGTGTAGAAGACAAGTCCGTCTGTTGCTAGGTGTTCTTAGTGATAAACTAGGTCTTGACATGCTGCAGAGCATTCCCGACTCATGCAGAATTGTAGTTTCAGTTTGCCAAAGGACTGGGAATCACATTGCTATATAAAGCTATAATTTCCCGTACCATAACTATATGTTAAGAAGTTCTTTTCATCCAATTTACTTCTCTCTGCTTGGAGGATTTTGTACCTATTGCAGCCCCATTGGTTGTAAATTTACATCTTGAGCCAGAACAATTGTTATAATCAAACTAAGTGGCTCCATTGGAATCTTAGATATAAACATGCTTAAACTTGACCATTTTCAACTGAAGTATATAGGTTCCCAGAATGATCACTGTCTAGTAATCAGGAACAGGATTATTGAATGGCTAGAGGTGTTCTTACCCCTAACATGGCTGAGTTTGGCTAACTTGCTCAATGCAGATCAAAATTTAGTATTGGCAACTTGGTACGATGCTAGGTGATTCATTAAGTTTATTGTAGGAGTCTTGTATTTTCATCTCCCTGACATTTTCAAGACAAAGTTAGTAAATAAGTCTGAAAATATTCAAATTTATGAAAATATTTTAGCCATTAGAATTGACAATTTCACGAGGTAAGACTACATCGGGCTAAAGGGGTGGAGGTAGGGGATAGTTTCCATATAAGAAGCTAAGTGATCTATGGCAGACATTCAAACTCTTCCTTGTATAGCAAAATGAGATTAGATGAGTTCATGCCAATTTATCCATACCTATATAATCAAAGACATTTGGTTTGAAGAGGGATGAACTCACAATTAATCTACAGATGTATTTTGGTAAACAAATGGATCAGTCCTTAAGATTCACCCATTTGAATGTTGGTAGATGCTGATACTGTTTGGAAGAAAAAGATTTGGGTGATCTGAAGCTCACTCTAATTGTTATATTTCTGGCAATTTCTCAAAAATACCTTGCTACCCTTTTAGGTTGGTTGATAAGATAGGAGGTTTCTAAAGCAAAACAGTGCAACATTCCAACAACTCCCTGGAATTACTGAACGATAATCTATTTGGCCTTGAGCCAGCATAGCAGAAATAGACTGAACCTTGGCAAAAGGAATGCTCCACCTTACAAACCATTCACCTACGTGCCCCATCAAATCCCACAGAATAAGAGAGGAGTTAAGTCCTCCTCCATGCTGAGGGGTGTTGGGTAGAATCAAAAATTTCAATATATGCACATTATGCTCATTGGACTGAGTATAAATTCAGAGCTGATGCCTGATTCAGAGGAAGAAGTTTCAAATCTTTTCTACTTGATGGGTGGAGTTAGTGCAAGGCTCTTAGAGTGCCAGCAATCGGAACAGGTGTTCAAATTGGACGCTGTCTGTAAGGAGTTTGTATGTTCTCCCCGTGTCTGTGTGGGGTTTCCACAGGGGCTACAGTTTCACTCCACCTTTCAAAACCTACTGGGGCTTGATAGTCTGTTACCGGGCTGTAAGTCTAAATTTCAAATTTAAATTTGACCAAGATAGGATCTAGCTGAAAACTAGTGTATTAAAGATATCCCCCTCCCCTGATGTTTACTGTTGTGCTCTCCCTCCTGTATCCACCTATTACCTCCTGCCTCTGGGACTGTGCTCCCCCTGCCCCTACATTTTACTCCTATCTTGATGAACGGCCCAATCCCGAAATGTTGGCTATGTATGTTTATCTTTTCTCCAAATAAACAGGGCTGTGAGACATTGCCTGCGGTGTACTATTATATACTGAGTTATAAGGAAAGGTTGACAAGAATAGACCTGCAATTATTCAGTTTAAACAAAATAAACTGATCCCACTGAAGAATTTAAGATCCCAAAGAGGTTTGACAGAATGGATGCTGAAAGAATTTACTTTGGCTAAGTAGTCTTTGAATGGAGGGCATAATCTTAGAATAGGAATCAGATATTTAAGATTAGTAAGGAATTAGTTTAATGGCAATGAATTTATTGTCGTACATATAAGTACAACTTATATATGCACCAAAATTCTTGCAGCCAAACAGGTAAATTTTGTTTAAATAAAATCAGCTAAAATAGTACAGTATGGAAATAAAATTTAATAGAAAGGATAGATAATAAATATTCATAGATAACAGTTAGTGAGAGAAAGAAATTCATTAAATGAAATATTTCAAACAGTGGTCCCTGAGTAGTTTATGCTTAAGGTCTAAAGAGGAGGTTTAAGAGCTTGATAGCTGTTGAGGGGGAAAAAAAAAGATTATGCTTGAACCAAAAGCTGCTGAGCTTCAGGTTTCTGTACCTTATTCTCGAAGGTAGCAGTGAGAAAAAGTTGTGACCAGGTACCAAGTTGTTAGGGGACCTTTATGACGTTGGCTGCCTTCTATCGGCAGTGGTTCACAGAGATGAGTTCAGTGGATGGAAGACCAGAGCATGTGATGGACATGGTTAGGTTTGCTACTTTCTGCAGCTTTCTGTGTCCAGGACACTCAAATTACCAAATTAGTCTTTGATCCAACCGTAAGTATACTTTCCACATGAGCAGGGTTGTGATTTTGGTTTTAAATTCAATTTCAGAAGGGTTATTGTTTATTTAAGAGATCAATAGATTTTTGGAATTCAGGGAACGTGACGAATGGCAATTGGGCTAGAACACTTTCTATCAAGTGTTGACTGTTGAGATATAAATTTAGATATACATCACAGAAATAGGCCCTTCTGGCCCAAGAGCATGTGCCGCCCAAGTACACCCAATTATGGTGGGAAGAAACTGGAGCACCCAGAGGAAACCCATGCAGATACTGGGAGAATGTACAAACTCCTTCCGGACAGCGGCAGATTCAAGCCTGGGTTGCTTGCGCTATAACAGCTTTGCACTAACCGCTGCGCTAACAGTGCCACCCCATGATTTTGTTAAATTGCAGCAGTCACATAATCTACCCCGAGTATTTGTAATGTCTTTATTGTGGAAATGAGTTTAGATTAGAGAAAATGAAAATTAAGGATTTTTCAAAAAGTACAGAAATTAAGTTATAATTTTAATTTGGCATAATATGAATTATACAGAACTGGCAAAGCAATAGGTGTTGCTTGGTAAATGTGGAAATATAATGTGCTGGTAATTTCAACTTAACTAAAGTTATATTTAATTTTGCATAATTACACAATGCAGGTTTTTCACTTGGAAAGAATAGGATAAATGCATCAGACCATACAATTGGTGAAGATTACTTCAGGTATTGAGATTGGAATTGTAATGCTTTGTCAATCTATATAATTCTGTTGTTAAGTACTGCTTTAAATGTACACATTTAAATTGAATTTCATGCGCTAAGTGCCAAATTAAATGCAAGAAATCAGACCTCCACATTTAATGGCACTTCTCTCTTAAGGGAAAGAAAATCATTTCACAATGTATTAAATCGCTCGAATGCAAATTGGATTCTTTTCAAGAAACATTTTACAAAGTGCCTTTTGAAATGACTGGCAAATAATAAAGGCCAATGAATGGACTTTCAATGGTAATTTGATGTTATTACAAATAAAAGGCCGGATTTTAAATTATTGGTTCCAATGCAAAATTTTGCAAATGCTAGAAATCTCTGCCATTATTCTGAGAGTATATGGCTCTTTATTTATTTTTAAATAGAGGACAAAACAAGTAGTATTGCAATGAGTCTGTGTGTGTTTGGGGATTTCAAAGAAGTGAATATATGTGGAGCATTGATTCCTGACCCTGAAAGTTTCACATCCTTCTGCTGCATATGGAGTTTAATTCAAATATGTTAAAAATACATAAGCTTTAAACTTTGTAGGTATTTTTGAAATTTACCAGAAATTAATTTATAGATAGTGATGCATTGTTTGACTGAGAATTCCTCTATATCCTACTCTTTGTGCAGTAGCACGGTATTCTGCACTTTTTAGACTTTCTATGACACCATGTCCTGCACTTTGTTTTATTATTACACTATCTGTGGCACTTAAATATGGGTTGACTGCACTGGAGTGTATGCAAAAGAAAGCTTTTCACTGATTCTTTGCACATGATAACAATCAATTCAATTTACTAATTGAAATATTTGCTCCACATGCAAGTATGGCAAATAGTATTTCAGGAGAATGTTGTATCACAGTGCCCTCAAATCATACACCCTTCCTCACAGGAAAGCCTGGACATTGGATGAAGAGGAGAGATGGAGGGTGCCAGCGTATCATCAATGACACATGTCACGGGATAGCAATGAGAAGATCGAGTCCTTGTTGATTTCTTTCTCCCCCCCCCCCCCCCCACTACCCTCATAGTACTCACAGAAGGCAAGCATTGTTCAGTTTTCTCCATTGGTTGATGTTCATTATCTAAAGAGGTGGTTCTCAACCTTATTTTTCCACTCACCCTTACCTACTTATTATGGCATAGGTGTTCCATGGTTAATAAGGGATTTCTTAAGGTGGTATGTGAGTGGGAAAAAAAGTTTGAGCACCACTGATCTAAAGGATTGGTTTAACCATATTTACAAGCCAACTCTTACTCTTGTCTATAGATCCCTGATATTGAAAAGAACCCATAATAAGACCATAAAACAGATAATAAGCAAAAACAAGATAAATCTGAACAATATTAAAAATGTTTATTAAAGCAAGAAGCAATAAAAAAAAGCAAAGGGAAATAACAACTTGCAGGCAAGAAATGACTTTTGAGGTTCCTGGAGGAACTAAAGTACAAAAGAAACTTAAGGAAGAACTAAGTAGAAAAATTGAACTGTGATTGAAAAATTGTCATCTACTTCAGAACACAACACTACAAGTCTTCGTAAAAACAGGAAATATTAGTTATATAACATATACATGGTCATTTAAACTTTTACTAATGCTATAAAACAGGTGTTATTGAATTGGCCAACAGATCTCCACCCAACCCATTTTCTCATTGAGAGAAAAAAAGATTGGTGGTGAGTGTCTAAATCAACAGAATCCATTTTATCCATTTGTCAAAGTTCAAATTCCATGCCATAGATTCAAATTCCAATACAGTATCAAATGTGCCTCTGAAGACATAATCTTCTGTGTTATATCCATGCCTCTGGGTCTTGATCATTACTTAGTCAGATGCTGAGATAACAATTTTTATTTTGTTTTAATCTGACAGTTCTGAAAAGTTGACACTAAATGTGGATCCTCTGTTAGCAGTGATTTTGCTTTTGCCAGCTCTGGGAGGGGCCTAAGCTCAACACGATGTCCTATCTCCATGGAAACTGTTCCTGTGCATTTTGTTTATTTTTGATGTTCAACTTCATTTCTTTTAGTGTCATCATCTATGTTTCTTAAACAGATTGTTGATAGTTGTACTTTAAAAGATCCCAGCATGGCTAAGATCTCTTTGCTGAATTGGAATTTCCAAAAGAAAGAAACACTACTCCATTGTCCTTGCTGTTCTGCAGTGAATCTTCAGCTGGCCCTGCCTGACTCTGCAGATGTCTATTAAGAAGAGGTGAAGTTGCAACATCATACCTGGGTGGTGCTTGAACTACTTCATATGTTGATGAAGTTGTTGACTCAGATTGCTTTGTGACAGTGGTTGAGGTTTTTGATGTGATAATTTTGTTCCCAAAACAATCAATTTCTTCGTATTTTTCCATGATGGTCTTTGTACCAACTATTTCACCTCCATCGGGTCCTGTCTTGAACTCCACTACACTTTTGGTTCTCTGAGGGATTGGGCTCTGAGTTCTGTCAGCCACATTGCTTTTAAATCCACTTAATGAGATGCAACCTGAAGGTGAGTTGGTTCTCTTGTCTCTGGCATTAACAACATTGCTTTCCTTTCTGTTTGTTTGAATGAACTCATTGTTCATATCTCTTTGCACAAACTCCTTTCTTGGAACAGAGTGTTGTTTTTCTGCCTCTGTGGGTTTGTCGGCATTCTTGCAACCATTGCAAACAATTGAATCTTCAGAGTCATCAAAGGGTTTCACTTTTGAGGAACAGGGGATGACAACTTGATTCTGAGGAGAAGGTGAAATGTGCTCCACCTCCAGTTGTGGACCAGACACATTTTTATTCAAAGGATCTGCAGGTTTTCTCACTGCCGACTCGATGGAAATGTAGGAAGGAGATGATGGGGAGTTCACACGAGTAGATAGCGATGGAATTTCTAATGATGGCTGAGCTTGCTTCTCTGACATTTCTGTCCATTCTTTGTGAATTTGACTTTCTTTCAACTGCTTGGCTTTTTCTAAGTTTGATTTGCTGGAGACCAGACTGATTTTCTTGATGTTGCCAGACGGAGAGTTTGAAGAGGCTCCCAGTGACTCTCCAAATAGACCAGAGAGTCCTGCAATATCAGACTCTGATTTCAGATTCGAAACAGAGTAGAGAGCTTTTTTAATGGATTCTTCAATGTGTAACAGCTTTGCCAATGTCTGCTCTTTCAGATAGATTATCTCCGCACTTGCCCTTTCAAGATCCTCAAACACAAGTTCCACTGAAGACAAACTTTCTACTTCACCTTGGACCACTCTGGGTTGATTCTGCATCTCGTCTTTGCGACTGTCAATTGGTTTAAGTTGCTTAACCACATTGTTCTTGGACACCACCCACTCAGGCACATTCTCGAATAAACTCTTCAGACCTTTGACATCAACTTTGAAAGTCTCCTCTTCAAATTCTTTAACTCTTGTTAATATTTGCTGCAATTCTTCTCGTTTCTTTAGGTTTTCAAAGATCTCCATTGCTGCCTTCACGTTTCCTTGCATTATTTCTTCCTTGTGAACTGATAACCTTTTCCTGCGATCATCTTCTGTCTCTTTACATTGCTGTCGGTCTCCACGCATTAGAACTGCATCAGATTCCGGGGTCCCCAGCTGGCCTTTGTCTAACAACCCTTGACAGTCATTTGCATCTAACCCGTGCTGACTGGCGAATTTATGATACTGAGCAGTTTGACACTCTGCCTGTTCAAAAGGCGTTTTAACTGGTTGTTGGTAGTGTGATTCTGGACTTGATTGAGGCTGTTGGTAACTGTTTGGTGCAGTAATCCTGTCAGAGGTCTTTGGTGACATGGTTTTAACTTTCTTTGGTAAAGTTAATCTATCTTCCGAATCTGATAATGGCAATTCTCTTTTGTTAGGCTGGCTTATTTGGGGAGAATTTGATTTGTTTTGAGCATTGAAGGTTTGAAGAACAGACTTGCTTTCCTGGCCCACTTCAGTTCTTGCTGAGCTTTCTTTTGAATAAGACCGCATTGACCCCTGGACCACCTCTGTTGCATTCATTTTGTGTGCTAACATTTCTGGTTGTCTCATCATTGAGTCGCTGGTGTCACTGGGACTGTCAGAGAAGCTTGTTCTTCTCTGGTGCCCCTGATCTGATGATGTATCTGGTGTTGGATTGATTACTACTGCATTTAACTGACTGAGTTCTTCCTTTCCTTGCTTATATTTCTCCTCTGCCAACTGCAAGGGAGTTTTCATTCCTTTGGTATAAGAAGCTATTGTAGTGGATTTTTCTTCCAGTGAAAGCTGTTCATGTTTCCTTTCTAGTTGCATGTTCTGATACGCTGACAAATTGGTAGTTTCTGCAGGAAGAGATCCCCTAATCAGTTTTACTCGACACAATTTGCACCCAGCTGGAGACAATGGGCTTGATTTTGACATGAGTGATGCATAGTTTCTTGGTGGAATGGGTGGACTTGGAACAGAATAGATTGCTTGCAAGTGTTCAGGCTTTGGAGGTAGAGCTGGTTTCCCACTCTCCGTTGGCAAGTGCCTGGCAGGGATTGCCTGTGGCCTTGGTGCAATAGATGGTTTAGATGAGATGTTTCTTTCCTGCATCTTGGGTGGAAGTAATGGAGGAAACTGAGAAGGTGGTGGTTTTCTCACTGTGGATGAACTTGGCTGATTTAAGCGAGAGGGGGTGCCTTCTGCGGGCTGATGGCCACAAGCTTCAATCGATGGTGCAGAGGACCTGGTCACTGGAACTGGAGAAGGAAACTCAGCATCAGACTGTGGTTGTGAAATCTGATTATCAACAGTTCTAACACCACTCTTCCTTTGGTTACATGAATGTGACTGGCCTGCTGTTCTATATATCATGGCAGCTTTAAAATCACCTTTGGATATGTTCATGTTAGCTTTTCCTAAGGATTGGAGAGCTGCTTGCAAGTTACCTCGGACCACCTCCTCTTTCTCAACAGATTCCTGCTCTGTTACTGAATCCTTTAAAGCCTTTGGAGTTGAGTTAACATCTCCCTTAACAATTACCTGATCTGCCACTGCCTGATTTTCCTTCTCTAAGTTCGTGGACAGGTGCTGACCATGAACTTGCACTTGGTCTGGGGCAGCTCTCATCTTATCTCCACTCTCCTGAACTATTCCAGTAAAATGTCCACATCTCTGACTTTCATTAGGGCTGGCCATAAATGCCTGAAGTCCTTGCGTTCCCTCAGAGGCACTGACCTGATGAATGCTCTGTTGTGTCTTTGGTTGCTGGTACTGAGTGACAGTCACTCGGGCACTGGCTTGATGTCTTGAATCTGCGCTGCTTTGCTGCTGTGAGGAGATTTGTGTTGTTTTCTTCAACTCTTTCTTCAGTGTTTTGTTCCGCTGGGTGCTTTGATGATGATGTTGCTGAGTACTTGCTGTGCTTTGCGCATGACTCCTGAAATGTTCTTGCATGCTTGATTTCTGTTGTATATTATTTGCTTCAGCAGTCACTTCTCTGAGGTTCTGCATTGCTGCCTGAAGGTCCTGGCCTTTTGCATTTGCTGCCTCAATGTCGGAAACTGAAGAGGAGGATTTACCGAATGAGCAAAAAGAAGATTCTGCGCTCTCTCTTAAACTGGCTTCCTTCGGATCAAAAGTGTGTTCCTGCAACACAGTCAAAGTGTCCTTCGTGTTGCCACAAAGAGCATCTTCCTTATCCAACTTCCTTGTTTGGTACTTTGCATTCTCTGGCTTGGCCTTAACATCACCAGGCAATGTGTCTTTTTTCACCCCAACGTTTACAGCTTGCCCCAAGGATTGATAAGCAGGACTGATGTCACCACCATCTTTTTGAGTGATACCTTGGCCTCTCTGTGCTTCTGTCAAGAAATATTTCTTGGTTCCTTTGACGTCACCCGGAATAATGTCATCAACTGACTTTTCAATTTGGCCTCTGCTCTCTGTCAAATTCCTAATGGCACCTTCGACATCACCACGTACAATCTCTTCTCTCTGAGTGGAAACTACAGGGTCATCAGAGTCTTCCTGATTGTCCTTGAGACAGTCCAATGTCCCTGATTCAATGCATGTTGTGTAAAGTTGTACATTTCCTCTTTCCTTTTCATCACGTTTCACTGTTGAGGTTGCTTGCTGCTGAGTTGAAGCAAGAAGACTATTAATTGTAGACTTTACATCTCCTTTGATCGTCTCTTTCTCATCCCCATTTTGGGGATGGTTAATTAGAGAATATATGGTAATCTGAACAATTCCTTTTTCAGTTTCCTGAATCAAAATCCCCTGTTTGATTTCACTAACTTCCATAAGAAAGCTATAAATTGCACAAGTGCTGTCTTCTTTCACACATTCTTCATTAATATTAACTTTGGACTGGGAGAACAGCTGAATCGTTCTTGTAGAAATCCTTCCACTTTCATCTTCCTTCAGCACAATACCTTCAGAATGAAGGGATTCCTTCCTTTGAAGTAACTGCATCAGAATTCTCTGCAAGTTGCCACCAATAACTTCTTCTTTTACAACGTGTGGATCATTCTGAGTTGTCAGTTGATATTTGGCCATTTTTAGAATTCCTTTCTCACTTGATTCAATAATAAGTCCCCTTGACTTGATGGCTCCACAATTAATGAGGATTTCCAAGCTTGTATGGATACTTTGCTTTTTCACATTGGCACTTTCTGTGTTACCTTGAGTATGAATGAATGTGTCCAAGGGTGTCGTTTCAAACAGCCACGTTGTGGTTTTTACATCTGTACACGCCACCTCTTCCTTGGTTTCTTTCCCAATTGAACTGTCTGAATTTTTGAGACTGTCCAATGGTTGGGACTCGAACAACCAAGTACATCTTTTCACGTCTCCTTTCTGTACATCTTCTCGTTGAACTGTGGTTACACCTGCGCTTTCTGCCCTTTCACCTTTCAAAGAGTCAATGGGTTGGTTTTCAAACAGCCAAGTCGAAGTCCTGACATCTCCCCTCTGAACATCACTGACACTCACCATCCTCACATACCTCTGGCTTCCCTGCTGTCCTTCAAAGAGTTGCTTGCTCGCTTGGACATCACCTCCCTGGACTTCATCCACCATTTTCACTCCTGGCCCCGCCTCATCTCTGATTGAATCCAAAGGCTGGGTCTCAAATTTCCATCGAGCTGCTGTCACATCTCCTGCCTGCACATCCTCCTGGGTTACAGCTCTGATCACAAATACTTCGTCCAGTGGCTTAATTGTGTCCAATGGTTTGGTTTCAAAGAGCCACCTCGTTCCTCTTACATCTCCCCTCATGATTTCTTCCTTCTTTGCTGTAGTAACTTCGTGATATTGGCCCTCCTTGTCTCGGAGTGCATAGAGGGGTTGCGTTTCAAACAGCATGGTGCATGACTTCACATCGCCTTTGACACTTTCTTCCTTTCTTGAAGTGAAGTTCTTTACCTGTGTTTCCTCTTTTATTTGGTCCAGTGAATAGGTCTCAAAAACAAATCTTTTGCCGCCGACATCACCCCCCTTTACATCAGTAATTGTATTCATGGGTGTGACCTCCTCTGGCATTTCTTTAATGGAGCCAATGGGGCAATTTTCAAAGAGCCAAGTGAACTTATGTACACAACCTGCTTCTGGTTGCATGGCATCCACTTGTGTGGACGTGAAGCTCTTTCTCTTTTCTTCCACATCAGCTATTTCATTCAGTGAGTTACTCTGATATATTTCTTTCACTCTTGATACATTCCCTGACTGGACGTCTACCTCACTTGTGTACCTCATATTCTGAGTCTCATCTAATTCTCCACCAATATTTCCACATTGCTCTGTTTCAAACAGATGTTTTTTGGTCTTTACGTCGGCTCCTATAATGTCATCCATTTGCCTGCTGCAGACTTTCAGGTGTCGTTCTTCATTCTCATTAATGCTATCCATTGGTTGTGTCTCAAATATCCAAGTGTATGATTTGACGGCACCTTTTTGTTGGACTTCACAATCTTGCTTATCTTCTGCTCTTTCATACAAAGCATCCATTGGTTGGGTTTCAAACAGCCACCTACATTTCTTCACATCACCTTTCAGGATATCTTCCTTTTCAGAAGTCTGAATTTCTGTTTTGTTGACATTGGCATGTATGACATCAAGTGGCTGGGTTTCAAACAGCCATCTTGTTGTCTTCATGTCATTGGCTTGGATCTCCTCTTTGGTGATGCCTTTAACCAACTCCACATTTTGTGTGCCTTCACCAAACTGATCCAGGCGGCGGGTCTCGAACATCCACCTGTAGTGTTTGATGTCACCCCTAACGACTTGCTCCCGGCTTACTGTCTTGACTTGATGGCAGTGGCCGGCGCCATCCATAATCGCATAAAGGGGGACCGTTTCAAAGAGAGCTCTGATTTCATTTACATTTCCAGCTAAGATTTCAACATGATTCTCAGTTGATATTTCATCTGAATTTTTAATGCCGTCAAGGGGAAGGGTTTCAAAGAGATGTTTGTATGTCTCGACATCGCCCTTCTGCATCTCTGTTTTGCCAGTGCTACAGGAAGCCTCACCGTGTCCCTTGTTGATATTGTCGAGGGAGCAGCTTTCAAACAAATGAGCCTTGTTCTTTACATCTCCCCTTTCTTCTTCTGTCATAACTCTTTTCAAGTGACCCACTTCAAAGCTGTCTTTCAATATTTCCATTGGCTGAGTTTCAAACAACCAAAGAGACGAGTGCACATTGACTCCAGTGACCTGTTCCTTGGCAACCTCTTCAGGGTGACTTTCTTTTAATGAGTCCAGAGGCTGAGTTTCAAAAAGCCAGCATTTCTTATTCACATCTCCTCCTTCTATTACCCTGATGTTGACAGTGCTTCCTGCATCCTCAGATTGCTCGTTGAGAGCATCCAAGGCCTGTGTTTCGAAGAGCCATCGTTTTTTGCCAACACAACCACTCTGCTGGGTCTCTTCCAGCGAGATGCCCCGAATGATTTTCACGTCTGCGAGATTCTTGTTGATGCTGCCGAGGGGTTGAGTTTCGAACAGCCACCGAGTGCTTTGGACACTCTCACTCTGTTGGATTTCTTCTCTGCAAATGGACTTGATTTGGTGGATGTTGCCGACAGTATCACGAATGGCGCACAGTGGTTCTGTCTCAAAGAGCTTTATGGTCCTATTGACATCGCCTTTCAGCTCTTGCACTTCTGAACGCAGTTGCAATAAGCTGCTCTCTTCCATCGAGTTGCTGCGTCCTAAATCACACAACGGATGCGTCTCAAATAATAGTTTTGTACCTCTGACGTCCCCTTTTTGTACAGGTTCCTTCAAGACTGCTTCTTGGAGATCATTTTCCTTGGAGTAGATTTTATTCAGAGAATCCATAGGCTGAGTTTCAAACAACCATAGAGCAGTACGGACATCACCCTTTGTTTGCTCTTTTCTGATGCTAGAATTATAAGAATATTCTGAGTACTGGGAACTGATTTCATTCAGTGTTTGGTTTTCAAATTTGCGTGATGTGCTCTGCACGTCTCCACTGAGGATAGCCTCTTCTTCTGTCATCTTCTTCGTTGCTTGGTGATCTCCAATTGTGTCCAATGGCCAGTTGTCAAATATCCACCGCATAGACTGGACCTCGGTCTGAAGCACTGCCTCACTGTTTCCCTGGCTTCCAGTTGCCAAGGCAGCAGCTGTGCGTTCAGCATCCAGCACTTCAGCCCAATCCTCAGTGACCACCTCCTGCAAATGTTTCCTCAGCTCCGGGTGCATGTGCTTATAAAGCCTCTTCAATTCATTGATCTGTCGCTGCTGCTGTAACTTAACAAAGGTCTGATGTGGAGGGGGTGGGATCCTTTGAGGCTGATTTTCTGTCAGTATTTTTGGCTCAGTGGAAGCTTCCAGCAAATCAGGAGGTGGTGGTGGTAAAAACACATCTTCCGGAGTCCGGGACGTGTCTGATGGTTGGCTCCTGTCCAAGTTCTGAGCAATCTTTAGTAAAACAAGGTTACAAGTCAGGATTCCTTGGAAGATGTACGTGCAGCATGCAACATATATTGGTAATCAAATGAAGCCAAATGGTTCATTACAAGTTTTTAAAAAAAACATAGATTTGCAAAAGAAAAAGATTCTACCTTTCATCAGTGGTATTGGGACAGAGCATGCAAGGTGAGTATCAATGCACTGCAAATTCCTTGGCTTTGTCAAGGCTCTCTAGGACATCCTTGTATTATTGGAAAGCAGCACAGTTACATTAGACATAGAGTCAGACAACACAGAAGTGGGTCTATGAACCTACGAAGTCCATCTTGACAGTCAACTCATCCCATTTTATTCTCCCAAAAGTCTCAACTACCCCACTTGCCAACATGCAAGAGCCAATTTACCGAGGAACCTGCATGTTGGGAAGAAGCCAGGAATATTCAGAGGAAGCCCACATGGTAATCTTGAGAACACACAAAGACAATCCTCAAGGTCAGGATGAAAACTAGATCATTAAACAGTGAGCCTGCAGCTAGATTAGATTTTCCTCTAGAAACAAGGTGCAAAAAAAAAGCAAAAAATGACACATTCTCAATAATGTTACTCATGTTTAAATGAGGTTTTGTAGAAACTGTGGGCCTGGTGATTTTTCAAGTGTATTTGTGGATCTAGCCCTCAGAATGATGTGAATGCATTGAGAAAGTTAAGAGAACAAAGCAGGTTCCTGGAAGATTCGGGGACTAGTGAGCCAGGAGAGGTTATAGGATTAAGCAAAAACTATCAACAAGAATTTTCATTTACATTTTGCCTTTAACAAAGCATATCAAATAAAATATTGGCCTCATGAAACGTGTAGGAAGTAAATGTTAATACGTGGCTTGAAACAAGTGTGAGGCAAAGAAGTGAGGATGGGAATTTTAGGGAGTAATAATGCCTGGGGGGGGGCCTCAATGGTGGAATAATGTGATTCAAAGGTGAATAAGAGGAGGAGCAAGTATTAGATTGAAGATATCTTGCAGCCAAATAGAGTTGGAGGAGATCACCGAGTCTGCAAGGTAAGGTTGTGTTGGGAAGTGAAAACCAGAATAAGAATTTTAGAACTGGAAGCTGTTGCAGATCAGCCAATTGGTGAAAAGTTGTTGGTGTGAGCGAGAGCTGCAGCAATGGGATTTTAAATGACCATGCTTATGGAGGTTGGAATGAGGATGATTGGCAAGCAATGCCCTGGAATCATTATATATGGAAGTAACAAATGCATGGGTGTGTGATCAGCAGCTTTCATCCTCAGTGGATGTGATATCTGGATTGTGTATACAGTAAATTCCCTGTTATCTGGAAATCAAGCAACCAGCAAAAAAAGTTGAGAAAAATTAATAGGTAAAAAAAAATATAAATGTTTGAAATTGGCGCCCCCTAATTCTTTTACTTTTCACTTGTACCTGAGTGATTTGGGGAGAACGATCTGATAACTGGGGAAGTGAGCCATAAGAGTTTTAACTCTACTCTGGGATCAAGCTGGGAATCTAGGCTTGAGAGATTCTGCACGGTGTAGGTCTCCAACCAGCTAGGAGCAGGTCTCCCAGTGAAATACCATGTCAAAGAGTACATTTCAAGGGAAGGTAACCAGTGAGCTTGAAAGCTTTGCTGTTCAATGAGAGATTTTCTTCTTCCCAGCATGTTTTGGTAGTTGTTAGCTCACAATTAAAGCTGGTGTGAATCGCACTTCAAACGCAATAATCTCCCTGCCTTTAAAATAGTTAAGTCACTACAAATGCCGCACACAAAACACACACCCACACAAAATGTTGCTACTTCAAAATCAAAGTGTACTAAAGTTCACACATCAGTTTGCGCTAAGACCACATGAACCTTTGCATTATTTGTCAGTATGTGATATTATCATGCTTAGATAATATCAAAAGGACAGGCCACAGAGCCTTCACAGCCTTCTTTCTATCAAATATCACCATAGGAACGTGACTAAGACGAGGATCTGGTGATGCAAGTTTAGTACTGAGAGATAATTCATTCTGCTAATATTGCACTAAGAGCATTGTACAACACATCTTTATTAACTATTGAATAGCTCCAGTGATTGTCAATTTACTGCATTAACCAATACTAAAAATTAAGAATGGTTACAATTTTTAGTGGAGGTTAAAGTGGAATTGTGGTAGATTTTAAATAAAATTTTAGTGGCAATCTAGTACGTACTCAGAACTGACAAATTAATTTCCTGTAGTGCCTATTAGTCATTGACGGCTGGAATTATAGTTCCCTGAGGTATTCTAAACTAATGTTCTTAAGGACCTATACTGATATATAATCTAATTTCTTCAGTCATGCTTCCTACAGGGGATATTAAACTCTCAAGACAGAAAATATTCATCCTTATTGAATTGCTTTGATGTCCCAATGGTTACGGGAAATGGAAGAAAGCAGATTGATGCGGTGAATTTCATTAACCTTCCTGCCTGAAGCTCTGGGCAAAGGCTGCTTCATTTGTTCCCCAATAAGAGCGAATAGAAATATCATAGAGGACCACTGGAGGAGGAGAATGATCAGCTATCGGAAAATGTTGTGCAATGCTGTCGGTGCTTTTCTATGTTACTGCAAAAGCAGAAGCGTGACAAATAGTTGCCTAAGGGCAGCGTGAAAAGTGGGAACCAGTGGAAGTTAAAATTAGGCAGGAAATAACTAAAACACTCAAGTCACAAAGCAATCAATTTTAGTGGCATCAAGCATGCTCCTATCTCTTACCGCTATCTGTTGAGACATTCTTTGCTACTTCTGGAGCTCTGTCTTGAGAAGAAATGGTCAAAGATGAATCAAAATTTAGATAGCAACTTTTTCGACAAACATGTTGATGTAGGAAGCTTATACAGATCTAACTAACAGCAAAGATTCTCCTTTTCATGAAACAATGGTGAGACCATAAATGGAGAACTGCATTCAGTTTTTAAATTTTAAAGTTTTAGACATTCAGCACGGAAACAGGCCATTTCAGCCCATGAACCCATGCCACACAGTTACAGCCAATTAACCTACACACCCCATACGTTTTGAACAGAGGGAGGAAACTGGAGTCCCCTGGGGAAAACCCACACAGACATGGGGAGAATGTACCAATTCCTTACAGACAGTGCAGGATTTGAAGCCCTGTCCCAATCACTGGCGCTGCAACAGTGTTGTGCTAGCTGCTACGCTAACTGCTGACCTGTCAAAGGGTTACGGAACCAGAAATGTCAATAATTTTTTACTCCACGGATGCTGCCTGATATGCTGATCAGTTCCATTATTTTCTTTACTGGATTCCGTTCCATAAATATAGTAAAAGGTTTTTACAATGGTGCAGAAAAGGAATACTCTAATAGTTCCAGAGGCAAGGGAATATCAGCTACTTCAGAATTTGATTAAACTTGGGAGTTGTTCTCCTTTGAGATTTACATGAGAGGTGACAAGCTATGATGAGTTTATAAAGGGAACAGAGAAGTTTATCTCAGAAGCAAATGGTTTTTGACCAAGTCTGTATATCCCCTGTTGATTTCAAATCTAAAGCGAAACCGTGCACAGAGCACCACACACAAAAAAATTACCAACATTAAAAAAGGATTTCCTGGTCATTAAATATTCTTTTCCAGACTGCAAAGGTGCCCAGTTAATCAAAAATATACATATTTTTACAATATCGAACAGTACTTTGTCATAAATAAGCCCAACATTATGTGGATTTGTTTTCATATGCTGACCCACTGTTTCCTCTTTCAAGCCCTGCCTGCCATTCAAGCCCAACACAACTTGTTAATCCTCTGGATTCTCTTCATTTTCCTGACTGTCAAATAAGTTTTTAAAATTTAGCATTGGACATTTTTACTTTATTTGAATTTTTAGATCAGAAAACAAGCCCTGCTGAGGTATAGAATCAGAAATTGGACATCCCTCTGTCCATCCTTTGCTCCATTTCACAACCAGGCCCAGTGTGCTGAGCATGGCCAACTAGGCCATGGATGCTCGGAAAGTCTCTGTAAACCCAGTATAGGCTTTTGCTACAATGTACAATCCGATGTGGTGCTGACTGTCTAATTGGGAACTGTGCATGGAAGCTGCTCCTATTGGGTTTACCCATGTTAATGCAAATAAGCAAGTGACCATATTCAAAGAGGACAGATTTTCTTGGAGAGTCAATCACCAGGTCAGTCCTGGCAAACAACAGAGTTCCTTTGGTCCTTGTTTTCCTCCCATCAACCTCTGTATCAGATACATTATTCTCTACTGCCAACTTCAACACAATCTCACTACAAGCCACATCTTCCCCTCCCCAGACAGTTTCTGCAAGGATCAGTTTCTCCAAGACTCCCTAAGCTGCTCTTTCCTCCTCTTCCATCCCTTTAGGTGGTTTCAGGTTCTTTTTATTGTCATGTAATAATACATTACAGAATGTAATATGCATGATGTATTTCGTTTTGTCTGCTGTAAGGCAAATGAAGAGTTGCCCTGAGCATTGCCTGTTGTCCTAACAATAAAAGAAAGAGAATCAAAGGAGTCCCTTCAGAGACACCGAGTGTCCATGCATTTGCCTCTAGCACTACCGCAGCCTCTGCAGCTACAGACTTCAGTCAAAATTATTGGCAACCCAAGCTCCAGATTTAAATCTCCGATACAATCGGGAAGCCTTCAATGCTTGAGGTCCTTTGGGAGACTGGCTGGCCCTCAACACCCTCTCAAATCTCAGATCTGATACCTGATTCCCATGGACCAGTCTCCAAGCAGCCTGCAGCCTGTGTTGGTCCTTCACCCGCTGAATTCCTCATTGATATATTTACCATGGTCACCTTCCCTGTAGGGCCATCTCCCAGGCTTCTCCTCAATGGGGATGTTCTCCCCGTATCTGGAGCCCTGCTTCAGTCCATTCCAGAATCTGCAAACCCTCCTGGTACACAATCACCTTTCACAACCATTCTTACACAGATATGCCTGTCTTTGACCTCATCCATTGTCATGGTGGGGCCAAATGTAAACTTGTTGAACAACACATCATACTCCTGCTGAACAATCTCAAACCCAATGTTATGAAGATTGATTTTCACATTTTAGGTCACCCCCATTTCCACCTGGTCACACTATTTCCATTTTTTTTACCTACTCCTGCATCCATTGTATCAAAAGGAACAGTGGTTTTACTCATGAGCAATAACATTTTGTTTCACATTCAGTCTGAAAAACTGAGATTCTCTGAGATAAGTGTTGAAGTTGAGGGTGTGTGGTGCAAGAATTCTGCAGTGCATCACTCTTTCCAACAGGTGGCAGGAATGTACCATGTTAGAAGTGGAAGATGGAGCAACCACTTCAGATTCATGAAAGAAATAACAGATGATGATAAAAATAGCATGGTATGAATGTACCTTCTCAAGTTGCTGAGTTCAATAAATGCCATTGAATGCATTCTTTAAAGCAGTACAAGTTCTCCTTGTTAACCAGTTTGCTACTGGATTTTTCTCCCAAGTCCAGTCCTGCTGAATTATGTATTGCTCATCCCCGATGTAAAATTTACCACTCTCTCTGATGAAACCATTTCTGCCTCAGTGGAAGTACAATGTAAAAAAAACTTGCAATCTTTAGCGTCTTTCATAAACATTAGGATGACTCAAAATACTTTGTAAACAATGAATTAATTTTGAGGTATGTATCCTAATTTCTGTGGTGCATCGTGCTATTTGATTGGAAGTGGAGACAGGAGTGTAGAATTAATTATGAAAAAAAACTTTGATAGATTAAGGGAGAGGACTAAACTCCAGCAGACAGATTCATCATAGGTGTGTGTGATGAAATCTTGGAGCTAAAATGGATAAATTCCATTTTCTTTTAATTAAATGTCATCCTAGGAGCTTTGAAGATTCTTAGAAGTTTTGTGTCTGTGCACACTAATCAATGAAATGTTGTGGTCGTGGACAAAAAATATCAGAAAGTCCGAAGTCTTGCTACAGATCAAAAAATCTCTAGTTGGGTCACATGCTAAGATATGTCCACTTTAGACCAATGGTTCTCAACCTTTTTCTTTCCACTCACATACATTTCCTATACTATAGGTGCTCTGTGTTTAGTAAGGGATTGAGTGGGAAGGGAAGGTTGAGAATCACTACTTTAGACAGCGTTGCAAGGATTGAATTATGAAGAAGGATTACGTATATCATGCATATATTGTATTATACATATATTACCCCTAAACTTTAAGGGTGATTTCATGTTGGAATTTTGACAGAAATCGATAAATTGGGAAGCTTTCTCCGGTAATGCCAGATGTGGACGATCACAACTACTACATAAGTATAAGAAAATGTGCATGAGAGTAGGCCATTCAGCCCTTCAATCCTTTCTCACCATTCAATATGGTTCTGGCTGATCTCCTGTTGGATTTTCCCCCCTCTTCTGTGCCAGCTCCTCAAAACCCTCAATTTGTTGATATTTCAAAAATGTATCTACTTCCCTTTTAAAGGCCTCCAATAACATGGTCTCTATAATCAACTGGAACAAAAATTTCCCTCTGCATAAATTTTCAGTGTTGGTCCATTTTAAATAACCGCAGCATAAGCTGGTGACTGTTTCCTCATTCACTATTCTAAACTAGGGAAAACATATTTAACTCTGTCATGCAACCAAAGGATCTAAATGTTTTATTTATAAAAAAAACACTCCTCACTTTTCCAAACTTCAAAGGATATAGATCAAATTTCTTCACAAAACTAAGCAACCCATGTATGTAAACAGCAAGACCGACCGAGGCAACATTCAGCCACACAATCACACAAGTGACTGCAGATGCTGAAATCTGGAGCAACACCAATCTGCTGGAGTAACTCAATGGGTTGAGCAGTATCGAAGGGATAAAAAGAATGTCAAAATTTCAGCTGAGCACTTGATGAAGGTTTCTGCCACACTCCCAACTACTTGACCCATTGAATTCCTCCAACTGTTGGTTTGTTGCTCAATGATCATGCATAGGCTGATAAGTGAGAAATGACATTTGGTCCACAAAAGACCTGGGCAATTGTAATCTCCAACAAAGGACAGTCTTTCTATCAAACTTTCCATTCAGAATGCATTGCCATCACCGCACTTCCCTACTCAATAACCTGGGAGTGATCATTGACCAGAAACTCAAGTTGGCCCATGTCACGCATGTGACCAATCAACCTACTAACCCACAAGTCTGTGGAACGTGGGAGGAAAATTGAGCACTGGAAGGAAACCAACGCAGTCACGAGGAGAATGCACAAACTCCTTCCAGACATTGCTGGGTTTGACCTCGGGTCACTGCCTTTGTAATAGTGTTGCACTAACCATGCCACCCATAACTCTGTCATTGAATCTCAGGATGGGTTCAATGGGCTGAATAACCTCCTCTAGTTCTCATCCTACCATATCCTGAATGTCAACCAACCCAATTTCTTTATTCAGATTTTTAAAATTGAGTTAAAAATCTCTAACTGAATTGGTAAATTTAAAGCGATTATTTATATTTTCAACTCTGTAAGTAATAAAGAAAGGGCTTAATTGTTGCTCGATTGAACCTCCACCTATATGTTTCTTAGAACCTTGCAGCATTTCCACATCTTTAATGAAGTATCTGAAGTCTATTCTTTTCCAAAACACAATTCCTAAACACTTTAACTTTTCCAATTTAGGGTTCAAAAAATCTAGAACCATTGCAAGTTTGCTGTTAGCATATAAGTCAAAGAAATCCAGCAGACATTTTTTATTATGAAGCTAGTGCCCTTTTATGAATAGTTCTGCCTTCACAAGCAACCTAATGGTGCCAGAACTGCTCACAATGTTCCCTTGACCTCCATAGCTATGACAAGGAGAGAGAATGAATGGAATGTTGAATACTCACATACTTCACTGTGGGGTTTGCTTCAGATTTAGACAGATAGACGACTGACCTCTCTCTGATAGAGACAACCTCTTGTTGGAACAATGGCTGATAATTTCCTTTTGGTTTATCACGTACAATAATGTCTCTTCTTCTGCAAAGGGAAAAGATCCTTATCATTAACTTTCAAAATTTTTTGCTCAAGAATTTCTCCTAAAATGTTAACATTAACGTGTTCCTGATTTCTTATCCCACTGATTCAAAGGCCCAAACCAGTCCAACTTAAAGATCATGGTGGGATCCCCAACCATTTTGAGACAAGGTCAATGAAGTTTCCAGCAATTAAAGATTAATCTGAGGCACAACTTCCTTGCATTCCAATCCTTTGAGATAAAAGGTAGAGGTGTTAAGATTCCATTATTGTCACATAATACTTCATTTTAGAATGTAACATACATGAAATTCTTTGTCAGCCATAAGGCAGACATAGAGTTGCCACTTTGTCCAGCGCCCGTCGCAGAAACCTACAGCACCTGGTGTTCCTGGGCAGTCTCCCCTCCAAGTACTGACCAGTCTTGTGCCGGCTTCGCTTCTGAGATCAGACAATCCCAGGCGCATTCAGGCTATTAGGTGCTGTTATTTGGGCTATTAGATAAAGGGTGACATACCATGGGCATTTTTGTAACAGTGATGTGAACTCTGAGAGATGTGTGTACATCAATACCAACGTCATTCCTCTTGCCCAAAGCAGCTGGTTCCTTATCATTAAGAAAATATTTCAGTTTGCCTTCCTCAGCTTCAAATGGATGACTTTACACTTCCCACATTAAACACCATCTGCTACAGTTCAATCCACTCACACATATTGTCCATATCCCCTGGTATCGTCCTGCTCTGCTCCCAACTGCACAACTCACAGCACCTTTTTTTCTAGTGGGGTATCTCCTCTTCCCACAGTGTTTAAAGCAAAGAAAGTCAGATGGAGACTGTAATCAAAAGGAAGGGGTGGGGGGGGGGGGGGGGGGAGTGATCCATAGCAACACCAGAAAGGGAAGATTTTGTGGGGTATTCCTTGTTGGAGAATTCACAAACAAATGAAAAGATGGTAGATGGTGCAGGACATTGATAGGTAAACTGCTCACTCTCGTACCTGAAGAAGAGCTCAGACCCGAAACATCGACTCCTTATTACTTACATTGATGCTGCATGACCTGGTGAGTTTCTTCAGCATATTTGAGCACCACGCTCTCCATAAAACTGAATTAACCCATGTTCCACATACTCTTATGGAGTGTGCACCTCCTTGAGGTAAGTCCTTATCTCCTAGTTCACTTTGACCATCTAACAAGGTGGTTCTCAACTTTTACTTTCCATTGAGAACCACTGATCTAACATATTCGAAGAGCGTTTATGGATGCAAGACCATTATTGCATCAGATGTGATCAGAGCTGTATCTCAACACCATTTTCATGCACTATTCCCATATTCCTCAATTACTTTCGTATCCACATATCTATTGATCTGTATTTAAGTGAACCAAGTGATCAAACTTCCACTGTGCTTCTGGGTAGAAAATTCCAAAGATCCTACACATTTTGCATGGTGACATTTCGCTTCAACTCAGCCTATATGCTACCTTTCTGAAACTGTGAATCCTCAGCCAAGGGAAATAACCTCCCCACATCCACCCTGTTGAGTTCTGCAAGAGTTTTATTTTTTAATTTTAAGAAACTTTGTGACATTCTTCTAAACTCTAGAGAATGCAAATCTCGTCTATTCAATCTCTCCCCCTAAAGTAAGCCCACTATCTTTAGAACCAGACCAATCAATCGACAAGGGGCCCTTCCTATCATAAACATTTCCTTTTTAAGATAAGGAGCCTGAGTCTCTGAATAATGCTCCAGGTGTGAAATTACCAAGGCCTTGTATTATTGAAGTGAGATGTGTACACAAATCCTCTCATGATATACTATTTCTGCTGATATTTACAGCATAATACTGTTACTATTTCAATTAGAATCCCATTGGGCAACTTTCAGATAGAATATTTTGATGTTCATTTCCACAAGCCAGAATGACCCATAGCCTGCATCTTCAAATGTATTTGATTTCTCTCGGCTAGCAGCTAATGTCCTCTCCAGTGCCTCAAGAACCCATCTTAACCATTTTGCTCACTGCCTTCTTCTCCAACACCAATATATTGCTCCTGTATTGTATCTCTCTATTGATTCATGGATGGCCTGATAGTATTCTGTCTGCTTAGACTCCTCCAACATGCTGGAGAAATCCTGCTTTCAGAACACTGGAGATTTCAGTTTGGAGTTTGGATCAACAATGGTCAAGTCATCAATATCTGCGTGTTCAGAGGAGGTTATAAATTCTGGGTTTGCTTGTGACTGAGAGAGTGTTTAGACTTACACCACAATCCCAACACAAATTCAAGCCACAAATTCTACAGTTATCTTGTAACCTCTCACATTTTTGTCAGTGGGAACCCCAGTTTTTCATCTTGAAACTCCTTGAAGTTTCCTTACAATATTCATAATTTTCAAGAACATGTATAGTGATTATAAGGCACTTTCTTTACTTTTCTCTTTTTAAGTCTAAGTAAAAACATTGTGTACATTCACCAAAGGTCAGTCACATTAAATGCAGGCTGCACACCTCTCAGTGTCTCCTCATCTTTTGCAGCTTTTTGAGAAAGGACTTTCCTGTCTTAAATGATGTAATTGCTCCTTCCCCCCCCCCCCCACCCCAACACACACACACACACACACACACACACACACACACACACACACACACACACAGCTGCAGCATCAGCATAAAGCAGCTCTGAATTTTCAGCCAACACAATTCAGGGCTTCTATGCTAAATAAATAACGACCTCAAGCAAAGAGAATGCTGTCCCATCCATTGTGTTGAACAAGGACAGGAAGAGGCAGTGATCCATCTCTACAGGACTCACTGTCTACAGGCTTTAGGGCCTTAGGTTACTAAGAATAAATAATCACAGGATCTACTGCACAATCACATCATGGCCTGCTGTCCCAATGGTAATCTCTTATTGTCTAGCCAGTTAAATGTCTGACCAGGATATTGACCTGACACTGCACTCCAAAGATTTTCCAAACTAAATTAAAAGAAATCCATCCAACCTTGTTAATTCCAGAGAGTTGAAAGAAATAGGCAGGTGGACAGAGTTTGGGCAAAATATTGAAACGGTGTAAATTGGATTCTGGGATCTAGTTTACATTTATGTTGTATTTTAATGTATGGTAAAATATTTTTACAAAGAACAATGAATGCTATCATCAGTAAAAAAGTACAGGAGACTAAAGACGAGCACTCAACAGCACAAGGGTAGCTTTGTTCCTGCTGAATGATCAGTGAAACAAAGAAACTGCCTTACATTCTGTGCCCCTCTATTTTTATTTTTTATTTATAATCATGTTGTGAGATGGTTACAAGATGCTGCCACAAAAACATTGAATTTCATGACTTGTTCATGACAATAAAATTCTCATTCTGATTCCTATTCTGATGACATCTTGGACATTTTAGCAGCCACTTTACACACAAGATTTGTACGGCTGAAAAATTAGACTTCACCCAAATTTGGTCCAATTCAAGTAAATGGAGAAAGTACCTTTTAGTTTGGGGAAATCCCAGTAGAAAAATTGACAGGGTGATTTTAACCCACCTTTATTTGTTGTAATGTTGGCTGCAAATTCCCCTTTCGTGGCAGGTTGCAAAGCTCATAGCCTTGTTCCCTCATTGACACCTAGGAAATTAGTTAGCTCTTAAAGGTGACATGCCATGAAAGCCACAGTGTATTAGCATCAAGGCTATCATGCAGGTGAGGTAAAGAGTTGGGAGGAGTGGGTACTTGCAGCTTTGCAATCTGGCCTGCAGCTGTGAATTGATAGGCCATCCTGCAGTGAGGATCCCAAACCACTGTGAGGTTTTGGAATATCCCAGCAGCCCATAATCACACCTTGTTATTGGTTACAAAATACAGAGAGGCTATGATTTTGGTCAGTGATTCCTGTGGATAAGGTTGCAGCGTTGACGTGCAGTTGTTCTAGAATCTGTGACCAAAACATCAATGACTCTGCAGGGACCATTTCCGATGCACCCGTCAGTCTCACAGCTCTGAGATGATTGGACAAAATGATCCAGACTGGATTTAATATCTGATACCTTTACATCACAAGCATCAAAAATAAATGGAAAACTAACTAATTTATACACATTTACTGTGTACTCAACAATAAATTGAGCTGTTGCCAGAGCCTGCAGCATGCTCAACAACCAAATGTATGATCACCGCTCTTACTGTGGATAATCCTGTCTAGCTGTCTACTGGGTTGGAAAATATTTGTGTTTAACAGTAACTCTCTGTGTGCCCTGCACACACAGAGTGAATTTTTTTTTAAATTGATTAAACACATGGCTTTGGTTATTTTGAGAACTCTGGTAATATTACTGCCTCTGTCATCATTCAAGTAACCAGGAGGGTCTTTGCCCGAGGGCCTGGTACCCATAGACCTGTCTTGAAATTGTCCAGAATTACATCTACAGGGCCCAGGAAAGTACTTTGAAGGTACCTAACCTTAATCCTCATAGATTCTGCACCGTTAGCTTCTTTTTGGCTGCTTAGTTTTCCAAAATTTTTGAAACACATCTACCTGTGGTTCAATATAGGACTGTTTAAATGAAGGTGAGCAGTCTCTCCAGATCACCCTCCTCCCACTCATAATGTGTGAACCTAAAGCATCAGTTCAGGCTCTGACCCAAAAGATTGACTATCCCTTTGCCTCCAAAGTTCTTGCCTTAATTGCTGAGTTCCTCCAGCAGTTTGCTTTTTGTTCTGAACTTAAAGCAAATTTAGTTCCTTCCCATATCATCTTGTTTTAGCTGCTGATGTGATTCTGACCATCTTAGGAACTAAGTTTCCGTTAAGCATTCAGCAATGATATGCAAGATGGAAAGAGACAAACAATTAAATGGACTGGCATACATTTTTCTTTCTATGGAATTTTTTATGCTTTTAAAAATTAAAATTTAGCAACTTATTTCTTTTTGTGGTCTTTTTTAAAATTCTATTGCCACATGGGATTTATTCTTATTGCTGCATCATGAGTATGCTTTGGTTTAGCATCATGGACTTTATTCCCACATTATTCGCCTTGGATCCCATGTTACAAATAGTGCTCATGGTTATAACCTTTGTCCTGTTTCTCTTCACTCATTCTTGCAATGCAGGCCTTGCTGGCGTGACCCATCTCCGATTGTCCCTGAGGAGGTGGTAGTGAGGCACTTTCTTGAATATAGTGGTCTATGTGGTGTGGATCATCCCAATCACCTATCAGATCTGGAGTTCCAAGATTTAGATCAGCAGTGATGAAGCAAAAGTGATACATCTCCTAGATCATGATGGTGTGTGACTTGAAAGGGAACTTGCAAATGGTAGTGTCTCCATGGGCCAGCTGCCTTTGGCTTTGTGGTAGAGTTTGTGGCTTTGTAAGGTACTGTCTACGAAATTTCGATAAGCAAATAAACAGTCATGATACACGAGTAAAGTGTTTACAGTGGTAGATGAGATGTCAATTCAATGGCTGTTTTTTTTTTTGCCCTGGCTAATGTCAAGCTATTCAACTGGAGTCAGGTGGAGAACATCCCTTATTTATTTCATGTAGAAATAAATAAATAATGGAAAGGCTTTGCAAAATTGGGAAATCAGGTTCTTGCTCCAGTGTTCCTTGCCCTGACATTTTTCTAGGGAACTCCATATATACATTTTTGCATTGGTTAACTTTCTTCTCAAGGGTTACTGCTGACTTGCTGATGGTTGGAAGGTGAGAAGATGGGGAGGGCTGGGATGGTGGAGAGGAGGGGGGAGTTGATGATAGTGAGGCAACAAGAGGTTGTTAGAATTTCTCTTGTTGGAGTTGGTCTTTTCCATGACTTCTTTATAGCATGAATATTAGTTGCCTCTAATCAGCCCATACCTGATTAGTGTGAAAGGTTTTGTTTTCATGTAATTGGAAATAATCCGATACTCCATCCGTCAGTCAGTATTCCCATTGCTGAACTTATGATAAAGGGAAAGCAGTGACAAAGTAAATGGTTTGGGATAGGATGATTCCCAAAGGAAGTCTTATAATTACATCCCAGAGCTCAAACATTCACAGCATTATTCTGCATCATCTCTGTATCATGTATCCTGGACCTACGTAATGAACCTTGGCTCTGTATCATCGAACATTGGACCTTACAGCACACTACTTCAGCCCATGATTTTGTGCTGCGCTATATAAATCTTCTCATCATCAATCAGCCCTTCCCTCCCACTTAGGCTACAACCCTCCATTTTTCTTACATTCATGTCCCGAAGAATCTTTTCAATCTCTCATGTGTCAGACTCCACAACCGTGCCCAACAATGCATTTCAGGCACCCAGCACTCCGTGTAAAAAACCTACCTCTGACATCTCCCCTAAACTTTCCTCCACTCACTTTAAATATGTTCTCTGGTATTGGTTATTTCTCCCTTCGGAAATATGGCAAAGCCTAGACAGTGATTTAAAATTAATAAGTAATTTCCCCAGCTAGCCTCGACTTTATGTTCCATAAAACTGCAGGTTTTAAATTAAATACTAATTTCAGACCATGAGATAAGTAGGTTACAAATCAAAGCTTTTGCCAATTGTAAGGAATTGCAGGAATGTGGAGTTACTATTCCTGGAGAGGAATCTAAATGAGGTTTTCCTGATCACCAGCTGTTTCAAGAGTTGTGGGCTCCAGTTGTAAGAGGGCCGGTTCAGGCCATGAAGCAATTATTTAGGTTCCAAACAATTGCAACACACGCCTTCATTCCTCAAAGTCATTTTTACAGAAATTGTTCAGTGCTCTGTATGTCCAAGCTTTCTCTCTCCCGGTTATATTCCTGGGTTTTGACAAAACTAGCACCAAAATGTAATGCGGACAGATCCAAATGAAGACAGGAAAAATTGCCTCCAGATCAAAATGTGTGTTTAAACCACAAATTTCAGGTTGACACTGCAATGCAATAGACCATGCTGCAGTTTAGGAGATCTATACTGATATGGCATTAATCTAAAGCTCTGTTTACCTCTATATTGGTAGGGCTGTTGACGTGATCAATTTGGATTTTAGTAAGGCTTTTGCATGGAAGGTTAATAAGGAAGGTTCAGTCACTAGGGATTAATAGAGAGATTGTGAGATTAGTTCAGAGGTGGCTGGAAGATAGACAGCAGAGAGTCATGGTGGACAACTGTCTGTCAGATTGGAAGTCTGTGACGAGCGGGGTGCCTCAGGGATCGGTGCTGAGTCCCCTCTTGTTTATCATTTATATTAATGATTTGGACGAGGGGGTGGTTGACTGGGTAAGCAAATATGCAGACGATATGAAAATAGGGAAAGTGATGGATAATGAGGAAGGTTTTCTTGGATTACAGAGGGATTTGGTTTGTTCGGATAAGATGGCTGAAAGATGACAGATGGAATTTAATGTAGACAAGAGTGAGGTGCTGCATTTCGGAAAAAAATAACCAAAATAGGACATATGCAATTAAGGGGAGGGCATTGAGGAATGCAAAGGAACAGAGTTCCTTGAAGGTGGATTTCCATGTAGACTGGGTGGTTAAGAAGGCATATGGTATGCTGGCCTTCTTAAATCATAGAATAGAGTATAGGAGATGGGAAGTGATGCTGTGGCTGTTTAAGGCATTGGTGAGGCCAGGTTTAGAGTATTGTGTTCAGTTCTGATCTCCAAATTATAGGAAGGATATAGATAAGGTGAAGAGGGTGCAGAAAAGATTTACAAAAATGTTGCCTGGCTTACAGCATCTAGAGTACAGAGAAAGATTAAGGAGACTGGGACTTTATTCATGGAACGTAGATGGCTGAGAGGGGATTTGATAGTGGTATTTAAAATTATGAAGGGAATAGATAGACTAGACGTGAGTAGACTCTTTCCCCTGAGGGCAGGGGAGGTTGGAACAAGAGGGCATAAGTTAAGGGTAAGGGGGCAAAATGTTAAGAGAAATGTTAGAGGATGCTTCTTCACTCAGAGAGTGGTGGCAGAACGGAATGATCTTCCAGCAGAGATAGTTGCAGCAGGGTCCTTTCTGTCACTTAAGAGAAGGTTGGATGTGTACATGGATATGAGGGGGTTGGAGGGTTATGGGTGGAAAGTGGGAGGGGGGAATTAGTGGAATTGTTCAAGTGAACCAGCACGGACTCAAAGGGGTGACATGGCCTGTTTCCATGCTGTAAACTGTTATATGGTTATATGGTTATTATATAATGTTCTATGGCATTATTTGATGGACGGCCATTGAGGTCTACCCAGTGACCTGTACCGCTAACTGAACCAATCTGGATTAAATGTATTAATGTGATCATGAAACCATTAGGTTGCCCCTAACTAAATCATCTGCTTCATTAGTATCTTTTAGGTAAGGAAATCTCCCATGCTTACGTAGACAAGCCTCCATGAATTTTCAGACCCATAACAATGTGACTGACTTTTAACTACCTCTGAAATGGCTCAGCAATCCATCCCATTCAGGTAAGAAATGCTACACACATTCCTTGAACGGACTAAAGCAGATAAATTATTTCACTGTTTTATCATCTTGTAATAGTTTAAATTGACTGTTATATTTCTTACATTACAACTATGGCTACATTTAAAAGTACTTCATTCTCTGTGGGTCATCTTACAGAATTATTAAAGGTGCTTTCTTTATTTGATTTAGTCTATGTGTAGATGCTATGAACATCAGTGGCTTGATCTTTCCCTGCCCCTACAACGGTAGACAATATGCTCTGTAAACAAAATGCACGTTCCTAAAGGATAAATCAATAAAGGATGTTGGTCTTTATCAAGCATTTAAGGAGGTAGCTGATGTCACCTTCCAAACATGTGGAATCTAATTTGTAGTAAATATATGAGAAACATTATAAACAAATTTTCTGAATGATTTTTCTTTTTCTATTCTTGACAATGTGGTTTATTGAAGACACACCAATTAATCTATTACTGTTGTAACAACAAACATCATCTGCCGTGTTTTTCATATAGAGAAACATCTCCAAGAATCTCATAGAAGTGTAAAACAAAATTGACAATGAAGCAAAAGGAGATTTAAGGATTAGGTGATCAAGACCAGGTTAAAGCAGTAAAGGAGATGAAGAGATTCAGGGAGGGAGCAACTGACCTTTGGCTGCATTAATGTAGGGACTTTGGGCATGCAGAGGATTTCTGAGATGGAGCAATCCAGACTTCTTGGAGGATTGCAAAGCAACAGAAGGTTCAAAAGTTGGAAGGAGGGACAAAAATTAGTAATGGGATTTTCTTTTTAAAAATTGGTAATTTGAGGTCCAATGTAGCAGAGATGACATGTTATATTCATTCATCCATTTTCTCGTCTGTTTCTTATTCAGAATCAGAATTTATTGCCATGAACAATTCATGAAATTCGATTCGCCTCTGATGCACTTCATTTACTCACTTCAATAAATTTAGATGTAAAGTTATTTCAATTGATTGTTAAGAATGTGGTAAAGTGAGGCTATTAAGGAATTAGAGTTTCTTTATTAATTGCACCTCAGGGTAGAATCTACAGATCTTCAACTATACACAAAAGGTGGTTCTAGGGTCAATCAGAAACTTTGGATAAGTCATCAAATCAAGTCCTCAGTTTCTGCAGATAGTTCTGAGGCCGGTGGTCAAATTGCTTTTTTTTTAACTCACACTTGACAAACATCAAACAAGTACTGGAGGTGCACTGTCACTAGTGGAACTGGTTCTTTAGAAAAGGAGCAAGATAATTGTAGAGAGAAGTTTGGACAGTGAAGAAAGAACTCATAGTGATTTTTAAAAACCACAATGCATTGGAGGAACTCAACAGTTTCAGCAGGGATCAGTGGGAGAAAAAGAATGGTTACATTTTTCATTAAAATTTTTTAATTGCTCCAGATACCAACATCTGCAGTCTCTTGTGTCACCAATCTCGAAGACCTGAAACATTGGCAATTATTTTTATCCCGCTGATGCCACTTGACAGGATGGGTTCCTTCAGTGGAATTTTTCTTTTGCTCCAGATTCCAGCATCTGCAGTTTCTTGTGTCTCTACTTATTGAGATAATTTCTGTTTAAAACAAGTGGTGAGTCAACATTTTAATTCCTGTGCCAAGACTGTAAAAGGCCCTGCTTTGAAACAAGATATCAGTCCTTCCCCCACATTTCTTTATTCATCATTCTTCTCTATCATAACCAGTCAAATTACATCTGACCATTCCTCTGGCTACTCTGTAGAACTCAACCATGCGTGCACTCTTCCATGTTAATCTGGCTCACATCATTTCTCTTTTTGCTGTAAACTTCTCCCTTCCCAGTACAATAATTTCAAGGGAAGATTCTGTGGATTCCACCAATACCTTAGTCTGGAAGCTCCCCAAACCTTTGTGATAGTACAGATTCTATCACCAATGTGTCTATGTACAGATGGTAGTGCAGGATGACTTTGATTGGCTGAGAGTGTAGCCACATCTACTGGCAGGTCTTAAAGGATTGTTCCTAGCCAGACCAGGTCATTCTGGACTGGTCGACCTACTTGTGATAGGCTCCAGTCTTTTAGTTAGTAAAAGCCTTGGTTTGGATCAATAAGTGTTTGGTTCTTCTGACGCGCGCTACAACCTTTAAAATAATCATCTTTAAATTTAGTCCATTGCAAAATTTTCTGACTCATCCACTGTCCAGATTTCAGGAGTTACTCTGTAATGTCTCACTAAGACAGTTCCTTTCCCACAAACTTTTCCACCTCTTGTGAAATGTACCTTTGACTCCTCTGTTAATGAGGTTCATTTTTGGTCATAATGATACTTTGTGCTTTCTTGTTCATTTTAGTTGATAGTCAACAGAATTTGAAGCTCTGATCACATTAAGAATGTCCTACATGCCCCAAGAATCTTAACGCAAAGTAAGTTACACAGTAAATTGTTAAGTTGACAGGCAGTGGGAGTTCACGGTGGGATGCATCATTTGTTTTATTCTCGTAGAAATGAACCAGAAAAGACTCCAGAGCTAAAAACGTACGTTTTGTATTCCTCCAGAATTTTAGCATACACCAAGCAGCTGTCCATCACAACATTTCCAGGTCAAAAGAAACAGTCAATAAGCTTCCTAAACTTCATGATTGGGTTACAACAATATTTGTTCAATTACTTTTTATCATTGACATGGTTGACTGCTGTCTAGCTGAGTTGTTGGCACTGCAGGTGTTATTTAACCCTGATTGACTCTGTATCTATAGCGCGCAACCGCATTATTCAAGTAAGGCATTTAGTATTAAACAGAAAACCTCATAATGAGGAAAAATTCAAAGCATTAAGGCAGGAGTCAAAGGTATATTTCAGAGGAGGTGTAAAAATGAGAAGAGTGGTCACAAAGGAATAGTTTCTCACTCCGCTACTGAGAAAAGACCAGCTACGGCTGAAACTGGCTATAATTATCATGTGCTGTGGTTCTTTCCTTGTACCTTTCTGTACTAATACTATCAACATCTATAATTATGTGGTAAAATGCAATTGTAAATTATGGATAAACTAAAGAATTCTAAAAAATGAATTGGTGTAAAATAAGAGAAAAATCTTTAGAAGAAAATAGCAGGAGGAAGATCTGACCAATTCTCATACCTGTATTACAGCTCAAGTCATTTAAATAAGCTTCTTAACCTCCAGGCAACGTTCAAAATCTTTAGCTGGGAATGGTTGAATTCGTAACTTGAAAACAGCTTTCTGTGCTCAGCTACTAGGGCAGTGACTGGAAGTTGTTTCAAGCCTCGACAGAGTCTGTATAGTCCACAGAATAGCAAGAATCGGCTGAGTCTTCAGCCAGCTGGTGGACACCTGTCTCAGATCAAGAACTGAAGTAACACCAGATCTATTCTTTCTGATGCAATTTGGTTATGGTCCATGTCAATATCACAAATATGGCTTATTATTATGTTAATGGTTTAGAAAATTGTCTGGACATGATATGAACTATTGATTAACAATCATTCATTTCAAGTGCAATAAGTTTCAGTCAGCAGATAACACATCTATAGAATGCTTGTATTGCTTCGATTACATCCTTTATTCTCTTATCTTTCTTAATTGATATGAAATATGAATTTTAAAAATCCTTTAAAATTCACCAGAGATATAGAACTTACCAAAATTCTTTTCTTCGCTGTTGAGTCTTCTTTGACTTTATAAACACTGAATTCCAGTTGAGAGGTTAGAGATCTGGATGGTTTTATTGATAGGTGGAAAGAGACCTGTTCCCAGCCGCGTCTGTGTCTTTCTCAGGCTCGGGGAAAATGCTGACAGCTGATTCCTCGCTGTTCTATGTTTGGCAGGATAAGCTAGCTCTATTTATAGGGCACAGGAGCATGGCCACTCCATCAGGCTGAGTCAATCACTGCTTCCAAAAGTCATTGGAACACTCATGCTGTTGACATCTCTGCGAGCCAAGCATGCTAATGGCACCTGCTCACCACGCTGAGCTCATAGACACAATGAGAGCATGAGTTCTCGGCCACCCTGCTGGCAGGAACCTAGCCCACTTGCAACTCCTCTTTCAGATGTTAATGATGGCCCGAGAAACAAGTGACAATGACGTCACAGGCACTAAGGTTTCTTGTGGATATGTTTTTTCCCAATGATGGGGAATCTCCTGGTCAACAAATTATCACCACATCACTGGCTGCCGATGAGGAAAAACAGAGACTAAATCCAATAAAACTGATGTTTTATTTTCTGGACCCACAGATCCCTCTACCAGCAGTCTATCATGTTATCTAAAAAGAATTTGAACATTTTGATTAACTTTTAGTCTAACTCACTTCCTCATATTCATTTATATCTTTGGAGAAGTATTGAACCACTCAATTATTCTAAGTCACGATGTGAATATTTTTGTTCTTTAACACTGGGCAGGGGTCTCTCTGCACTAACACAATCAATGACTCCAAATGTCAGGTAGGTTCTCCAATACAGGCCACAAATTATTTCACAAGGTCTGCTTCCTGAAAAGAAAATGGGGATCAAGATAGACAACTTCAAGCTGAACACAAAGGTAATTTCAGATTTACTCTATCACATAGAAAGTTGGAGAAACATTAAATTAACCTTTGTTGAATTTAGCTTGTTTAATCGCATAATGATGGTGACACGTTGCGTTAGTTCAACCGCCTTGAAAATGTTTTGCTGCTGTTTGTCATTTATACTCAGTATCAGATGCCTCTGGTGTCAGTGTCCAACAATAGTCATCTAGCGTTGATGGATTCCAGTTGCCCTGATACCAGGACATTGTCGCAAAGTCCTGGTGTAATTTTTCATTATGTTGGTCCCTGGCATTGTGAAGAAAGCATGTCAGTACCTCTACTTCCTCAGGAATTTGCAGAGGTTTGGTAAGAGATTGGAAACCCTGGCAAATCTTTACAAATGTACAGTGGAAAGTGTGCTGACAAGTTACCTCACAGTCTGATATGAAGACACCAATAACCCCGAGTGTAAAGCTCTCCAAAAGGCAGTGTACACAGGCAAATCCCTTCCCACCATCGAGAATATCTATGGAAAACACTGCTGTGGCAATCATCAAGGATCCACAGCACCCAGCACATGCTCAGTTTTCATTGCAGCCATCGGGAAATAGGTATAAATGCCACAAGACTTGCACCACCAGGTTCAGGAACAGCTGCTACCCCTCCACCATCGGACTCGCTGACAAACTCAATCAAGGATTCATTTAAGGACTCTTACTTTAACACTTCATTGTTTCATTTTCTCTGTATTGCACAGTCAGTTGTTGACATTTATTTATTTGTTTACATGTGTACATTGTGTGTAGTATTTTTTCCACTGCCAATAAGTGGTAATTCTACCTGGCCCACAGGAAAAAGAATCTCAGGTTCGTATGCGATGACATGTATATGTACTCTTGACAATAAATCTGAAACTTGAATCTGAAATCTGTCCCAACTACACCAAGTCAGCAGGGAAGAAGTCCAAGTGAGAATGCAGAAAATTGATTTTCAATTATTTGTTGCCGTTCATAGCTTTTTATGCTTGAAGTAGACTTAAAATATGACAGGAAATCACAAAAGTAGGTTATATCTAAAAAATCGGTATGTGATAGGAAAATTTTAAGGTGACTCTCAGGATCATCAGCCCACAGTCACACCCAAAAGTGCTCGGGAAGCAAAATCTTTGTTGTTCAGTATAATCCATTTATGTCAGAGACATTAGGGAAAAAAAAATCATTATATATGTTTATTATTGAATTTTAATCTGTTCCTTTATGAACATTTGATTTTTTTCTTTCCTCCAAAAACCTTTGGCCTGAACCCGGTACAGCAGATCATCACCATTGAAGCACTGCAGCCGAAATGATAGTTGTGGTGAGAAGAGCTGGTGGAACAGTCACCCTGGTCTCTACAAACCAATGGATCCTAGTGCGAGATGCATCAACTGGAATAAAGCTATTAGCATAATCTGATTATCCAGGACTCATCATCTCTTGTGTTGTCTGACACTAGTAACCTGATTGATTCATCCAGGTTCATTACCTTCTCATCACTTGCAAAGTCTCTCCAGCATTTTTGTGTACTTAATTGTAATATTTTTATAGTTTGATAATATTCATAAAAGTTAGAATAACTCAGAAAAGGCTGAAGAGAGTGAGCACCTGGGCCATCATTACTTATCAACTTAATGAGTGGCTATAAAAGGGAAGGGGAAATATAATGGGAGATGTTTTAATGTTGTCATCCATGGGCTATGGTCAGTAAAACTCTGAAAATACAAGGATGTTGCCAGGACTCGGGGACCTGAGCCACAGGGAAAATAGGAAGAGGCTGGGGGCTTTATTTCTTGGAGTGCAGGAAGATGAGGGTTGATTTTGTTAAGGTGTACTAATCATGAAGGGTATAGATCCAGTGAACGCAGAGAGTCTTTTGCCCCAATTAGGGGAATAGGTAACCGGAAGACATAAGATGGTGGACTTATGTGCTTGGGACATTTTGGTCAGAGTGGGAAAGTTATGCCAAAGGGTCTGTTTCCCTGATTTATGACTCTAAAATGTACCAATTGATGGGCCACACACATCTGCATAGTTTTAATAACATTATAGTGTCCACACCAAAAAGTAGGATAACTGATGAGGAAACTAAATATCAAGATATTAAACTGCATGGACGTACGAGATAATTCTGGCACATTTCAACATGATCAAACAACAGTCACTTAAGACGTCCCAAAATAGCTTCACACTCACTGTCTAACTAACGGTACAAGAAAATCAAATAAATAGCTGTGTCATCGCTGACAGGACAGATCCACTAACAAATAATGTTGCAAATCAAAATGAATTCTGCTGGATTTCCCCACTCACATTGTACCTTTTTTTTGCCAATTTGGAGGTTTTTACAACTTGTATTTTTATTACAGCTTTTAGATCATAAAACTTTACAAAGTTTAGCAGCATTATCAAACACAATTTAATATTAAACTGACAAGGGGAAGAATAAGCAATGTAGGTAGGTTTGAAGGAACACCTTTACAGAGGAAATAGAAGTTGTGAAGTGAAAACATTTAGGAAGAAAGTTGCAGAGCTGCTCAAGGCGGTTGAGGTGCCATGGTATCCTAGAATATTACAGCAACAACAGAATCGATACTACTGCGCTTAATACCTTACTCTAAAAATCTATTACAAACTGCTTCACAGAAATGCAGGCCTGGAGAATGAAGAGATATCTGGAGTAATAACTGAAAGCATGGTCAAAATAGCAAACTGTAAAGTATGTTCCAGAGATTTTAGGAAAATAATTCCAGACTATAGATACAAGACATCTGAAGGCTGCCAATGGGAAATTAAGGGGTGGGGTGAATGAAAGAACATTTTCAGTTGGATTAAGGATGATTCCACACACAAGCCAAGTATCTGACTTAGATTATGCTGGCATATTATTGTGAAAAAATAGGTTTGTCATTAAATGGAGATAAAAATGAGTCAACCCTAACATGGTTAGGCTGTTAGAGGGAGTGATTGGTATGAAACTGCAAGTAAATATCTTAATTTATAACACACAGAGAAGTTAATCTAGTATTATACATGTTGTGATGGAAGGGAAAAGTTCGGTGGGTTCAAAGATTAGCGGGTCTGGACATAGGCTAAATGCAGAAATAAACTTTATTGAAACACATGTAAGGGGGTCACAACAGGGATAACACATGCATGTATTCTCAATCATACTACACAGTCCAACCCAGTCACATCAGACTTAATACTACCAATACTAGCAATTGATTATATGGACTTAACACAACCAAGGACTACAATACCTGCCGTTCCTTGTCTAATGTGGGAATGGCTCAGATACTATCTACAATGACCATAGTATACAACAGCCCCAATCCCTATGTAATGCACACCTTGGCAGCAACTCCTCAGCAGGGCTCATCTCAGGGCCGACAAGCAAAAGAGACTGAGCTCCTCCATGTGGTGGCCTTTATAGTATAATAAGGTGGAGGGTCCGGCCCAGGTAATCACTAGGTGATTAAAGGGGCCAGTGATCAGGTGTGCACTAATGGGTGGGCAGAGTCCATGCTTGATTGGCAGGTGAGGCGACCTCCAACTAGGTTCCAGATGGAGAGGTCACATGACCCTCAACAATCCACATTCCCACCAGGTTCCAGACGGAGAGGCCACATGACCTTCCATAAACCACACTACAAATACATCACCAAAGAAGTCCTATAATATATGATAATACAGGTGAATGAAACAGTCTGTTAACATCAAGCAGTAATACAACCATAGCAATGAAGACTGAGGGACAAATATTGATCACACCACTGAGAGAGCACAGCCTTCTTAAATTCAGTTAAAGATTTTATTGTGTCTATGTTCGAGGCCAGAAGTGAACTGGCTTAATCTGCCTCATCCAGAAGATGGCACCTGCAAAAATGTTGCTTTTGTTCAGTCTTACACTGACCTATCATCCTGGGGGTGTGGATTTAACTGTGTCATAAAAAGACAACTTTAGAACTTGGAGGTAAAACACAATTTATGCTCACTAAGCAGTAGGAAAGAGGATAATATTCTCTGGTAAAGACCACAGGATCAGAAAATTAAACATAGCACTCCCCTGCTCTTGCCATGGATAATTTGTGGACAAGCTCATGTAATGGGGGTAAACAAAGGAAGTCGTTTCTGCAGCCATGCAGAACGTCATCAGCTTCACGTCAGAAATCCTCCAAACTTAGATCTAAAGCGTGTATTGTCACTGGATTGAATTCCTTATTGAACATCATTGCAGGAATGCCTTCAGAGCAGGAACTACAACTAAGAGTGTTGCTTTCACAACGGCAGGTTTCTGTAACCATCACTTTCTCAAGAGGAATAAATGCCAGTCTTGTCACTGATGCTCCCATCATGAGATTGGAACTTGGCAATGTTATATAATGCATTTGTAATTAAATATTGCACATGCAATGAGGATCATAATTTTTTTGTCATTAAGTTTGCAAACCCACAAAAAAAAAGCACCCAATTTCCTTCAATATAATATAATGGCAGAAACCTGGTATATTCTCATGCGATAGCTGCCCAGTTAACCAGTAGAGAGAAATAGCTTCCTCTAATACGATGTGACATCTGATCAAAATTCCACATAATGGAGTAAGCAGCAGAGTAGGTTGCTTTACAGTTGGAAGCAAATTGGATACAGACACCAAGGGCTATCAGATTTTATAGTTCAGCATCCATCTCTTCAGTCGTGGATTAGTGACTTCATTTAGATCCGTGAGTTAATGTTTCATATCAGAGCCAGCAAGTACAATGCTACTAAAAAAGGGAAGGACTTTCTTTTTCAAGCTCTCAAATTTAACGAGGTAACGAGATGTTGAAAGGAAGGATATCCTGTATTAATTTCCTTCATCACAGAGGGGCCATCTTTTAAAGCATATGAACAGCTTCGAAGTGCTTTCGGAAGACCTGAAGATCGGAAAAGCAAATAAATAAGCTATGTTTATTGGGAGAAAGACCAGCTGTGACGTTTTCACCTTCAGAAGAAGGGAATAGAGTCTGCCCAGTCTATACTGGTTCTCAGAAAAGCAACCCCTTCAGCTCTGTTCTTTATCTCTTTATTTCCCCTGCAGCCCTTCGATATATATGCTCTCACATATGCCCATTGATTCACCTTTGATCCGTTTGACAGACTAATGAACAAGAAGGCAGTAGGGAAGTGATCAGCAAGAAATTCTAAATTTAAGTAAACTTCATGACAAATGTGAGAGGGTAATATGTTCCAGACTCGTCGGCTCTGTTTAAGGAGAATAACTGAGAAAGTGATGTATAAATGAGCCTTTGGGGCAGCTTTAGATTCATACATCACCGAAATAAGCCCTTTAACTCATTATGTCCATGCCAGCCATCAAGTACATCGCAAAACAATGGAAAAGGTAAGCAAAATGGGAGTAAAAACTACTTATTTTTATGTATATTTCCTGGACAGTCATTAGGTCAAAAGTTACTAAATTTAGATTTTTAAGTGCTTTAGAATTCAGACCAACAAGATTCCAAGCCCGTATCAGCATTTATTGTCATAAGCATGTCACAAAATTAGTTGTTTTGCAGAACCACCACAGTGCAAACATTTATATGAACCAACTTACAAAATAAATACAATAGTGCAAGAAAAAGACAAAGTAAGGCAGTGTCCTATAGTTCATTCTTCATTCAGGAATCTGATGGCAGATGGGGAAAAAGCCATCCTTGAGCTGCCAAGTGCTTGTCTTGAGGCTCCTGTACCTTTTTCTCGATGTTAGCAGAGTGAAGAGGGCATGACCAGGATGGGGAGGATCCTTGAGGATAGAGATTTCCTTCTTCAGTCACCGCCTCTTGTAGATGTCCTCCACGGAGTGAAGACTGATGTCCCTGATGTCGCAGGCCAAGTTAACTGTTAAGCTCCCCAGCAGCAATTGAGAGACACATAAATGAATGGGTTAAGTTTAACACAAAATGTATTGAGAAACTAACAATAATAGAATTAACCCAATAAATTTAACACCCGAACACCAGCCTTAATGACAACTCAACATGAACAGCAGATTATTATATGGTGTATGTGGAAAAGAGACTATTGCAGTCCAAGCTCAAATACCCTGAAAATTCAATAAAATTCCCAAAATAAAACCAAGTCAGTCACATCAAGTCTGTCACTCAAGAAGGAACAACTCAAGGATCTGGTCTCCAGGCTTGGGATTATTTATTTCCTTGCCCACTGGTCTTTAATTTGAGGCTGTATCCAGATGGCCATAGACATTCAACCCTGTCAGGGGAACATGAAACTTGCTTGAGTTTTGAATGTGGCAACCTTTACTTCCTTCAACTGAGAATTTTCACAGTGACCTCCTAGTCACCATATGAGGTTCACTCCTCTGAAGCCCTCATTAGGGTTAACAAGTGATCTTCTGTCACACAAGTCCTCTCCTTTGGACACCCTGGCTTGAGTAATCCCATGACTCCTGTCACACAAAGTCCTCCTCTTGAAAGGGGACAGGAGAGGCCCTGGTCAGTCCCACACACACTGCTGTCAGGAAAACAGTGCTGACACCTGTCGACAAAATAGCTCAGTCTTCCTTTTCCCACTGAAACTACTGGGTGAGCATGCTGACGTACAGCTCCAGACAGCAGTACTAGGACCCATGAATAAAGCACCTCAGCATGTGGCTTGCTGAAACTGTTGGGTGAGCACACATTGTCTGACTACCTGCAGTCCAATCCACCAACTAACCTCTTCAAAACCAGCATGCTGAGCTTTTAAATTGCCCAGCATGTGCCTCCAGCTCTCCCTATTGGTGGAGAGAGGTTAACAGTCTCAGGCTCGCTCTCCTGCGAGCCTACGGACTTCCAGCTTTGACGGCTGTCAAAGTTCCCTAGTGGTAGCCCAGTGATATTTTAGCTCCTAGCTGCTGTCAAATCCCCCGCAGTAGGCAGTAGGTTCAGTCCTGTCCACAGATAAAAATAAAATTGTCCAAGGTCCATAGCACCTCTAGAGTTTTTTTCTTTTCCTGAGCACTGGCACCTCCATATCAGACAGTGATGCAACCAGCCAGAATGCACTCCACAATACACCTGTAGAAGTTTCTGAGAGTTTTTGGTGACAGACTGAATCTCCTCAAACACCTCACAAAGTATAGCTGCTGGTGAGCCTTCTTCATGATTGCATCAACATGTAGGCTCCAGGACAGATCCTCGGAGATATTGACACCCAGGAATTTGAAGATCTTGATCCTCTCCACTGCTGAGTCCTCGATGAGGACTGAGTCATGTTCTTCTGACTTCCTCCTGAAGTCCACAATCATCTCCTTGTTTTTTCTAATCTTGGGCGCAACATTGTTATCGTGACCCTATTCAATGAGCTGATCTTTCTCCCTCCTGGATGGTTCCTCATTGCCGTTTGTGATTTTGCCAACAACCGTTGTGTCATCAGCAAATATGTAGATAGAATTGGAATTGTGCCTGGTCACACAGTCATGAATGTATAGTGAGTAGAGCAGTGGGCTAAGCATGCATCCTTGTTGATCATCAGTGTGGAGGAGTTGTTGCTTCCAATTCGTATTGACGGTAGTCTTCTGATGAGGAAGTCAAGGATCTAGTTGCAGAGGGAGGTGTATGACCCAAGGGTTTGGAACTTGTTGACCAGTGCTGAGGGAATGATGGTGTTGAAGGCTCAGCTGTAGTCTGTTACATTTATGAGTTGTTGTCTAGGTGTTTCAGAGCTGAGTGATGAGCCAGTGATATTGAGTCTGCTGTGGAGTGATTGTGCCGGCGGTAAGTGAATTACAGTGGGTTCAGTCCTTTCCTACTTGATATTGTGGGTCCCAAATGCATGAACAAAGTGTGTAACCCAATTAAAAAAATGTTTTAGGATTTCTCTGTCAATCTGGTTTTTAGAAAGTTAGCATTCAATAGATTAAATCAAAATGCCTAAAGGTTTAATCAGGCAAATTAAAAGTCTTTGAGAATAGAGTCCAGGTGATTACTCAGGTTATTTGGAACTATTTGGCATAGCAGTTAGCGCAACTTTGTAACAACGCCAGCGATTGGGACCAGACCAGGGTTCGAATCCCGTGCTCTCTGTAAGGATTTTTTACATTTTCCCTGTGTCTGCATGAGTTTTCTCCAGTGGCTCTGGTTTCCTCTCACCATTCAAAAACTTACCGGGGTTGTAGGTTCATTGGGTGTTTAATGAACTGGGTATTCATTACTGGTGCGATGCTCTAAGGATTGGCTCCTCCCCTGACTCCGCCCTCTGTATATCCAGATAAAAACCCTGGATCCCCACCAAGACCCCAGTTCAGTCCATAGACCATGTGTGCCACTTTTATTGAATAAAAGTGTGTTGTACTCTCTCTCATCTTGAGTGCTCTCTGTCACACTACAATTTTATTCAATAAAGAATGGGATGGAAGCACACAATGCTCCTCATTGACCCTCTGTCTCCAGAGGCTCTGGAAGAGTTTTTGGACTGGTTGGAGTTCTTCCAAATGTACCTGTTGGCCTCGCAAGAGGTCTACTCAATGGATGAACTCACGAGGATGGTGCTCTTCTCTCGCATCAGACCTAGAGGATTCCCAATCATCAGGGACTGTACAACTTATGTAGCAGCTGTTGAGAAGCTGAAGGCCCACTACATGAGGCCCCAAAACATTGTCCGAGTGAGGCATCAACTCTCGGGAATGGAAGCAGTGGCCTCGAGAGTCCATTGAGGTCTATGTCCTCATCCAATCAGCACTCACGAAGAACTGCGGGTATGAGGACAGCACGGCCCGAGAACGGGAGGATGAGCAGATCCAGAATGCACTGGTCACTAGGGTGTGGTCCAAATACATTTGGCAGCGATTGCTGGAGAAAGGCAGGGTGACACTGCCTGACAATGTACTACTGACCAAATTGCTGGACATGGCACAACTGGGGGCTGACAATTTGGCAGGCAGCAGCACCCTTCATGAAGACCTGGGTTCTGGATTGACACCACATGCTACAGCAGCCCTGAAGGCAGTGGCCTTGTGCGTTAAGGGATGCTTCTTCTGTGGTCAGCAACAGTACCCAAGCACTCAATGTCCAGCTAAAGACTCCATCTTCTCTGGTTAGGGTAAGAAGGGTCACTGGGTGAAGGTCTGCAGGGTGAGGAGGACTGCTGAGAGATCCAATGCATGCATGACCCCTGATGGGCTGACTGAGAAGAGCCCAAACCACAAACCCCTGGCCTCCTGGTGCCAATGATGTACACCATGGCCTTCCTCCGGGGCCATGCGGCGAGAGCAGCGACATAGCAAAACCCAGTGGTTATCCTGCTGTATTTTGAAACTGGTGCCACCTTCAACCAATGAGGAAGGAATGTGGCCATCTTGGTCTCTGCTATCTTGCTGGCATTGAAATTCCACACCATCTACAACAGTGGAAGAAGGAAGAGGAGGATGGCCATCTTGCCATGCCTTATAGCCCCTGCCATCTTGCCTGCACGATGATCCAAATGGGGCGGAGTGACTCCAGCAAGAGGATTGATGGTGTCTCCAGAGTCTTGGGAGCGATAGTGTTTGACCAGGAGATACCACACCAACTAAACAACACAACAAAGGTGTGGGTTAATGGGCATAAACTGAAATGCTTAATTGTCTTAGAATTTAAAAGTACTAATTTACAACAGAGATGAGGAGAAATTTCTTTAGCCAGAGGGTAGTGGATTTGTGGAATACAATGCCACATGCAGCTGTGGAGGCAGGGTCATTGGGGGAATTTAAAGGAGAAATTGATAGGTATCTAATTAGTCAAGGTATCATGGGATATGGGGACAAGGCCACAACTTGGAACTAGATGCAAGAACGGTTTAGCTCAGGGTGGTTTCACGGAGCAGACTTGATTGGCCAAATAGCCTGCTACTGTTCCTTTTTCTTGTGATCTTGTGACTCTGGCTCAACTGAGAGCTTCACAGATGCAGAGACAGTCCAAGATCTCAATCTCAAATTGTATCCCGCTAATTATCATATTTATTTAGCATCCCATTCGCAGTCGGTAAATATTCGAGAACATTGTATGGTTCATTTATCTTTACAGGAGCGGGAATTCTGTAAGTTCAAACTGTGCTCCAGTTTTGCTGGGTCTTGACTTCTTCTGTCACTTTAAAAATGTGACCCTGGACTTTTCTGGTCATTTCCTTCCCATTATGGTTCAAAATGGAAGCTCTCAAGATTCTGATGCTATTTGCTGTCTCTCCACGCTGAATAAGGATCCACCTCCTCTATTCCCCAATCTGAGCACCGACTGCAGACCAATTGCTACAAAAAGCAGGCGCTACAGCGCAGAGGACCGGGCATTCATCAAGACTGAGACAAAACAACTGCCATACAAGCCCATGGAGAGCACAGGTGGTTGTCATAAAAGGGGAAGAAAAGTCCAGGCTAGTAATTGACTATAGTCAAACTATTTATCGCTTCACACTCCTGGCTCATTTTGTCAAGGCACACAATTTACCCTATTCGATTGAGGATGTCAGGGAAATGACCAGGTCATGTCAGGTCTGTGCGGAGTGCAAGCCACACTTCTATTGTCCCAGAAAGGCACACTTGATAAAGGCATCCAGGCCCTTTGAAAGGCTCAGCGTCAATTTCAAGGGACCCCTCCCGTTGGTGAATGGGAACATGTACTTTCTCACTGTCATTGACGAGTACTCTCATTTCCCGTTCGCCATTCTACGCCATTTGTCACTAAGGGTCTAGACTCTATTTTCGCCCTGTTCAGGTATTCTGGCTATATCCACACCGACCTGGGCTCATCATTTATGAGTGAAGAGCTATGCCAGTTTCTGCTGGTGAAAGGCATTGTATCCAGCAGGACGACTAGCTAAAACCCTTGGGGGAACAAACAGGTTGAGAAAGATTGGCCCTCTAGCCCAAAGGACTTCCAGACTCATGTTGGCATGATGCCCTACCCATGGTGCTCCACTCCATTAGGTCACTACTTTGCACTGCGACCAATGTGACTCCTCACGAGCTGATGTTTTCTTTCGAGAGTAAGTCAACATCAGGGACAATCCTCCTGGTTTGGCTTACAGCACCAGGTCCAGTGCTGCTCCGAAAGTACATGAGGAGAAAATCCAACCCCCTGGTTGAGAAGGTGCACCAACTCCATGCTAACCCCACTTATGCCTACGTGGCATACCCATATGACAGGAAGGACACTGTCTCGATCAAGGACATGGCATCCACAGGAACTGAGTGTCCATCACCTCAAGGGGACCAAGACTCTGACCTACTCAGGATTTCCAAAGAAATGCCAAGGGGCTCAGGTGAGCTGTCGCAGGAAGTGGCTCCAGCCACCCCTCAACTAGAGCCAGATCACCCACGCCCCAAGGCCCAGGAACCACAGGAGGGTCAGGAAGCCCAGGGCCACTGACACTGCTGCACTCTGCCGGCATTTCCAGACATCCTGACAGGTTGAACTGTAAATATTTTTTTACTATACCATGTCCTCTGTTTTCACCTGCAGGCTTCATTCATAAGAAAGGGGTGAATGTAGAGAACTGGGAATTGACTACTGGTGCGATGCTCTAAGGACTGTATCCTCCCCTGACTCCAACCCCTGCACATACCCATAAAAACACTGGACACCCGCCAAAACCCCAGTTCAGTCCACAGACCATGTGGGCCATTCTTGCTGAATAAAAGCATGTTGTACTCTCTGGTCTTGTGTGTTCTCTGTCGTGCTACAGGTGTAAAATGGTCTGTACGGACTCATAGAGCCGAATTGGCCTGTTACAGTGCTGTATGTCTAATTACAAAATTTAGTCACTGGTGAGTAAAGTATGACACAGGGTCACATTTATGATGTCATCAGTTATAAATGGAAGCAGATCTGAACTTGTTCAAATGAATTCCTAATTTAACCTGATGTTAAGAAACCCAGAAGAATGGGTTTATCAGAATCCTGCTGAGTCGATTTGTGCACGAGAACTTAAAGCTGGATCTCTAATCGGAAGTGCTTATCACTGACAGAGCTAGATATTCAATCTTTCTTGACTGTGGAGGGGGCAGAGAATGATTTTGAGGTCAAACTCTGCAGCAAAATTGGTTTTCTGCCAAAATGAACAGTAGCACTGGAGAATGAAAGGGATTGTAATGGGTAAGATAGGAGCACATTAGAAGCAAAAAGAACAGTTCATATTAAAAGGTTAGAAGAGAGCAGGAGAGATCAGAGACTAGAGAACAGATTGGAAGAACAGGGAACAGAGCTGGGCGAGATCCAGTGGTGTTGTCCTTGCTATGTTGTCAAGGAAGATTTGTTGGAGAGAAATTGGAATGGAGCAATTGGGTTGTTTGTTGTCCAATTTCAGGAGGCCTTATGAACCAGTAATCTAGATCCTATAGGTAGAGTAAAAGCAATTCCCTTCTGTATCCAAAGCCCTTTTTTCCCTTTACCCTTTGGGGTTTGTAAAGCCCAGGTTAGGTTTGAAATGGAAGTTAAGTACGATTCGCACAGTCTTATTGTTATATCCAAATACTGGCACAAGGTTTTCATTCAGATTTTCAAATATTCAAGCATCTAACCAATCTTGACATTCACCCATATGAGACCATAGATTCCATAATTTCACCCTCACAATTAGCAGAACAAATTTCTCCACTTCAAATATTGAATTTGGCCTTTGTACTTCATTACCTATGTACCTTGGCATGGTCTAAGGTTGTGAAAGTCGATATAACCACCTAACCAAGAATGTCTGCAGATGCTAGGATCGTGTGCAATACAAAATTGTGCTGGAGAAACTCAGCAGTTCACACATCATCCAAAGGAATCAAAGGATAACCAATGTTTTGAGCCGAGGCCTTCCATCAGGTATAAGCAAAATCAGGAAGGCCCTGAATAAAAAGTGGAGGAAGGAAGGAGGAAGGGGCAGGGGGTGAGCATAGGCTAACAGGTAAGAGGTCAGAGGTGGATACAAATGGTAGAACAGAAAAAAGCTGAGAAGCGATAGGTGAAGAGGGTAGCTCTCTGTAAGGAGAAAATTTATAGACCGTTATAGACTAGCGGCAACAATTTCAAAGAAATATTGCATTAGTGGCATAATTGAGCAAACAGGACAAATGATTTATCAATGGCTGAGTTTAAAGATAACATTATATCGCGAGGAGTCACGTGATGGTGTAGTGGCCAGTTGGGTAAACCAGCCTCTCCAGGAAAACAGGAAAAAAGTTAGAAAAAGACAAAGCACAACAAAAATAAAATATAAGAAATAGAAGATAAAGTTACAGAGAAGAGAAAGAGGATGGTATCCAAGAAGGAGAAAATGAAAACAACTGGAATAAAAGAAGTAGAAAAATCGCCGAAGAAGAAAGAAGAAGGTCTTACCTGCACGAAGGAACAGGACGCTGTGGTGGTGAAGAACACCCAACCCCAGAGGTCAGTGCCTGCCCTGCGGAGTCGTGACTCACCTGCCGGTGGACTTAAAAAATGGCTCTCGGAGACAAATAAAAGTACGCAGTGCACAACCAATGGAAATAAGGGAAAAAGAGGACACCAGTGGGAGGGGGCTCAGCAGAGGAGTGGGCTACCGCAGTTCAAACAGCTGAGGGATGCCCGACACCAGGGAGCTCAGCTGGAGGACAAGAAAGGCAGCAGAGAAGGGAGCGACGTGGGAGAGAGACGGAAAGACGACCGGTAAGAAGAACAATGGCAGGAGGCACAACAAAGGAGTAGCCCAAGAGGGGAGGCCCAGCAAGAAGAGGCCCGACAAAGAGATGCAAGCAGATCCAGAGGAAAAATAGAAGAGACACAGACACAAAGAAGAGAAGAAGACACAAACACAGGTACAGACACAGAAGAAGAGGAGGAAGAAGACCAAGATCTTCCCAGAGAAATAGAAGGTAAAACTGACGGACAAAGAGAAACAGAAGGAAAAACTGATGGACAGAATATAGATAAAGGTTTTTTTTAAGAACAAATGAGGTAATTAAAAGAATGGTTATCATTAGAATTTAATACAGTTAAAAGGAAAATGAAAAGAACGGAAGATAAAATGCAAAGATTAGAACTGGTAATGACAGAAATAGGGAAAAGAGTAGAGAATGTGGAAGAGCAGGAAACAGCTGTAGAAATGGAAGTAAATGACTTAAGAGAAAAATTGGAAGAAAGTGACAAAAAAAATTAAAGAGACAAGAGTTGTTATCTCAGAAAATTGATATGTTGAAAAATAATAGTAGACAAAACAACATAAAAATAGTGGGCCTGAAGGAGGGTGAAGAAAGCAGAGACATGAAGGAATTTATAAAAGGATGGATCCTGAAGGTGCTAGGAACGACAGAAATACAGGAAGAAATGGAAATAGAAAGGGCTCACAGAGCACTAGCTCCGAAATCACAGGTACATCAAAAACCAAGATCCATCTTAGTAAAATTTTTGAGATACACGACAACAGAAAACATACTGGAACAGGCAAGGAATAAAGTTAGAGAAGATAATAAACCATTGGAATAAAAGGGTCAAAAATATTTTTTTACCCAGACATATGTTTTGAACTCTTAAAGAGGAGGAAGAAGTTTAATACAGTGAAAACGATTTTATTGGAAAAAGGTTACAAATTCATGTTAAGACATCCAGCTGTGCTTAAAATATTTATACCCAGGGAGCAAGACAGACTGTTCTTGGATCCAAAGAAAGCGCAAGAATTTGCAAAATGTTTGCAGGACAGAAGAAGAGATGAAGAGGTGTAATAAGAATGAAGAATGGCGATAAAGTATATATAAAGATGTAAAAACAATGTATATGTAAAGAACTGAAGAGGGAAAATAGAAGGGAAGGAAGGAAGTAAGGGTGGGGAAAAAAGGGAGAGAGCTTTGTTATATGTGTTTTTAAAAAAAAGTATTTTCTGGGGGGGAAAGGGAAGAACCCTCACTGCAAAATCAGTTGGCGCTGTGAGTAAGATTGAAAACCAAATGAAAAGGGGAGTTGTGGTTGCCCAGCAAGGGATAAGGGGCAACTCAGAGAGGGAGGAAACTTTTGGAGTTAAGGTATTAGTGGGTGTGGGAGCCACAGGGGTTCTTTATGTCTTAAATGTGTTGTTATACATTAAGTTTAATAAGAGAAAACTAAGAGATGAAAATGGGGAAAAGGGGGATGGAGGTGGTGAAGAGGTGGAAAAGAAATATAAGCAAGATTTAAGATGGCCATATGACTATAAACATTAATGGAATACATAACCAAATCAAAAGGAAGAGGCTACTAAATTTATTGAAGAAGGAAAAAAATAGATATAGCATTTGTGCAGGAAACACATCTAACTGAAGTGGAACATAACAAATGAAAGAGAGACTGGGTAGGACACATAGCGGCTGCATCTTATAATTCAAAAGCTAGATCTGTAGCCATACTATTTAACAAAAATGTACCAATTAAAATAAAGGAGAAAATATTAGATCTGGCAGGGAGGTATGTAATGATAAAATGTCAGATATACTTAAAATTTTGGAATTTGCTCAATATATATGCGCCTAACGAGGAGGATCAAAAGTTATGCAAGATATTTTTTGAAGATTGCAGACACACAAGGAAATATATTGATAGGAGGAGATTTTAACCTTAATTTGGACCCAATGTTGGATAAAACTGGACAAAAGACAAATAATAAGAATAAAATAGGCAAATTTATGATTAAATCAATGCAGGAAATAAAACATGGATATGTGGAGGAGGCAACACCCAAGAGAGATATTATTCGAGTAGGCACAAAACTTACTCAAGGATTGAAATGTTTTTATTGTCATCCCATATGCAAAGGAGAGTTAGGAAAACTGAGTATAAAGCTAGACTACTATCAGATCATTCATCCTATTATTAGCAATAGAACTAGAAGACATCCCACCAAAAACATATAGATGGAGGTTAAACTCCATGCTACTTAAAAGGCAGGAATTTAGGGAGTTTATTGAATGCCAAATTAAAAAATATTTTGAAATAAACACAGGATCAGTGCAAGACAAATTTATGTTATGGGATGCAATGAAAGCCTTCATTAGAGGGCAGATAATAAGTTATGTGACTAAGTTGAAAAGGATTACAATTGGGAAACAGAGCAGTTGGAAAGGGAGATAGTAAATACAGAAAAGGAATTAGTAAAAAGGGATGATATAATGAAAAGGAGAGAATTGGCGGACAAAAAAATAAAATACGAAACATTACAAACGTATAAGGTGGAGAAGAACATAATGAAAACAAAGCAAAAGTATTATGAACTGGGAGAAAAAACATAAAATATTAGCCTGGCAACTTAAAACAGAACAAGGTAAAAGAACGGTATTGACATCAAGGAAAAAGGACACACAAATTACATATAACCCAACAGAGATTAATGAAAATTATAAGGAATTTTATGAACAATTACACCAAACTGAGAATGAGGGAAAAGATGACAAAATAGAGAAATTTTTTGGTAAAAATTAATTGCTGACATTGCAAAAGAGGAACAAAACAAACTAATAAAACCATTTGAAATAGAGGAAGTACAAGATATATTAAAAAAGCTGCCGAACAATAAAACACCAAGAGAGGATGGATTTCCAATAGAATTTTATAAAATATTTAAAGAGTTATTAATTCCTCCTCTCCTGGAAGTAATGAAGCAGGTAGAAGAAACACAAAACCTGCCAGATTCATGTAAGACAGCAATAATTACAGAAATATCAAAGACGGGGAAGGATCCATTAACACCAGCATCATATAGCCCAATATCTCTACTTAACTCAGACTGTAAGATAATAGCAAAATTATTAGCAAACAGATTGGCTGATTGTGTACCAAAAATGGTACAACAAGATCAAACTGGATTTATTAAGAAAAGACAAACAGTGGACAATGTCTGTAAATTTATTAATCCAATTCATGCAGTTCAAGGAAATAAGAAACCAACAGTGGCGGAAAAAGCTTTTGACAGAGTGGAGTGGAACTACTTATTTAAAGAATTACAGAAGTTCAGTCTACCAGAAAAATATATAAATTGGATTAAAGCATTTTATAATGGACCGTTGGCGAAAGTAGCAGTAAATGGATATGTATCGAATCAATTTAAATTAAGTAGGTCAGCGAGACAGGGGTGTCCACTATCCCTGTTCGCCTTAGCAATAGAACCTTTGGCAGAACTGATAAGAATAGAAAATAAAATAAAAGGGATAAAAATAAAGGAGAAGGAATATAAAATTAACTTATTTGCAGATGACATTATAGTATACTTAACAGAACCAGAGATATCAATAAAATAATTACATAAGAAATTGAAGGAATATGGAGAAATATCAAAGTACAAGATCAACGCAAATAAAAGTGAAGTGATGCCAATGGTTATGGTTTATGGTTTATTTAGATTATACAGATTATACAGAATTTAAAAAAGAGTCACCATTTAAATGGCAAGCACAAGCAATCCGATACCTAGGGATCAGGTTAGATAATAATTTAAGCCACTTGTACAAACTAAATTATCAGCCACTAATAAAGAAATTGCAGGAAGACTTAAAACATTGGAAAGAACTGCTGTTAACATTGATCAGGAAGGTGAATTGAACTGAATTAAAATGAACGTGTTCCCAAGGATACAATACTTATTTCAAATATTACCAATTTCCTTAACAGAATTTTCTTTTAATGAACTAAAGAGAACAATAAGGAAATTCTTGTGAAAAGGGAAGAAACCAAGGGTAGCATTAGATAAATTAATAGAGAAGTATAATCAAGGTGGTTTGCAGTTACCAAATTTTAGAAATTATTATTGAACCACCCAATTAAGGTATTTATTAGATTTTTACCAGACGAGGGAAAAACCAGACTGGACTAAGATAGAACTAGATAGAATAGGGGAAAAGATACCAGAACATATACTTTATAAGTGAGAAGATAAACTGGTGCAATATAAAAATTCACCAGTATTGCATCATTTATTTAATACATGGAAGAAGATCCACTTAGAAAGGAAAAAGACAAATTACCAAATACCAAAATTATTATTGATGCAAAATCTGCTAATTCCTTTTCTTTCCTTTAGAGAATGGGAGAGAAAAGGAAACAAAAGAATAGAAAATTGTTTTTTGGGAAATAATTTATTAACGTTTGAACAGTTGAAGTATAAATATGGAATAACTCATGGTACAATGTTTGCATATCATCAATTGAAAGCTTATTTAAAGGATAAATTGGGAAACAGCTTGAGATTACCTGAAGGAAGCAACTTTGAATATGTGATTACAGACATAATGATAAAATATTTATAATGAACATGTACATTAAGCTGTAAGATAAGGAGAATGATGAAATAAACTGTAAACCTAAGCTGAAGTGGGAAAAGGATTTAAACATAAAGATAAAAAATGAAGTATGGGAAAAGTTATGTTCTGGAACTATGAATAAACAATAAACACAAGGTTATGTATGATACAGTATAATTGGTTACACAGGGTATGTATTACTCCTTGAAAATTAAAAAAAACTGGGACTCAACATTATCAGATAGATGTTTTCGCTGTGGGAAGGAAATGGGAACAACATTACATGCAACTTGGACATGTGCGAAGGTAAATACGTTTTGGGAAGAACTAAACCAGATACTAAATAAAATTATAAAAAATAGCATACCAAAAAAAACAGAGATATTTCTTTTAAATAACATAAGAAGTAAAGAATTAGGCCTTAAATTGGACAAAGCATTAAAAAAAAATTCATTATAATAGCCTTAGCAGTAGCAAAAAAATGTATAATGTCAACTTGGAAAATGGAAGAGAGCCTGAGAGTACAGCAATGGAAAAGATAACATATAATTTAAAAAACAAAGTCACAATGTTTGAACAAATTTGGGAACCATATATGGAACATATATGGAGAGAGCATGCCTAGGACCTCCATCCCCTAAAATGAAAACATTCTGCTATTGATCCGGACAAACTGTGGTGTTTCCATCAGGAAGTCTAAGATCCAATTACGTAGAGAAATTTTGCATCCCAGTGAGGACAGCTTCTCCACCACCCTCTAGGGAATGATTGTATTAAACGCCGAACTGAAGTCAATGAACACCAGCCTAGCATTTGAAGCACTGACATCACAACTCTTCCCCTACTCAGCCATTTGCCTTTTTACATCGCAGGGAGAGGGTGGCCTGGGGAAATAGCCTGGGTAATTTTCATAGGCTGATATTTTCACACCGCTGGTTCATGGGAGGGTTCCCAGGAAAATTTCCCTGGGATCCCCATTTTACACAACAGAGTGAAAAGGCCTAGTGATGCATTAATCTCAGGGTTCATTTCAAGAGACTATTCCAGAGGCCGTACCTCATGCCAGAAATGTGTCAATCAATGTGGGAATGCTATTTGAATATTGTGTCTTCACAATGCAAGCTGGTCAAGTATATTGAATAAAACACGAAAACTGCAGCCACCGTGAATGAGGTAAAAACACACTGCTGGAGAAATTCAGCAGGTCAAACAGTGTACTTTATGTAGCAAAGATGAAATATATAACCAATGTTTTGTGTTGGAGCCCTTTATCAAAGTATGGCAAAATAAGCAAAAACAAAGCATATTCGTGGGGTCAAAGATCAAAACCAGCAGTCACACAATGTTGTGAGGGATGTAAGTCAAAGTTTGGCCAAGTATATTGTAATATCAACATATGTAATATTTCCATGTCCCCTAAGTTGGTTAGTTTGTTTTGGTCTCAGAATAGCTTCCAGAAATTTGACTTGAATTATAGCGGGAAACCAACATTCATTGAAGGTGTCCCACTGACAAATTAACCCTGAAACCTTTACTATCTGGAAATGACATCACCACAGCTTTGCCAGCTCTCAAGGCTCCAACAATTTTTAATCATTAGTCAATCCCTGTCATTCAAAAACATTTTAGACATGAAGTAAACAAATGGAATTTTTGAATTGACATGAACATTTAAAAATCTATGTAAAGGATAAAAATAGCTTTAAAAAGAGTAAAACATTCATAATTAATTAAAAACTGATTTAAACAAAGAAAGGAATTTACTTCTTGACTTTCATATTCGCTGCCTTACAGTACCTAATGAAATAAAGAAGATTATTGATTCGACGTCAGATTCTGAGAATCAATTCCCCCGCCTAAATGCTGGAAGATATTATAAAATGGATCCAGTTAACAGCAGTGGAATGATCCGACAGAATTCAAAATCCAAATCTGTTGTCGGTTTGGGATTTATACTACTCCACTTCAACAATTCCAACTTGGATTTGATGTGGATCATGAAGATCCGGTTTATTTCATTATCACTGGTTAATTACAATGCGTATTTTGTAAAGATTTTTTTAATTTTTTTTATTTTTCACACTATGAACCATATTGACCAAAATACACACAAACATTTTCCTCTTGAATATACAGTGTCATTTTCTCCCCTTTTCTACCTCCCTTCCCTCCCTCTTTCACCCCCCCTCCCCACCCACTCAACGTTCAACATATATGATACATTAAACCCATTAAACAATGTCATCACACAATGAAAGTAAACAAGAAAATTGTGTCATCTACTTTTACATACTAGGTCAGTTCATTTCGTCTTCTTCTCATTCTGTCGGTGTCCCCCCTTCAGGGGATCTGTGGTCGTCTCTATTGGCTACCCCATCTCGGTTGGGCCTGCTGGGGTGTTTGGTTGAGCTGCAGGGAGGGTGGGCTTGTGTGTGTCTGCTGGCGGGTTGGCTGTGGTGGTGGGGGTAGGGACCTGAGGTCCTGGAGAGCTGGGGGGGGGGGTTGTATATGTCAGCTGGTTGAGGGGGGAGGTCCAGATGCTCCCATGTGTGTCAGGTCTCGAATGGATACTGTGTCCTCGCATCCATCCAGGAATTCCATGTAGGTGTTCTGTGAGTTAGTGTGGAGCAGCTGGACCCTCTCAACCAGAGGGTCAGACTTATGTGTCCTCATGTGCCTAGGGAGTAAAACTAGCCTTGGGGATGTCAGCCAGGAGGGTAAGGTAGTCTCTGACGCCAATCTCCTGGGGAATGTAAAGATTCTCTCATGAGGTGTCTCATTGATGGCCGTACACAGGAGGAACTGGTAGCGTGGAGGGCCTTTAGGAGGACCTTGCCAGTGGGGGATGGGGAGGCCTTTGGACTTTAAGGCCAGTAGGACTGCCTTCCAGACCGTGCCATTCTCCTACTCCACCTGGCCGTTCCCTTTGGGGTTGTAGCTGGTGGTCCGGCTAGAGACGATGATCTTGGACAGTAGGATTTGGTGTAACTCGTCTCTCATGAAGCATGAACCCATATCACTGTGGACATAGCAGGGGTATCTAAAAATGGTGAACAGGTTGTTCAGAGCCTTTATGACAGTAGCTGCATTCATGTCCGGGCAGGGGATGGGAGGGGGAACAATGAGTACTCATCAATGATGTTGATGAAGTATATGTTGCAGATCATGGAGGGAAGGGTCCTTTGAGGTCTATACTTAGACATTCAAAGGGGTGAGTGGCCATGATCAGGTGTGACCGGTTTGGCTGGTAGAAGTACAGTTTGCACTCTGCACAGAAACGGCAATTTTTGGTCAGTGTCCTGATGTCCTCGATGGAATAGGGGAGATTATGGGCATTGATAAAGTGAAAAAAATAGGTGATCCCTGGGTGGCAGAGGGCATCATGCAGTGCCTGCAGGCGATCCCCAAAGACAGGGCATCTGCGAGCTCATTGAGCTTTCAGGTTGGTACAATATGTTGCAATTGTAAGTGGAGAGCTCGATTCTTCACCTCGGGATTTGATCATTTTTGATTTTACCCCACTGCTGATTATTAAACATGAAGGCGACTACCAGTTGGTCAGTCAACAGGGTAAAATTCTTACTGGTGAAGTTATGCCTCAACTGCCATACCACTTCAATGATAGCTTGGGCCTCTTTCTCGATCTTGGGGCCTTGGAGGGTGCAAGTAAAAAATTCCACTGACCTGCCCTCCTGGTTAAGTGTGGTGGCCAGGGCACAGTCGGACGCATCACTCTCCACCTGGAATGGGATGGATTCATCCACTGCTTGCATTACGTCCTTTGTGATGTCGGCTTTGATACGGTCGAATGCCTCACAGGCTTCTGCCAACAGGGCTAAATGGTGGCCCTGATGAGGTGTCAGGCTTCTCCGCATAGCTGGAATCCCACTGAGCATAATGAGGAAAAGCCCAGATGCCTTTTCAGGCCTTTGAGGCAGTGGGGTGTCGAAGTTCTAACAGGAGGTGCATGCAGTCAGGGTCGGGCTGATGACTCCATGCTCCACAACGCAGCCTAGTATAGACAGGCAACGTGTGTTGAAGACACACTACCCTATGTTGTACGTCAGATTGAGGCATTTTGCAGTGTGGAGGAATTTTTGGAGGTTCTTGTCATGGTCCTGCTGGTCATGGCCACAGATTGCGACGTTATCAAGGTATGGGAAAGTAGCTCTCAGCTCGTGTTTGTCCACCATCCGATCCATCTCCCTTTGAAAAACAGATACGCCATTCGTGACCCCAAAAGGGACTCTCAGAAAGTGGTACAGTTGACCAGCCACCTCAAAAGCAGTGTACTGCTGGTCCTCGGGGCAGATGAGGAGCTGGTGATAAACAGATTTAAAGTCTATGGTGGAGAACACCCCGTAATGAGTGATCTGGTTCACCATGTCGGAAATGCGGGGTAGGGGGTATGCGTCAAGCAGGGTGAAGCAGTTGATGATCTTAGAATAGTCTATGACCATCCGATGTTTCTCCCCACTCTTCACTACAATGACTTGGGCTCTCCATGGGCTCGTACTCTGCTCTATCACCCCCTCGGCGAGGAGGTGACAATAAATGCCCTTTCTCTGGCACTATATCACCAAATTTTAGTGCCGACGGGCTTACAGTCTGGGATGAGGTTAGCGAATAAGGGGAGAGGGGATCTAGAGCGTGGATGCGGAGATTGGGTTTTGGGCTGCTGGTCAGCCACATGGTGAGGGAAGGGTGGGCGGTCTATAAGTTGCTCCTTACAGACTGTGAGGTGAGGGTGGAGCTCGTCGTACTCCATGGTGATGCTCTTTAAGTTGCACTGGAAGTCTAACCCCAGAAGGACAGATGCACAGAGCTGTGGCAGTACTAGGAGCTTGACGTCATAGTATACCGTGCTTCGGATAGTCAGTGTCACAGTACAACTCCCACGAACTTTGAATTGGGAGGCTCAGGAGACACTTTCCCTCTCGGGCTGCACCCCAATGGAGTAATGCAGAACAGTGTTCGGGTGAATGAAGCTCACCATGCTCCCACTGTCAAATAGGCAGGTAGTGGGCCGGCCGTTTACCTGGACATCCATCATGGCTCTGGAAAGTTGGTATGGTCTGCATTGATTCAGTGTTACTGATGTCAGCATCAGCTTGTCGGATTCCCTGCATTTGATTCCTTGCCTCTGATTCCCCGCCTCTGATTCCCTGCCTCTGATTCCCCAACTCTGATTCCCCGCCTCTGATTCCCCAGCTCTGATTCCCCACCTCTGATTCCCCGCGTCTGAATCACCGCCTTTGATTCCCCGCCTCTGATTCCCCATCTCTGATTCACAACCTCTGATTCCGCGCGTCTGATTCCCCATCTCTGATTCGCCGCCTATGAATCCCCATCTCTGATTCCCCGATTCCCCAATTCTAATTCCGGGCCTCTGATACCCGGCCTCTGATTTCTAACCTCTGATTCCCCATATCTAATTCCCCGCCTCTGTTTCCCTGCCTCAGATTCCCCGCCTCTGATTCCCCGCCTCTGATTCCCTGCCTCTGATTCCCCATCTCTGATTCCCCACCTCTGATTCCCAGCCTCTTATTCCCCGCGTCTGATTCACCAACTCTGATTCAACGCCTCTAATTCCCCATCTCTAATTCCCCATCTCTGATTCACCAATTCTGATTCCCCACCTCTGATGCCCCACCTCTGATTCCCCACCTCTGATTCCCAATTTCTGATACCCAGCATCTGATTCCCCATCTCTGATTCGCCGCCTATGAATCCCCATCTCTGATTCCCCGATTCCCCAATTCTAATTCCGGGCCTCTGATACCCGGCCTCTGATTTCTCACCTCTGAATCCCCATATCTAATTCCCCGCCTCTGTTTCCCTGCCTCAGATTCCCCGCCTCTGATTCCCCGCCTCTGAATACCCAGCTCTGATTCCAGGCCTCTGATTCCCCGCCTCTGATTCCCTGCCTCTGATTCCCCATCTCTGATTCCCCACATCTGATTCCCCACCTCTGATTCCCCGCGTCTGATTCACCAACTCTGATTCAACGCCTCTAATTCCCCATCTCTAATTCCCCATCTCTGATTCACCAATTCTGATTCCCCACCTCTGATGCCCCACCTCTGATTCCCCACCTCTGATTCCCAATTTCTGATACCCAGCATCTGATTCCCCATCTCTGATTCCCCAACTCAGATTCCCCGCCTCTGATTTCCCAGCTCTGATTCCTCGCCTCTGATTCCCTGCGTCTGATTCCCCACCTCTGATTCCCGGCCTCTGATCCCCGGCCTCTGATTCCCGGCCTCTGATTCCCAGCCTCTGATTCCCCACCTCTGATTGCCCGCCTCGAATTACCCACCTCTGATTCCTCATCTCTGAGTCCCCGCATCAGATTCCCTGCCTCTGATTCCCCATCTCTGATTCCCTGCCTCTGATTCTCCATATCTGATTCCCTGCCTCTGATTCCCCAACTCTGAATCCCCGCCTCTGATTTCCCACCACTGATTCCCCATATCTAATTCTCCGCCTCTGTTTCCCTGCCTCTGATTCCCCAGCTCTGATTCCAGTCCTCTGATTCCCCGCCTCTGATTCCCCACCTCTGATTCCCCGCGTCTGATTCACCAACTCTGATTCAACGCCTCTGATTCCCCATCTCTAATTCCCCATCTCTGATTCCACAATTCTGATTCCCCGCCTCTGATGCCCCACCTCTGATTCCCCACCTCTGATTCCCCATTTCTGATACCCAGCATCTGATACCCGATCTCTGATTCCCCGCCTATGATTCCCCAACTCAGATTCCCCGCCTCTGATTTCCCAGCTCTGATCCCTCGCCTCTGATTCCCTGCGTCTGATTCACCGCCTCTGATTCCCCACCTCTGATTCCCCACCTCTGATTCCCGGCCTCTGATCCCCGGCCTCTGGTTCCCGGCCTCTGATTCCCAGCCTCTGATTCCCCACCTCTGATTGCCCGCCTCGAATTCCCCACCTCTGATTCCCCTTCTCTGATTCCCCGCTTCTGATTCCCTGCCTCTGATTCCCCATCTCTGATTCCCTGCCTCTGATTCTCCATATCTGATTCCCGGCCTCTGATTGCCCAACTCTGATTCCCCGCATCTGAATCCCCGCCTCTGATTCCCTGCCTGTGATTCCCCATCTCTGATTCACAACCTCTGATTCCCCGCGTCTGATTCCCCATCTCTGATTCGCCGCCTATGATTCCCCATCTCTGATTCCCCTATTCCCCAATTCTAACTCCCGGCCTCTGATTCCCAGCCTCTGAATCCCCACCTCTGATTCCCCATATCAAATTCCCCGCCTCTGTTTCCCTGCCTCTGATTCCCCGCCTCTGATTCCCCACCTCTTAATCCCCAGCTCTGATTCCCCGCCTCTGATTCCCCGCGTCTGATTCCCCGCCTCTGATTCCCCGCTTCTGATTCCCAATCTCTGATTCACCACCACTGATTCCCCATCTCCGATTCCCAGCCTCTAATTCCCCACCTCTGATTCCCCGCCTCTGATTCCCCGCCTCTGACTCCCTGCCTCTGATTCACCGCCACAGATACCCCAGCTCTGATTCCCCGCCTCTGATTCCCCACCTCTGATTCCCTGTCTCTAATTTCTGGCCTCTGATTCCCGGCCTCTGATTCCCCGCCTCTGATTCCCCGCCTCTGATTCCGCACCTCTGATTCCCTGCCTCTGATTCCATATCTCTGATTCCCCACCTCTGATTCCCAGCCACTTATTCCCCGCCTATGATTCCCGGCCTCTGATTCCCCACCTCTGATTCCCCGCGTCTGATTCACCAACTCTGATTGAACGCCTCTGATTCCCCATCTCTAATTCCCCATCTCTGATTCCCCAATTCTGATTCCCCACCTCTGATGCCCCACCTCTGATTCCCCACCTCTGATTCCCCATTTCTGATACCCAGCATCTGATTCCCCATCTCTGATTCCCCGCCTCTGATTCCCCAACTCAGATTCCCCGCCTCTGATTTCCCACCTCTGATTCCCCATATCTAATTCTCCGCTTCTGTTTCCCTGCCTCTGATTCCACGCCTCTGATTCCCCGCCTCTGATTCCTCAGCTCTGATTCCAGGCCTCTGATTCCAGGCCTCTGATTCACCGCCTCTGATTCCCTGCCTCTGATTCCCCGCCTCTGATTCCCCGCCTCTGATTCCGCACCTCTGATTCCCTGCCTCTGATTCCCCATCTCTGATTCCCTGCCTCTGATTCCCCGCCTCTGATTCCCCGCCTCTGATTCCCAGCTCTGATTCCAGGCCTCTGATTCCCCGCCTCTGATTCCCTGCCTCTGATTCCCCGCCTCTGATTCCCCGCCTCTGATTCCCCGCCTATGATTCCCGGCCTCTGATTCCCCGCGTCTGATTCACCAACTCTGATTCAACGCCTCTGATTCCCCATCTCTAATTCCCCATCTCTGATTCGCCAATTCTGATTCCCCACCTCTGATTCCCCATTTCTGATACCCAGCATTTGATTCCCCATCTCTGAATCCCCGCCTCTGATTCCCCAACTCAGATTCCCCGCCTCTGATTTCCCAGCTCTGATTCCTCGCCTCTGATTCCCTGTCTGATTCCCCGCCTCTGATTCCCCGCATCTGATTCCCCACCTCTGATTCCCAGCCTTTGATCCCCGGCCTCTGATTCCCGGCCTCTGATTCCCAGCCTCTGATTCCCCACCTCTGATTGCCCGCCTCGAATTCCCCACCTCTGATTCCCCATCTTGGATTCCCCTCATCTGATTCCCTGCATCTGATTCCCCGCCTATGATTCCCCACCTATGATTCCCCACCTCTGATTCCCCGCGTCTGATTCACCAACTCTGATTCAACGCCTCTGATTTCCCATCTCTAATTCCCCATCTCTGATTCGCCAATTCTGATTCCCCACCTCTGATGCCCCACCTCTGATTCCCCACCTCTGATTCCCCATTTCTGATACCCAGCATCTGATTCCCCATCTCTGATTCCACGCCTTTGATTCCCCAACTCAGATTCCCCGCCTCTGATTTCCCAGCTCTGATTCCTCGCCTCTGATTCCCTGTCTGAATCCCCGCCTCTGATTCCCCGCATCTGATTCCCCACCTCTGATTCCCAGCCTTTGATCCCCGGCCTCAGATTCCCGGCCTCTGATTCCCAGCCTCTGATTCCCCACCTCTGATTGCCCGCCTCGAATTCCCCACCTCTGATTCCCCATCTTGGATTCCCCTCATCTGATTCCCTGCATCTGATTCCCCATCTCCGATTCCCTGTCTCTGATTCCCCAACTCTGATTCCCCGCCTCTGATTTCCCACCTCTGATTCCCCATATCTAATTCTCCGCCTCTGTTTCCCTGCCTCTGATTCCCCGCCTCTGATTCCCTGCCTCTGATTCCCCGCCTCTGATTCCGCACCTCTGATTCCCTGCCTCTGATTCCCCATCTCTGATTCCCTGCCTCTGATTCCCCGCCTCTGATTCCCCGCCTCTGATTTCCCAGCTCTGATTCCAGTCCTCTGATTCCCCGCCTCTAATTCCCTGCCTCTGATTCCCCATCTCTAATTCCCCATCTCTGATTCCCCAATTCTGATTCCCCGCATCTGAATCCCCGCCTCTGATTCCCTGCCTGTGATTCCCCATCTCTGATTCACAACCTCTGATTCCCCGTGTCTGATTCCCCATCTCTGATTCGCCGCCTATGATTTCCCATCTCTGATTCCCCTATTCCCCAATTCTAACTCCCGGCCTCTGATTCCCGGCCTCTGAATCCCCACCTCTGATTCCCCATATCAAATTCACCGCCTCTGTTTCCCTGCCTCTGATTCCCCGCCCCTGATTCCCCACCTCTGATTCCCCAGCTCTGATTCCACGCCTCTGATTCCCCGCGTCTGATTCCCCGCCTCTGATTCCCTGCTTCTGATTCCCCATCTCTGATTCTCCACCACTGATTCCCCATCTCCGATTCCCAGCCTCTAATTCCCCACCTCTGATTCGCCACCTCTGATTCCCCGCCTCTGATTCCCTTCCTCTGATTCCCGGTCTCTAATTTCTGGCCTCTGATTCCCGGCCTCTGATTCCCCGCCTCTGATTCCCCGCCTCTGATTCCCGGTCTCTAATTTCTGGCCTCTGATTCCCGGCCTCTGATTCCCCGCCTCTGATTCCCCGCCTCTGATTCCCTGCCTCTGATTCCCCGCCTCTGATTCCCCGCCTCTGATTCCGCACCTCTGATTCCCTGCCTTTGATTCCCCACCTATGATTCCCGGCCTCTGATTCCCCACCTCTGATTCCCCGCGTCTGTTTCACCAACTCGGATTGAACGCCTCTGATTCCCCATCTCTAATTCCCCATCTCTGATTCCCCAAGTCTGATTCCCCACCTCTGATGCCCCACCTCTGATTCCCCACCTCTGATTCCCCATTTCTGATACCCAGCATCTGATTCCCCATCTCTGATTCCCCGCCTCTGATTCCCCAACTCAGATTCCCCGACTCTGAATTCCCAGCTCTGATTCCCCGCCTCTGATTCCCCGCCTCTGATACCCCACCTCTGATTCCCGGCCTTTGATCCCCGGCCTCTGATTCCCGGCCTCTGATTCCCAGCCTCTGATTCCCCACCTCTGATTGCCCGCCTCGAATTCCCCACCTCTGATTCCCCATCTTGGATTCGCCTCATCTGATTCCCTGCCTCTGATTCCCCATCGCCGATTCCCTGTCTCTGATTCCCCAACTCTGATTCTCCGCCTCTGTTTCCCTGCCTCTGATTCCAGGCCTCTGATTCCCCGCCTCTGATTCCCTGCCTCTGATTCCCCACCTCAGATTCTCCACCTCTGATTCCGCACCTCTGATTCCCTGCCTCTGATTCACCGCCTCTGATTCCCGGCCTCTGATTCCCCACCTCTGATTCCCCGCGTCTGATTCACCAACTCTGATTCAACGCCTCTGATTCCCCATCTCTAATTCCCCATCTCTGATTCCCCAATTCTGATTCCCCGCCCCTGATGCCCCACCTCTGATTCCCCACCTCTGATTCCCCATTTCTGATACCCAGCATTTGATTCCCCATCTCTGAATCCCCGCCTCTGATTCCCCAACTCAGTTTCCCCGCCTCTGATTTCCCAGCTCTGATTCCTCGCCTCTGATTCCCTGCATCTGATTCCCCGCCTCCGATTCCCCACCTCTGATTCCCAACCTCTGATCCCCGGCCTCTGATACCCGGCCTCTGATTTCCAGCCTCTGATTCCCCACCTCTGATTGCCCGCCTCGAATTCCCCACCTCTGATTCCCCATCTCTGATTCCCTGCATCTGATTCCCTGCCTCTGATTCCCCATCTCTGATTCCCTGCCTCTGATTCTCCATATCTGATTCCCTGCCTCTGATTGCCCAACTCTGATTCCCCGCCTCTGGTTCCCCATCTCTGATTCACAACCTCTGATTCCCCGCATCTGATTCCCCATCTCTGATTCCCCTATTCCCCAATTCTAACTCCCGGCCTCTGAATCCCCACCTCTGATTCCCCATATCAAGTTCCCCGCCTCTGTTTCCCTGCCTCTGATTCCCTGCCTCTGATTCCCCACCTCTGATTCCCCAGCTCTGATTCCCCGCCTCTAATTCCCCGCGTCTGATTCCCCGCCTCTGATTCCCCGCATGTGATTCCCCATCTCTGATTCACCACCACTGATTCCCCATCTCTGATTCCCGGCCTCTAATTCCCCACCTCTGATTCCCCGCCTCTGATTCCCTGCCTCTGATTCCCCAACTCTGATTCCCCGCCTCTGATTCCACAGCTCTGATTCCCCACCTCTGATTCCCCGCCTCTGATTCCCCGCCTCTGATTCCCAGCCACTGATTCCACACCTCTGATTCCCCATCTCTGATTCCCCGCATCTGATTCCCCGCCTCTGATTCCCCACCTCTGACTCCCCGCCTCTTATTCCCGGCCTCTGATTTCCCGCCTCTGATTCCCTGCCTCTGATTCCCCGCCTCTGATACCCCGCCTCTGATTCCCCAGCTCTGATTCCCCGCCTCTGATTCCCTGCTTCTGATTCCCCAGCTCTGATTCCCTGCCTCTGATTCCCTGCCTCTGTTTCTCCATATCTGATTCCCTGCCTCTGATTCCCCACCTCTGATTCCCCACCTCTGATTCCCCAGCTCTGATTCCCCGCCTCTGATTCCCCGCCTCTGATTCCCCGCCTCTGATTCCCCGCTTCTGATTCCCCATCTCTGATTCTCCACCACTGATTCCCCATCTCCGATTCCCAGCCTCTAATTCCCCACCGCTGATTCCCCGCCTCTGATTTCCCACCTCTGATTCCCTGCCTCTGATTCACCACCACAGATACCCCAGCTCTGATTCCCCGCCTCTGATTCCCCGCCTCTGATTCCCCAGCTCTGATTCCAGGCCTCTGATTCCCCGCCTCTGATTCCCTGCCTCTGATTCCCCGCCTCTGATTCCCCGCCTCTGATTCTGCACCTCTGATTCCCGCCCTCTGATTCCCAGCCTCTGATTCCCCGCCTCTGATTCCCCATATCAAATTCCCCGCCTCTGTTTCCCTGCCTCTGATTCCCCGCCTCTGATTCCCCACCTCTGATTCCCCAGCTCTGAATCCCCGCCTCTGATTCCCTGCGTCTGATTCCCCGCCTCTGATTCCCAGCGTCTGATTCCACACCTCTGATTCCCCACCTCTGATTCCCCACCTCTGATTCCCCGCCTCTGATTCCCCGCTTCTGATTCCCCGCCTCTGATTCCCTGCCTCTGATTCCCCACCTCTGATTCCCGGTCTCTGAATTCCGGCCTCTGATTCCTGGCCTCTGATTCCCCGCCTCTGATTCCCAGCCTCTGATTCCCCACCTCTGATTCCCGGTCTCTGAATTCCGGCCTCTGATTCCTGGCCTCTGATTCCCCGCCTCTGATTCCCTGCCTCTGATTCCCCACCTCTGATTCCCGGTCTCTGAATTCCGGCCTCTGATTCCTGGCCTCTGATTCCCCACCTCTGATTCCCCGCATCTGATTCCCCGCCTCTGATTCCCCACCTCTGATTGCCCGCCTCTTATTCCCGGCCTCTGATTCCCCGCCTCTGATTCCCTGCCTCTGATTCCCCGCCTCTGATACCCCGCCTCTGAATCTCCATATCTGATTCCCTGCCTCTGATTCCCCAACTCTGATTCCCTGCCTCTGATTCCCCATTTCTGATACCCAGCATCTGATTCCCCATCTCTGATTCCCCGCCTCTGATTCCCCAACTCAGATTCCCCGCCTCTGAATTCCCAGCTCTGATTCCCCGCCTCTGATTCCCGGCCTTTGATCCCCGGCCTCTGATTCCCGGCCTCTGATTCCCAGCCTCTGATTCCCCACCTCTGATTGCCCGCCTCGAATTCCCCACCTCTGATTCCCCATCTTGGATTCGCCTCATCTGATTCCCTGCCTCTGATTCCCCATCTCCGATTCCCTGTCTCTGATTCCCCAACTCTGATTCTCCGCCTCTGTTTCCCTGCCTCTGATTCCAGGCCTCTGATTCCCCGCCTCTGATTCCCTGCCTCTGATTCCCCAACTCTGATTCCCCACCTCTGATTCCCAGCCTCTTATTCACCGCCTCTGATTCCCGGCCTCTGATTCCCCACCTCTGATTCCCCGCGTCTGATTCACCAACTCTGATTCAACGCCTCTGATTCCCCATCTCTAATTCCCCATCTCTGATTCCCCAATTCTGATTCCCCGCCCCTGATGCCCCACCTCTGATTCCCCACCTCTGATTCCCCATTTCTGATACCCAGCATTTGATTCCCCATCTCTGATTCCGCACATCTGATTCCCTGCATCTGATTCCCCGCCTCTGATTCCCCACCTCTGATTCCCCACCTCTGATTCCCGGCCTCTGATTCCTCGCCTCTGATTCCCGGCCTCTGATTCCCAGCCTCTGATTCCCCACCTCTGATTGCCCGCCTCGAATTCCCCACCTCTGATTCCCCATCTCTGATTCCCTGCATCTGATTCCCTGCCTCTGATTCCCCATCTCTGATTCCCTGCCTCTGATTCTCCATATCTGATTCCCTGCCTCTGATTGCCCAACTCTGATTCCCCGCACCTGGTTCCCCATCTCTGATTCACAACCTCTGATTCCCAGCGTCTGATTCCCCACCTCTGATTGCCCGCCTCGAATTCCCCACCTCTGATTCCCCATCTTGGATTCGCCTCATCTGATTCCCTGCCTCTGATTCCCCATCGCCGATTCCCTGTCTCTGATTCCCCAACTCTGATTCTCCGCCTCTGTTTCCCTGCCTCTGATTCCAGGCCTCTGATTCCCCGCCTCTGATTCCCTGCCTCTGATTCCCCACCTCAGATTCTCCACCTCTGATTCCGCACCTCTGATTCCCTGCCTCTGATTCACCGCCTCTGATTCCCGGCCTCTGATTCCCCACCTCTGATTCCCCGCGTCTGATTCACCAACTCTGATTCAACGCCTCTGATTCCCCATCTCTAATTCCCCATCTCTGATTCCCCAATTCTGATTCCCCGCCCCTGATGCCCCACCTCTGATTCCCCACCTCTGATTCCCCATTTCTGATACCCAGCATTTGATTCCCCATCTCTGAATCCCCGCCTCTGATTCCCCAACTCAGTTTCCCCGCCTCTGATTTCCCAGCTCTGATTCCTCGCCTCTGATTCCCTGCATCTGATTCCCCGCCTCCGATTCCCCACCTCTGATTCCCAACCTCTGATCCCCGGCCTCTGATACCCGGCCTCTGATTTCCAGCCTCTGATTCCCCACCTCTGATTGCCCGCCTCGAATTCCCCACCTCTGATTCCCCATCTCTGATTCCCTGCATCTGATTCCCTGCCTCTGATTCCCCATCTCTGATTCCCTGCCTCTGATTCTCCATATCTGATTCCCTGCCTCTGATTGCCCAACTCTGATTCCCCGCCTCTGGTTCCCCATCTCTGATTCACAACCTCTGATTCCCCGCATCTGATTCCCCATCTCTGATTCCCCTATTCCCCAATTCTAACTCCCGGCCTCTGAATCCCCACCTCTGATTCCCCATATCAAGTTCCCCGCCTCTGTTTCCCTGCCTCTGATTCCCTGCCTCTGATTCCCCACCTCTGATTCCCCAGCTCTGATTCCCCGCCTCTAATTCCCCGCGTCTGATTCCCCGCCTCTGATTCCCCGCATGTGATTCCCCATCTCTGATTCACCACCACTGATTCCCCATCTCTGATTCCCGGCCTCTAATTCCCCACCTCTGATTCCCCGCCTCTGATTCCCTGCCTCTGATTCCCCAACTCTGATTCCCCGCCTCTGATTCCACAGCTCTGATTCCCCACCTCTGATTCCCCGCCTCTGATTCCCCGCCTCTGATTCCCAGCCACTGATTCCACACCTCTGATTCCCCATCTCTGATTCCCCGCATCTGATTCCCCGCCTCTGATTCCCCACCTCTGACTCCCCGCCTCTTATTCCCGGCCTCTGATTTCCCGCCTCTGATTCCCTGCCTCTGATTCCCCGCCTCTGATACCCCGCCTCTGATTCCCCAGCTCTGATTCCCCGCCTCTGATTCCCTGCTTCTGATTCCCCAGCTCTGATTCCCTGCCTCTGATTCCCTGCCTCTGTTTCTCCATATCTGATTCCCTGCCTCTGATTCCCCACCTCTGATTCCCCACCTCTGATTCCCCAGCTCTGATTCCCCGCCTCTGATTCCCCGCCTCTGATTCCCCGCCTCTGATTCCCCGCTTCTGATTCCCCATCTCTGATTCTCCACCACTGATTCCCCATCTCCGATTCCCAGCCTCTAATTCCCCACCGCTGATTCCCCGCCTCTGATTTCCCACCTCTGATTCCCTGCCTCTGATTCACCACCACAGATACCCCAGCTCTGATTCCCCGCCTCTGATTCCCCGCCTCTGATTCCCCAGCTCTGATTCCAGGCCTCTGATTCCCCGCCTCTGATTCCCTGCCTCTGATTCCCCGCCTCTGATTCCCCGCCTCTGATTCTGCACCTCTGATTCCCGCCCTCTGATTCCCAGCCTCTGATTCCCCGCCTCTGATTCCCCATATCAAATTCCCCGCCTCTGTTTCCCTGCCTCTGATTCCCCGCCTCTGATTCCCCACCTCTGATTCCCCAGCTCTGAATCCCCGCCTCTGATTCCCTGCGTCTGATTCCCCGCCTCTGATTCCCAGCGTCTGATTCCACACCTCTGATTCCCCACCTCTGATTCCCCACCTCTGATTCCCCGCCTCTGATTCCCCGCTTCTGATTCCCCGCCTCTGATTCCCTGCCTCTGATTCCCCACCTCTGATTCCCGGTCTCTGAATTCCGGCCTCTGATTCCTGGCCTCTGATTCCCCGCCTCTGATTCCCAGCCTCTGATTCCCCACCTCTGATTCCCGGTCTCTGAATTCCGGCCTCTGATTCCTGGCCTCTGATTCCCCGCCTCTGATTCCCTGCCTCTGATTCCCCACCTCTGATTCCCGGTCTCTGAATTCCGGCCTCTGATTCCTGGCCTCTGATTCCCCACCTCTGATTCCCCGCATCTGATTCCCCGCCTCTGATTCCCCACCTCTGATTGCCCGCCTCTTATTCCCGGCCTCTGATTCCCCGCCTCTGATTCCCTGCCTCTGATTCCCCGCCTCTGATACCCCGCCTCTGAATCTCCATATCTGATTCCCTGCCTCTGATTCCCCAACTCTGATTCCCTGCCTCTGATTCCCCATTTCTGATACCCAGCATCTGATTCCCCATCTCTGATTCCCCGCCTCTGATTCCCCAACTCAGATTCCCCGCCTCTGAATTCCCAGCTCTGATTCCCCGCCTCTGATTCCCGGCCTTTGATCCCCGGCCTCTGATTCCCGGCCTCTGATTCCCAGCCTCTGATTCCCCACCTCTGATTGCCCGCCTCGAATTCCCCACCTCTGATTCCCCATCTTGGATTCGCCTCATCTGATTCCCTGCCTCTGATTCCCCATCTCCGATTCCCTGTCTCTGATTCCCCAACTCTGATTCTCCGCCTCTGTTTCCCTGCCTCTGATTCCAGGCCTCTGATTCCCCGCCTCTGATTCCCTGCCTCTGATTCCCCAACTCTGATTCCCCACCTCTGATTCCCAGCCTCTTATTCACCGCCTCTGATTCCCGGCCTCTGATTCCCCACCTCTGATTCCCCGCGTCTGATTCACCAACTCTGATTCAACGCCTCTGATTCCCCATCTCTAATTCCCCATCTCTGATTCCCCAATTCTGATTCCCCGCCCCTGATGCCCCACCTCTGATTCCCCACCTCTGATTCCCCATTTCTGATACCCAGCATTTGATTCCCCATCTCTGATTCCGCACATCTGATTCCCTGCATCTGATTCCCCGCCTCTGATTCCCCACCTCTGATTCCCCACCTCTGATTCCCGGCCTCTGATTCCTCGCCTCTGATTCCCGGCCTCTGATTCCCAGCCTCTGATTCCCCACCTCTGATTGCCCGCCTCGAATTCCCCACCTCTGATTCCCCATCTCTGATTCCCTGCATCTGATTCCCTGCCTCTGATTCCCCATCTCTGATTCCCTGCCTCTGATTCTCCATATCTGATTCCCTGCCTCTGATTGCCCAACTCTGATTCCCCGCACCTGGTTCCCCATCTCTGATTCACAACCTCTGATTCCCAGCGTCTGATTCCCCATCTCTGATTCCCCTATTCCCCAATTCTAACTCCCGGCCTCTGAATCCCCACCTCTGATTCCCCATATCAAGTTCCCCGCCTCTGTTTCCCTGCCTCTGATTCCCTGCCTCTGATTCCCCACCTCTGATTCCCCAGCTCTGATTCCCCGCCTCTGATTCCCCGCGTCTGATTCCCCGCCTCTGATTCCACGCATGTGATTCCCCATCTCTGATTCACCACCACTGATTCCCCATCTCTGATTCCCGGCCTCTAATTCCCCACCTCTGATTCCCCGCCTCTGATTCCCCGCTTCTGATTCCCCGCCTCTGATACCCTGCCTCTGATTCACCGCCACAGATACCCCAGCTCTGATTCCCCGCCTTTGATTCCCCACCTCTGATTCCCTGACTCTGAATTCCGGCCTCTGATTCCCGGCCTCTGATTCCCGCGCTCTGATTCCCAGCCTCTGATTCCACACCTCTGATTCCCCACCTCTGATTCCCAGACTCTGAATTCCGGCCTCTGATTCCCGGCCTCTGATTCCCCGCATCTGATTCCCCGCCTCTGATTCCCCACCTCTGACTCCCCGCCTCTTATTCCCGGCCTCTGATTTCCCGCCTCTGATTCCCTGCCTCTGATTCCCCGCCTCTGATTCCCCGCCTCTGATTCCCCAGCTCTGATTCCCCGCCTCTGATTCCCCGCCTCTGATTCCCCGCCTCTGATTCCCCATCTCTGATTCCCTGCCTCTGTTTCTCCATATCTGATTCCCTGCCTCTGATTCCCCAACTCTGATTCCCCGCCTCTGATTCCACAGCTCTGATTCCCCACCTCTGATTACCCGCGTCTGAATCCCCACCTCTGATTCCCCACCTCTGATTCCCCACCTCTGATTCCCCAGCTCTGATTCCCCGCCTCTGATTCCCTGCCTCTGATTCCCCGCCTCTGATTCCCAGCCTCTGATTCCCTGCCTCTGATTCCCCGCCTCTGATTCCACACCTCTGATTCCCCATCTCTGATTCCCCGCATCTAATTCCCCGCCTCTGATTCCCCACCTCTGACTCCCCGCCTCTTATTCCCGGCCTCTGATTTCCCGCCTCTGATTCCCTGCCTCTGATTCCCCGCCTCTGATACCCCGCCTCTGAATCTCCATATCTGATTCCCTGCCTCTGATTCCCCAACTCTGATTCCCCGCCTCTGATTCCCCACCTCTGATTCCCCGCGTCTGATTCCCTGCCTCTGATTACCCATCTCTGATTCCCTGCCTCTGATTCCCTGCCTCTGTTTCTCCATATCTGATTCCCTGCCTCTGATTCCCCAACTCTGATTCCCCGCCTCTGATTCCACAGCTCTGATTCCCCACCTCTGATTACCCGCGTCTGAATCCCCACCTCTGATTCCCCACCTCTGATTCCCCACCTCTGATTTCCCACCTCTGATTCCCCGCCTCTGATTCCCCGCCTCTGATTCCCCGCCTCTGATTCCCCGCTTCTGATTCCCATCTCTGATTCTCCACCACTGATTCCCCATCTCCGATTCCCAGCCTCTAATTCCCCACCGCTGATTCCCTGCCTCTGATTTCCCACCTCTGATTCTCTGCCTCTGATTCACCACCACAGATACCCCAGCTCTGATTCCCCGCCTCTGATTCCCCAGCTCTGATTCTCTGCCTCTGATTCACCACCACAGATACCCCAGCTCTGATTCCAGGCCTCTGATTCCCCGCCTCTGATTCCCTGCCTCTGATTCCCCGCCTCTGATTCCCCGCCTCTGATTCTGCACCTCTGATTCCCGGCCTCTGATTCCCCATCTCTGATTCCCCAATTCTAACTCCCGGCCTCTGAATCCCCACCTCTGATTCCCCACCTCTGATTCCCCAGCTCTGATTCCCCGCCTCTGATTCCCTGCGTCTGATTCCCCGCCTCTGATTCCCCGAATCTGATTCCCCATCTCTGATACACCACCACTGATTCCCCATCTCTGATTCCCGGCCTCTAATTCCCCACCTCTGATTCCCCGCCTCTGATTCCCCGCATCTGATTCCCCATCTCTGATTCACCACCACTGATTCCCCATCTCTGATTCCCGGCCTCTAATTCCCCACCTCTGATTCCCCGCCTCTGATTCCCCGCTTCTGATTCCCCGACTCTGATTCCCCACCTCTGATTCCCCGCCTTTGATTCCCCACCTCTGATTCCCGGTCTCTGAATTCCGGCCTCTGATTCCTGGCCTCTGATTCCCCGCCTCTGATTCCCAGCCTCTGATTCCACACCTCTGATTCCCCACCTCTGATTCCCCGCATCTGATTCCCCGCCTCTGATTCCCCACCTCTGATTCCCCGCCTATTATTCCCGGCCTCTGATTCCCCGCCTCTGATTCCCTGCCTCTGATTCCCCGCCTCTGATACCCCGCCTCTGAATCTCCATATCTGATTCCCTGCCTCTGATTCCCCAACTCTGATTCCCCCCCTCTGATTCCCCAGCTCTGATTCCCCGCATCTGATTCCCCGCATCTGAATCCCCGCCTCTGATTCCCCGCCTCTGATTCCCTATCTCTGATTCCCAGCCTCTGATTCCCCAACTCTGATAACCAGCCTCTGATTCCCCACCTCTGATTCCCCGCGTCTGATTCCCTGCCTCTGATTACCCATCTCTGATTCCCTGCCTCTGATTCCCAGCCTCTGATTCCACGCCTCTGATTCCCCACCTCTGATTCCCCGCGTCTGATTCACCATCTCTGATTCAACTCCTCTGATTCCCCATCTCTAATTCCCCATCTCTGATTCCCGCATCTGATTCCCTGCCTCTGACTCCCCGCCTGTGAGTCCCCATCTCTGATTCCCTGCCTCTGTTTCTCCATATCTGATTCCCTGCCTCTGATTCCCCAACTCTGATTCCCCGCCTCTGATTCCTCAGCTCTGATTCCCCACCTCTGATTACCCGCGTCTGAATCCCCACCTCTGATTCCCCACCTCTGATTCCCCACCTCTGATCCCCGGCCTCTGATTCCCGTCCTCTGATTCCCAGCCTCAGATTCCCCACCTCTGATTGCCCGCCTCGAATACCCCACCTCTGATTCCCCATCTCTGATTCCCCTCATCTGATTCCCTGCCTCTGATTCCCCATCTCTGATTCCCTGCCTCTGATTCTCCATATCTGATTCCCTGCCTCTGATTCCCCGCCTCTGATTCCCCGCCTCTGATTCCCCATCTCTGATTCACAACCTCTGATTCCCCGCGTCTGATTCCCCATCTCTGATTCCCCCATTACCCAATTCTAACTCCCGGCCTCTGATTCCCGGCCTCTGAATCCCCACCTCTGATTCCCCATATCAAATTCCCCGCCTCTGTTTCCCTGCCTCTGATTCCCCGCCTCTGATTCCCCAGCTCTGATTCCCCGCCTCTAATTCCCCGCGTCTGATTCCCCGCCTCTGATTCCCCGCATCTGATTCCCCATCTCTGATTCACCACCACTGATTCCCCATCTCTGATTCCTGGCATCTAATTCCCCACCTCTGATTCCCCGCCTCTGATTCCCCGCTTCTCATTCCCCGCCTCTGATTCCCTGCCTCTGATTCACCGCCACAGATACCCCAGCTCTGATTCCCCGCCTTTGATTCCCCACCTCTGATTCCCTGCCTCTGAATTCCGGCCTCTGATTCCCGGCCTCTGATTCCCCGCCTCTGATTCCCAGCCTCTGATTCCACACCTCTGATTCCCCATCTCTGATTCCCCGCATCTGATTCCCCGCCTCTGATTCCCCACCTCTGACTCCCCGCCTCTTATTTCCGGCCTCTGATTTCCCGCCTCTGATTCCCTGCCTCTGATTCCCCGCCTCTGATACCCCGCCTCTGAATCTCCATATCTGATTCCCTGCCTCTGATTCCCCAACTCTGATTACCCCCCTCTGATTCCCCAGCTCTGATTCCCCGCATCTTATTCCCCGCATCTGAATCCCCGCCTCTGATTCCCCGCCTCTGATTCCCATCTCTGATTCCCAGCCTCTGATTCCCCAACTCTGATACCCAGCCACTGATTCCCCACCTCTGATTCCCTGCGTCTGATTCCCTGCCTCTGATTACCCATCTCTGATTCCCTGCCTCTGATTCCCTGCCTCTGTTTCTCCATATCTGATTCCCTGCCTCTGATTCCCCAACTCTGATTCCCCGCCTCTGATTCCACAGCTCTGATTCCCCACCTCTGATTACCCGTGTCTGAATCCCCACCTCTGATTCCCCACCTCTGATTCCCCACTTCTGATTCCCCGCGTCTGATTCCCCGCCTCTGATTCCCCGCGTCTGATTCCCCGCCTCTGATTCCCCGCTTCTGATTCCCCATCTCTGATTCTGCACCACTGATTCCCCATCTCCGATTCCCAGCCTCTAATTCCCCACCTCTGATTCCCCGCCTCTGATTTCCCACCTCTGATTCCCTGCCTCTGATTCACCGCCACAGATACCCCAGCTCTGATTCCCCGCCTCTGATTCCCCGCCTCTGATTCCCCAGCTCTGATTCCAGGCCTCTGATTCCCTGCCTCTGATTCCCTGCCTCTGATTCCCCGCCTCTGAATCCCCGCCTCTGATTCTGCACCTCTGATTCCCTGCCTCTGATTCCCCATCTCTGATTCCCAGCCTCTGATTCCCCGCCTCTGATTCCCCGCCTCTGATTCCCCAGCTCTGATTCCAGGCCTCTGATTCCACGCCTCTGATTCCCCGCCTCTGATTCCCCGCCTATGATTCCCGGCCTCTGATTCCCCACCTCTGATTCCCCGCGTCTAATTCCCCATCTCTGATTCCCCAATTCTGATTCCCCACCTCTGATGCCCCACCTCTGATTCCCCACGTCTGATTCCCCATTTCTGATATCCAGCATTTGATTCCCCATCTCTGAATCCCCGCCTCTGATTCCCCAACTCAGATTCCCCGCCTCTGATTTCCCAGCTCTGATTCCTCGCCTCTGATTCCCTGTCTGATTCCCCGCCTCTGATTCCCCGCCTCTGATTCCCCACCTCTGATTCCCAGCCTTTGATCCCCGGCCTCTGATTCCGGCCTCTGATTCCCAGCCTCTGATTCCCCACCTCTGATTGCCCGCCTCGAATTCCCCACCTCTGATTCCCCATCTTGGATTCCCCTCATCTGATTCCCTGCATCTGATTCCCCATCTCCGATTCCCTGTCTCTGATTCCCCAACTCTGATTCCCCGCCTCTGATTTCCCACCTCTGATTCCCCATATCTAATTCTCCGCCTCTGTTTCCCTGCCTCTGATTCCCCGCCTCTGATTCCCCGCCTCTGATTCCCCAGCTCTGATTCCAGGCCTCTGATTCCCAGCCTCTAATTCCACACCTCTGATTGCCCGCCTCGAATTCCCCACCTCTGATTCCCCATCTCTGATTCCCCTCATCTGATTCCCTGCCTCTGATTCTCCATATCTGATTCCCTGCCTCTGATTCCCCAACTCTGATTCCCCGCATCTGAATCCCCGCCTCTGATTCCCTGCCTGTGATTCCCCATCTCTGATTCACAACCTCTGATTCCCCGTGTCTGATTCCCCATCTCTGATTCGCCGCCTATGATTTCCCATCTCTGATTCCCCTATTCCCCAATTCTAACTCCCGGCCTCTGAATCCCCACCTCTGATTCCCCATATCAAATTCACCGCCTCTGTTTCCCTGCCTCTGATTCCCCGCCCCTGATTCCCCACCTCTGATTCCCCAGCTCTGATTCCCCTCCTCTGATTCCCTGCGTCTGATTCCCCGCCTCTGTTTCCCCTCATCTGATTCCCCATCTCTGATTCACCACCACTGATTCCCCATCTCTGATTCCCGGCCTCTAATTCCCCACCTCTGATTCCCCGCCTCTGATTCCCCGCTTCTGATTCCCCACCTCTGATTCCCTGCCTCTGATTACCCACCACAGATACCCCAGCTCTGATTCCCCGCCTTTGATTCCCCACCTCTGATTCCCGGTCTCTGAATTCCGGCCTCTGATTCCCGGCCTCTGATTCCCCGCCTCTGATTCCCAGCCTCTGATTCCACACCTCTGATTCCCCATCTCTGATTCCCCGCATCTGATTCCCCGCCTCTGATTCCCCACCTCTGATTCCCCGCCTCTTATTCCCGGCCTCTGATTCCCCGCCTCTGATTCCCTGCCTCTGATTCCCTGCCTCTGATACACCACCTCTGAATCTCCATATCTGATTCCCTGCCTCTGATTCCCCAACTCTGATTCCCCGCCTCTGATTCCCCAGCTCTGATTCCCCGCATCTGATTCCCCGCATCTGAATCCCCGCCTCTGATTCCCCGCCTCTGATTCCCTATCTCTGATTCCCAGCCTCTGATTCCCCAACTCCGATTCCCCACCTCTGATTCCCCGCGTCTGATTCCCTGCCTCTGATTACCCATCTCTGATTCCCTGCCTCTGATTCCCAGCCTCTGATTCCCCGCCTCTGATTCCCCACCTCTGATTCCCCGCGTCTGATTCACAATCTCTGATTCAATGCCTCTGATTCCCCATCTCTAATTCCCCATCTCTGATTCCCCGCATCTGATTCCCTGCCTCTGACTCCCCGCCTGTGAGTCCCCATCTCTGATTCCCTGCCTCTGTTTCTCCATATCTGATTCCCTGCCTCTGATTCCCCAACTCTGATTCCCCGCCTCTGATTCCACAGCTCTGATTCCCCACCTCTGATTACCCGCGTCTGAATCCCCACCTCTGATTCCCCACCTCTGATTTCCCACCTCTGATTCCCCAGCTCTGATTCCCCGCCTCTGATTCCCCGCGTCTGATTCCCCGCCTCTGATTCCCCGCTTCTGATTCCCCATCTCTGATTCTCCACCACTGATTCTCCATCTCCGATTCCCAGCCTCTAATTCCCCACCTCTGATTCCCCGCCTCTGATTCCCCGCCTCTGATTCCCTGCCTCTGATTCACCGCCACAAATACCCCAGCTCTGATTTCCCGCCTCTGATTCCCCACCTCTGATTCCCGGTCTCTAATTTCCGGCCTCTGATTCCCGGCCTCTGATTCCCCGCCTCTGATTCCCCGCCTCTGATTCCCCGCCTCTGATTCCCTATCTCTGATACCCAGCCTCTGATTCCCCAACTCTGATACCCAGCCTCTGATTCCCCACCTCTGATTCCCCGCGTCTGATTCCCTGCCTCTGATTACCCATCTCTGATTCTCTGCCTCTGATTCCCAGCCTCTGATTCCCCACCTCTGATTCCCCATTTCTGATACCCAGCATTTGATTCCCCATCTCTGAATCCCCGCCTCTGATTCCCCAACTCAGTTTTCCCGCCTCTGATTTCCCAGCTCTGATTACTCGCCTCTGATTCACTGCGTCTGATTCCCCGCCTCTGATTCCCCACCTCTGATTTCCAACCTCTGATCCCAGGCCTCTGATACCCGGCCTCTGATTTCCAGCCTCTGATTCCCCACCTCTGATTGCCCGCCTCGAATTCCCCACCTCTGATTCCCCATCTCTGATTCCCTGCATCTGATTCCCTGCCTCTGATTCCCCATCTCTGATTCCCTGCCTCTGATTCTCCATATCTGATTCCCTGCCTCTGATTGCCCAACTCTGATTCCCCGCCTCTGGTTCCCCATCTCTGATTCACAACCTCTGATTCCCCGCGTCTGATTCCCCATTTCTGATTCCCCTATTCCCCAATTCTAACTCCCGGCCTCTGAATCCCCACCTCTGATTCCCCATATCAAATTCCCCGCCTCTGTTTCCCTGCCTCTGATTCCCCGCCTCTGATTCCCCACCTCTGATTCCCCAGCTCTGATTCCCCGCCTCTGATTCCCTGCATCTGATTCCCCGCCTCTGATTCCCCGCATCTGATTCCCCATCTCTGATTCACCACCACTGATTCCCCATCTCTGATTCCCGGCCTCTAATTCCCCACCTCTGATTCCCCGCCTCTGATTCCCCGCTTCTGATTCCCCGCCTCTGATTCCCTGCCTCTGATTCACCGCCACAGATACCCCAGTTCTGATTCCCCGCCTTTGATTCCCCACCTCTTATTCCCGGTCTCTGAATTCCGGCCTCTGATTCCCGGCCTCTGATTCCCCGCCTCTGATTCCCAGCCTCTGATTCCACACCTCTGATTCCCCATCTCTGATTCCCCGCATCTGATTCCCCGCCTCTGATTCCCCACCTCTGATTCCCCGCCTCTTATTCCCGGCCTCTGATTCCCCGCCTCTGATTCCCTGCCTCTGATTCCCCGCCTCTGATACCCCGCCTCTGAATCTCCATATCTGATTCCCTTCCTCTGATTCCCCAACTCTGATTCCCCGCCTCTGATTCCCCAGCTCTGATTCCCCGCATCTGATTCCCCGCATCTGAATCCCCGCCTCTGATTCCCCGCCTCTGATTCCCTATCTCTGATTCCCAGCCACTGATTCCCCAACTCTGATACCCAGCCTCTGATTCCCCACCTCTGATTCCCCGCGTCTGATTCCCCGCGTCTGATTCCCCACCTCTGATTCCCCGCGTCTGATTCACCATCTCTGATTCAACTCCTCTGATTCCCCATCTCTAATTCCCCATCTCTGATTCCCCGCATCTGATTCCCTGCCTCTGACTCCCGCCTGTGAGTCCCCATCTCTGATTCCCTGCCTCTGTTTCTCCATATCTGATTCCCTGCCTCTTATTCCCCAACTCTGATTCCCCGCCTCTGATTCCTCAGCTCTGATTCCCCACCTCTGATTACCCGCGTCTGAATCCCCACCTCTGATTCCCCACCTCTGATTCCCCACCTCTGATCCCCGGCCTCTGATTCCCGGCCTCTGATTCCACAGCTCTGATTCCCCACCTCTGATTACCCGCGTCTGAATCCCCACCTCTGATTCCCCACCTCTGATTTCCCACCTCTGATTCCCCAGCTCTGATTCCCCGCCTCTGATTCCCCGCGTCTGATTCCCCGCCTCTGATTCCCCGCTTCTGATTCCCCATCTCTGATTCTCCACCACTGATTCTCCATCTCCGATTCCCAGCCTCTAATTCCCCACCTCTGATTCCCCGCCTCTGATTCCCCGCCTCTGATTCCCTGCCTCTGATTCACCGCCACAAATACCCCAGCTCTGATTTCCCGCCTCTGATTCCCCACCTCTGATTCCCGGTCTCTAATTTCCGGCCTCTGATTCCCGGCCTCTGATTCCCCGCCTCTGATTCCCCGCCTCTGATTCCCCGCCTCTGATTCCCTATCTCTGATACCCAGCCTCTGATTCCCCAACTCTGATACCCAGCCTCTGATTCCCCACCTCTGATTCCCCGCGTCTGATTCCCTGCCTCTGATTACCCATCTCTGATTCTCTGCCTCTGATTCCCAGCCTCTGATTCCCCACCTCTGATTCCCAATTTCTGATACCCAGCATTTGATTCCCCATCTCTGAATCCCCGCCTCTGATTCCCCAACTCAGTTTTCCCACCTCTGATTTCCCAGCTCTGATTACTCGCCTCTGATTCACTGCGTCTGATTCCCCGCCTCTGATTCCCCACCTCTGATTTCCAACCTCTGATCCCAGGCCTCTGATACCCGGCCTCTGATTTCCAGCCTCTGATTCCCCACCTCTGATTGCCCGCCTCGAATTCCCCACCTCTGATTCCCCATCTCTGATTCCCTGCATCTGATTCCCTGCCTCTGATTCCCCATCTCTGATTCCCTGCCTCTGATTCTCCATATCTGATTCCCTGCCTCTGATTGCCCAACTCTGATTCCCCGCCTCTGGTTCCCCATCTCTGATTCACAACCTCTGATTCCCCGCGTCTGATTCCCCATTTCTGATTCCCCTATTCCCCAATTCTAACTCCCGGCCTCTGAATCCCCACCTCTGATTCCCCATATCAAATTCCCCGCCTCTGTTTCCCTGCCTCTGATTCCCCGCCTCTGATTCCCCACCTCTGATTCCCCAGCTCTGATTCCCCGCCTCTGATTCCCTGCATCTGATTCCCCGCCTCTGATTCCCCGCATCTGATTCCCCATCTCTGATTCACCACCACTGATTCCCCATCTCTGATTCCCGGCCTCTAATTCCCCACCTCTGATTCCCCGCCTCTGATTCCCCGCTTCTGATTCCCCGCCTCTGATTCCCTGCCTCTGATTCACCGCCACAGATACCCCAGTTCTGATTCCCCGCCTTTGATTCCCCACCTCTTATTCCCGGTCTCTGAATTCCGGCCTCTGATTCCCGGCCTCTGATTCCCCGCCTCTGATTCCCAGCCTCTGATTCCACACCTCTGATTCCCCATCTCTGATTCCCCGCATCTGATTCCCCGCCTCTGATTCCCCACCTCTGATTCCCCGCCTCTTATTCCCGGCCTCTGATTCCCCGCCTCTGATTCCCTGCCTCTGATTCCCCGCATCTGATTCCCCGCCTCTGATTCCCCACCTCTGATTCCCCGCCTCTTATTCCCGGCCTCTGATTCCCCGCGTCTGATTCCCTGCCTCTGATAACCCATCTCTGATTCCCTTCCTCTGATTCCCAGCCTCTGATTCCCCGCCTCTGATTCCCCACCTCTGATTCCCCGCGTCTGATTCACCATCTCTGATTCAACTCCTCTGATTCCCCATCTCTAATTCCCCATCTCTGATTCCCCGCATCTGATTCCCTGCCTCTGACTCCCGCCTGTGAGTCCCCATCTCTGATTCCCTGCCTCTGTTTCTCCATATCTGATTCCCTGCCTCTTATTCCCCAACTCTGATTCCCCGCCTCTGATTCCTCAGCTCTGATTCCCCACCTCTGATTACCCGCGTCTGAATCCCCACCTCTGATTCCCCACCTCTGATTCCCCACCTCTGATCCCCGGCCTCTGATTCCCGGCCTCTGATTCCCAGCCTCTGATTCCCCACCTCTGATTGCCCGCCTCGAATACCCCACCTCTGATTCCCCATCTCTGATTCCCCGCATCTGATTCCCTGCCTCTGATTCCCCATCTCTGATTCCCTGCCTCTGATTCTCCATATCTGATTCCCTGCCTCTGATTGCCCAAATCTGATTCCCCGCCTCTGATTCCCCATCTCTGATTCACAACCTCTGATTCCCCGCGTCTGATTCCCCATCTCTGATTCCCCTATTACCCAATTCTAACTCCCGGCCTCTGATTCCCGGCCTCTGAATCCCCACCTCTGATTCCCCATATCAAGTTCCCCGCCTCTGTTACCCTGCCTTTGATTCCCCGCCTCTGATTCCCCACCTCTGATTCCCCAGCTCTGATTCCCCGCCTCTAATTCCCTGCGTCTGATTCCCCGCCTCTGATTCCCCGCATCTGATTCCCCATCTCTGATTCACCACCACTGATTCCCCATCTCTGATTCCCGGCATCTAATTCCCCACCTCTGATTCCCCGCCTCTGATTCCCCGCCTCTGATTCCCTGCCTCTGATTCACCGCCACAGATACCCCAGCTCTGATTCCCCGCCTTTGATTCCCCACCTCTGATTCCCTGCCTCTGAATTCCGGCCTCTGATTCCCGGCCTCTGATTCCCCGCCTCTGATTCCCAGCCTCTGATTCCACACCTCTGATTCCCCATCTCTGATTCCCCGCATCTGATTCCCCGCCTCTGATTCCCCGCCTCTGACTCCCCGCCTCTGATTCACCGCCACAAATACCCCAGCTCTGATTCTCCGCCTCTGATTCCCCACCTCTGATTCACCGCCTCTGATTCCCTGCCTCTGATTCACCGCCACAAATACCCCAGCTCTGATTCCCCGCCTTTGATTCCCCACCTCTGATTCCCCGCCTCTGATTCCCCGCCTCTGATTCCCCGCCTCTGATTCCCCGCCTCTGATTCCCCGCCTCTGATTCCCTATCTCTGATACCCAGCCTCTGATTCCCCAACTCTGATACCCAGCCTCTGATTCCCCACCTCTGATTCCCCGCGTCTGATTCCCTGTCTCTGATTACCCATCTCTGATTCTCTGCCTCTGATTCCCAGCCTCTGATTCCCCACCTCTGATTCCCCATTTCTGATACCCAGCATTTGATTCCCCATCTCTGAATCCCCGCCTCTGATTCCCCAACTCAGTTTTCCCGCCTCTGATTTCCCAGCTCTGATTCCTCGCCTCTGATTCCCTGCGTCTGATTCCCCGCCTCTGATTCCCCACCTCTGATTTCCAACCTCTGATCCCCGGCCTCTGATACCCGGCCTCTGATTTCCAGCCTCTGATTCCCCACCTCTGATTGCCCGCCTCAAATTCCCCACCTCTGATTCCCCATCTCTGATTCCCTGCATCTGATTCCCTGCCTCTGATTCCCCATCTCTGATTCCCTGCCTCTGATTCTCCATATCTGATTCCCTGCCTCTGATTGCCCAACTCTGATTCCCCGCCTCTGGTTCCCCATCTCTGATTCACAACCTCTGATTCCCCGCGTCTGATTCCCCATTTCTGATTCCCCTATTCCCCAATTCTAACTCCCGGCCTCTGAATCCCCACCTCTGATTCCCCATATCAAATTCCCCGCCTCTGTTTCCCTGCCTCTGATTCCCCGCCTCTGATTCCCCACCTCTGATTCCCCAGCTCTGATTCCCCGCCTCTGATTCCCTGCATCTGATTCCCCGCCTCTGATTCCCCGCATCTGATTCCCCATCTCTGATTCACCACCACTGATTCCCCATCTCTGATTCCCGGCCTCTAATTCCCCACCTCTGATTCCCCGCCTCTGATTCCCCGCTTCTGATTCCCCGCCTCTGATTCCCTGCCTCTGATTCACCGCCACAGATACGCCAGCTCTGATTCCCCGCCTTTGATTCCCCACCTCTGATTCCCGGTCTCTGAATTCCGGCCTCTGATTCCCGGCCTCTGATTCCCCGCCTCTGATTCCCAGCCTCTGATTCCACACCTCTGATTCCCCATCTCTGATTCCCCGCATCTGATTTCCCGCCTCTGATTCCCCACCTCTGATTCCCCGCCTCTTATTCCCGGCCTCTGATTCCCCGCCTCTGATTCCCTGCCTCTGATTCCCCGCCTCTGATACCCCGCCTCTGAATCTCCATATCTGATTCCCTGCCTCTGATTCCCCAACTCTGATTCCCCGCCTCTGATTCCCCAGCTCAGATTCCCCGCATCTGATTCCCCGCATCTGAATCCCCGCCTCTGATTCCCCGCCTCTGATTCCCTATCTCTGATTCCCAGCCTCTGATTCCCCAACTCTGATACCCAGCCTCTGATTCCCCACCTCTGATTCCCCGCGTCTGATTCCCTGCCTCTGATTACCCATCTCTGATTCCCTTCCTCTGATTCCCAGCCTCTGATTCCCCGCCTCTGATTCCCCACCTCTGATTCCCCGCGTCTGATTCACCATCTCTGATTCAACTCCTCTGATTCCCCATCTCTAATTCCCCATCTCTGATTCCCCGCATCTGATTCCCTGCCTGTGACTCCCGCCTGTGAGTCCCCATCTCTGATTCCCTGCCTCTGTTTCTCCATATCTGATTCCCTGCCTCTTATTCCCCAACTCTGATTCCCCGCCTCTGATTCCTCAGCTCTGATTCCCCACCTCTGATTACCCGCGTCTGAATCCCCACCTCTGATTTCCCACCTCTGATTCCCCACCTCTGATCCCCGGCCTCTGATTCCCGGCCTCTGATTCCCAGCCTCTGATTCCCCACCTCTGATTGCCCGCCTCGAATACCCCACCTCTGATTCCCCATCTCTGATTCCCCGCATCTGATTCCCTGCCTCTGATTCCCCATCTCTGATTCCCTGCCTCTGATTCTCCATATCTGATTCCCTGCCTCTGATTGCCCAACTCTGATTCCCCGCCTCTGATTCCCCATCTCTGATTCACAACCTCTGATTCCCCATCTCTGATTCCCGGCCTCTAATTCCCCACCTCTGATTCCCCGCCTCTGATTCCCCGCTTCTGATTCCCCGCCTCTGATTCCCTGCCTCTGATTCCCCACCTCTGATTCCCCGCGTCTGATTCACCATCTCTGATTCAATTCCTCTGATTCCCCATCTCTAATTCCCCATCTCTGATTCCCCGCATCTGATTCCCTGCCTCTGACTCCCGCCTGTGAGTCCCCATCTCTGATTCCCTGCCTCTGTTTCTCCATATCTGATTCCCTGCCTCTTATTCCCCAACTCTGATTCCCCGCCTCTGATTCCTCAGCTCTGATTCCCCACCTCTGATTACCCGCGTCTGAATCCCCACCTCTGATTCCCCACCTCTGATTCCCCACCTCTGATCCCCGGCCTCTGATTCCCGGCCTCTGATTCCCAGCCTCTGATTCCCCACCTCTGATTGCCCGCCTCGAATATCCCACCTCTGATTCCCCATCTCTGATTCCCCGCATCTGATTCCCTGCCTCTGATTCCCCATCTCTGATTCCCTGCCTCTGATTCTCCATATCTGATTCCCTGCCTCTGATTGCCCAACTCTGATTCCCCGCCTCTGATTCCCCAGCTCTGATTCCAGGCCTCTGATTCCCCGCCTCTGATTCCCTGCCTCTGATTCCCCGCCTCTGATTCCCCGCCTCTGATTCTGCACCTCTGATTCCCGGCCTCCGATTCCCCGCCTCTGATTCCCCGCGTCTGATTCACCAACTCTGATTCCAGGCCTCTGATTCCACGCCTCTGATTCCCCGCCTCTGATTCCCCGCCTATGATTCCCGGCCTCTGATTCCCCACCTCTGATTCCCCGCGTCTGATTCACAAACTCTGATTCAACGCCTCTGATTCCCCATCTCTAATTCCCCATCTCTGATTCCCCAATTCTAACACCCGGCCTCTGAATCCCCACCTCTGATTCCCCATATCAAATACCCCGCCTCTGTTTCCCTGCCTCTGATTCCCCGCCTCTGATTCCCCACCTCTGACTCCCCAGCTCTGATTCCCCGCCTCTGATTCCCTGCGTCTGATTCCCCACCTCTGATCCCCGGCCTCTGATTCCCGGCCTCTGATTCCCAGCCTCTGATTCCCCACCTCTGATTGCCCGCCTCGAATATCCCACCTCTGATTCCCCATCTCTGATTCCCCGCATCTGATTCCCTGCCTCTGATTCCCCATCTCTGATTCCCTGCCTCTGATTCTCCATATCTGATTCCCTGCCTCTGATTGCCCAACTCTGATTCCCCGCCTCTGATTCCCCAGCTCTGATTCCAGGCCTCTGATTCCCCGCCTCTGATTCCCTGCCTCTGATTCCCCGCCTCTGATTCCCCGCCTCTGATTCTGCACCTCTGATTCCCGGCCTCCGATTCCCCGCCTCTGATTCCCCGCGTCTGATTCACCAACTCTGATTCCAGGCCTCTGATTCCACGCCTCTGATTCCCCGCCTCTGATTCCCCGCCTATGATTCCCGGCCTCTGATTCCCCACCTCTGATTCCCCGCGTCTGATTCACAAACTCTGATTCAACGCCTCTGATTCCCCATCTCTAATTCCCCATCTCTTATTCCCCAATTCTAACTCCCGGCCTCTGAATCCCCACCTCTGATTCCCCATATCAAATTCCCCGCCTCTGTTTCCCTGCCTCTGATTCCCCGCCTCTGATTCCCCACCTCTGACTCCCCAGCTCTGATTCCCCGCCTCTGATTCCCTGCGTCTGATTCCCCGCCTCTGATTCCCCGCATCTGATTCCCCATCTCTGATTCACCACCACTGATTCCCCATCTCTGATTCACGGCCTCTAATTCCCCACCTCTGATTCCCCGCCTCTGATTCCCCGCTTCTGATTCCCCGCCTCTGACTCCCGCCTGTGAATCCCCATCTCTGATTCCCTGCCTCTGTTTCTCCATATCTGATTCCCTGCCTCTTATTCCCCAACTCTGATTCCCCGCCTCTGATTCCTCAGCTCTGATTCCCCACCTCTGATTACCCGCGTCTGAATCCCCACCTCTGATTCCCCACCTCTGATTCCCCAACTCTGATCCCCGGCCTCTGATTCCCGGCCTCTGATTCCCAGCCTCTGATTCCCCACCTCTGATTGCCCGCCTCGAATACCCCACCTCTGATTCCCCATCTCTGATTCCCCGCATCTGATTCCCTGCCTCTGATTCCCCATCTCTGATTCCCTGCCTCTGATTCTCCATATCTGATTCCCTGCCTCTGATTGCCCAACTCTGATTCCCCGCCTCTGATTCCCCATCTCTGATTCACAGCCTCTGATTCCCCGCGTCTGATTCCCCATCTCTGATTCCCCTATTACCCAATTCTAACTCCCGGCCTCTGATTCCCGGCCTCTGAATCCCCACCTCTGATTCCCCATATCAAGTTCCCCGCCTCTGTTACCCTGCCTCTGATTCCCCGCCTCTGATTCCCCACCTCTGATTCCCCAGCTCTGATTCCCCGCCTCTAATTCCCCGCGTCTGATTCCCCGCCTCTGATTCCCCGCATCTGATTCCCCATCTCTGATTCACCACCACTGATTCCCCATCTCTGATTCCCGGCATCTAATTCCCCACCTCTGATTCCCCGCCTCTGATTCCCCGCTTCTGATTCCCCGCCTCTGATTCCCTGCCTCTGATTCACCGCCACAGATACCCCAGCTCTGATTCCCCGCCTTTGATTCCCCACCTCTGATTCCCTGCCTCTGAATTCCGGCCTCTGATTCCCGGCCTCTGATTCCCCGCCTCTGATTCCCAGCCTCTGATTCCACACCTCTGATTCCCCATCTCTGATTCCGCGCATCTGATTCCCCGCCTCTGATTCCCCACCTCTGACTCCCCGCCTCTTATTCCCGGCCTCTGATTTCCCGCCTCTGATTCCCCGCCTCTGATTCCCCAGCTCTGATTCCCCGCCTCTGATTCCCCAGCTCTGATTCCCCGCCTCTGATTCCCTGCCTCTGATTCCCCGCCTCTGAATCTCCATATCTGATTCCCTGCCTCTGATTCCCCATCTCTGATTCCCTGCCTCTGATTCCCCAACTCTGATTCCCAGCCTCTGATTCCCCAACTCTGATACCCAGCCACTGATTCCCCACCTCTGATTCCCCGCGTCTGATTCCCTGCCTCTGATTACCCATCTCTGATTCCCTGCCTCTGATTCCCTGCCTCTGTTTCTCCATATCTGATTCCCTGCCTCTGATTCCCCAACTCTGATTCCCCGCCTCTGATTCCACAGCTCTGATTCCCCACCTCTGATTACCCGAGTCTGAATCCCCACCTCTGATTCCCCACCTCTGATTCCCCACCTCTGATTCCCCAGCTCTGATTCACCGCCTCTGATTCCGCGCGTCTGATTCCCCGCCTCTGATTCCCCGCTTCTGATTCCCCATCTCTGATTCTCCACCACTGATTCCCCATCTCCGATTCCCAGCCTCTAATTCCCCACCTCTGATTCCCCGCCTCTGATTTCCCACCTCTGATTCCCTGCCTCTGATTCACCACCACAGATACCCCAGCTCTGATTCCCCGCCTCTGATTCCCCGCCTCTGATTCCCCAGCTCTGATTCCAGGCCTCTGATTCCCCGCCTCTGATTCCCTGCCTCTGATTCCCCGCCTCTGATTCCCCGCCTCTGATTCCCCGCGTCTGATTCCCCGCCTCTGATTCTGCACCTCTGATTCCCGGCCTCTGATTCCCCGCCTCTGATTCCCCGCGTCTGATTCTGCACCTCTGATTCCCGGCCTCTGATTCCCCGCCTCTGATTCCCCGCGTCTGATTCCCCAACTCTGATACCCAGCCACTGATTCCCCACCTCTGATTCCCCGCGTCTGATTCCCTGCCTCTGATTACCCATCTCTGATTCCCTGCCTCTGATTCCACAGCTCTGATTCCCCACCTCTGATTACCCGAGTCTGAATCCCCACCTCTGATTCCCCACCTCTGATTCCCCACCTCTGATTCCCCAGCTCTGATTCACCGCCTCTGATTCCGCGCGTCTGATTCCCCGCCTCGAATTCCCCACCTCTGATTCCCCATCTTGGATTCCCCTCATCTGATTCCCTGCATCTGATTCCCCATCTCCGATTCCCTGTCTCTGATTCCCCAACTCTGATTCCCCGCCTCTGATTTCCCACCTCTGATTCCCCATATCTAATTCTCCGCCTCTGTTTCCCTGCCTCTGATTCCCCGCCTCTGATTCCCCGCCTCTGATTCCCCAGCTCTGATTCCAGGCCTCTGATTCCCAGCCTCTAATTCCACACCTCTGATTGCCCGCCTCGAATTCCCCACCTCTGATTCCCCATCTCTGATTCCCCTCATCTGATTCCCTGCCTCTGATTCTCCATATCTGATTCCCTGCCTCTGATTCCCCAATTCTGATTCCCCACATCTGAATCCCCGCCTCTGATTCCCTGCCTGTGATTCCCCATCTCTGATTCACAACCTCTGATTCCCCGTGTCTGATTCCCCATCTCTGATTCGCCGCCTATGATTTCCCATCTCTGATTCCCCTATTCCCCAATTCTAACTCCCGGCCTCTGAATCCCCACCTCTGATTCCCCATATCAAATTCACCGCCTCTGTTTCCCTGCCTCTGATTCCCCGCCCCTGATTCCCCACCTCTGATTCCCCACCTCTGATTCCCCAGCTCTGATTCCCCTCCTCTGATTCCCTGCGTCTGATTCCCCGCCTCTGATTCCCCTCATCTGATTCCCCATCTCTGATTCACCACCACTGATTCCCCATCTCTGATTCCCGGCCTCTAATTCCCCACCTCTGATTCCCCGCCTCTGATTCCCCGCTTCTGATTCCCCACCTCTGATTCCCTGCCTCTGATTACCCACCACAGATACCCCAGCTCTGATTCCCCGCCTTTGATTCCCCACCTCTGATTCCCGGTCTCTGAATTCCGGCCTCTGATTCCCGGCCTCTGATTCCCCGCCTCTGATTCCCAGCCTCTGATTCCACACCTCTGATTCCCCATCTCTGATTCCCCGCATCTGATTCCCCGCCTCTGATTCCCCACCTCTGATTCCCCGCCTCTTATTCCCGGCCTCTGATTCCCCGCCTCTGATTCCCTGCCTCTGATTCCCTGCCTCTGATACACCACCTCTGAATCTCCATATCTGATTCCCTGCCTCTGATTCCCCAACTCTGATTCCCCGCCTCTGATTCCCCAGCTCTGATTCCCCGCATCTGATTCCCCGCATCTGAATCCCCGCCTCTGATTCCCCGCCTCTGATTCCCTATCTCTGATTCCCAGCCTCTGATTCCCCAACTCCGATTCCCCACCTCTGATTCCCCGCGTCTGATTCCCTGCCTCTGATTACCCATCTCTGATTCCCTGCCTCTGATTCCCAGCCTCTGATTCCCCGCCTCTGATTCCCCACCTCTGATTCCCCGCGTCTGATTCACAATCTCTGATTCAATGCCTCTGATTCCCCATCTCTAATTCCCCATCTCTGATTCCCCGCATCTGATTCCCTGCCTCTGACTCCCCGCCTGTGAGTCCCCATCTCTGATTCCCTGCCTCTGTTTCTCCATATCTGATTCCCTGCCTCTGATTCCCCAACTCTGATTCCCCGCCTCTGATTCCACAGCTCTGATTCCCCACCTCTGATTACCCGCGTCTGAATCCCCACCTCTGATTCCCCACCTCTGATTTCCCACCTCTGATTCCCCAGCTCTGATTCCCCGCCTCTGATTCCCCGCCTCTGATTCCCCGCCTCTGATTCCCTGCTTCTGATTCCCCATCTCTGATTCTCCACCACTGATTCTCCATCTCCGATTCCCAGCCTCTAATTCCCCACCTCTGATTCCCCGCCTCTGATTCCCCGCCTCTGATTCCCTGCCTCTGATTCACCGCCACAAATACCCCAGCTCTGATTTCCCGCCTCTGATTCCCCACCTCTGATTCCCGGTCTCTAATTTCCGGCCTCTGATTCCCGGCCTCTGATTCCCCGCCTCTGATTCCCCGCCTCTGATTCCCCGCCTCTGATTCCCTATCTCTGATACCCAGCCTCTGATTCCCCAACTCTGATACCCAGCCTCTGATTCCCCACCTCTGATTCCCCGCGTCTGATTCCCTGCCTCTGATTACCCATCTCTGATTCTCTGCCTCTGATTCCCAGCCTCTGATTCCCCACCTCTGATTCCCCATTTCTGATACCCAGCATTTGATTCCCCATCTCTGAATCCCCGCCTCTGATTCCCCAACTCAGTTTTCCCGCCTCTGATTTCCCAGCTCTGATTACTCGCCTCTGATTCACTGCGTCTGATTCCCCGCCTCTGATTCCCCACCTCTGATTTCCAACCTCTGATCCCAGGCCTCTGATACCCGGCCTCTGATTTCCAGCCTCTGATTCCCCACCTCTGATTGCCCGCCTCGAATTCCCCACCTCTGATTCCCCATCTCTGATTCCCTGCATCTGATTCCCTGCCTCTGATTCCCCATCTCTGATTCCCTGCCTCTGATTCTCCATATCTGATTCCCTGCCTCTGATTGCCCAACTCTGATTCCCCGCCTCTGGTTCCCCATCTCTGATTCACAACCTCTGATTCCCCGCGTCTGATTCCCCATTTCTGATTCCCCTATTCCCCAATTCTAACTCCCGGCCTCTGAATCCCCACCTCTGATTCCCCATATCAAATTCCCCGCCTCTGTTTCCCTGCCTCTGATTCCCCGCCTCTGATTCCCCACCTCTGATTCCCCAGCTCTGATTCCCCGCCTCTGATTCCCTGCATCTGATTCCCCGCCTCTGATTCCCCGCATCTGATTCCCCATCTCTGATTCACCACCACTGATTCCCCATCTCTGATTCCCGGCCTCTAATTCCCCACCTCTGATTCCCCGCCTCTGATTCCCCGCTTCTGATTCCCCGCCTCTGATTCCCTGCCTCTGATTCACCGCCACAGATACCCCAGTTCTGATTCCCCGCCTTTGATTCCCCACCTCTTATTCCCGGTCTCTGAATTCCGGCCTCTGATTCCCGGCCTCTGATTCCCCGCCTCTGATTCCCAGCCTCTGATTCCACACCTCTGATTCCCCATCTCTGATTCCCCGCATCTGATTCCCCGCCTCTGATTCCCCACCTCTGATTCCCCGCCTCTTATTCCCGGCCTCTGATTCCCCGCCTCTGATTCCCTGCCTCTGATTCCCCGCCTCTGATACCCCGCCTCTGAATCTCCATATCTGATTCCCTTCCTCTGATTCCCCAACTCTGATTCCCCGCCTCTGATTCCCCAGCTCTGATTCCGCGCATCTGATTCCCCGCATCTGAATCCCCGCCTCTGATTCCCCGCCTCTGATTCCCTATCTCTGATTCCCAGCCTCTGATTCCCCAACTCTGATACCCAGCCTCTGATTCCCCACCTCTGATTCCCCGCGTCTGATTCCCTGCCTCTGATAACCCATCTCTGATTCCCTTCCTCTGATTCCCAGCCTCTGATTCCCCGCCTCTGATTCCCCACCTCTGATTCCCCGCGTCTGATTCACCATCTCTGATTCAACTCCTCTGATTCCCCATCTCTAATTCCCCATCTCTGATTCCCCGCATCTGATTCCCTGCCTCTGACTCCCGCCTGTGAGTCCCCATCTCTGATTCCCTGCCTCTGTTTCTCCATATCTGAATCCCTGCCTCTTATTCCCCAACTCTGATTCCCCGCCTCTGATTCCTCAGCTCTGATTCCCTACCTCTGATTACCCGCGTCTGAATCCCCACCTCTGATTCCCCACCTCTGATTCCCCACCTCTGATCCCCGGCCTCTGATTCCCGGCCTCTGATTCCCAGCCTCTGATTCCCCACCTCTGATTGCCCGCCTCGAATACCCCACCTCTGATTCCCCATCTCTGATTCCCCGCATCTGATTCCCTGCCTCTGATTCCCCATCTCTGATTCCCTGCCTCTGATTCTCCATATCTGATTCCCTGCCTCTGATTGCCCAAATCTGATTCCCCGCCTCTGATTCCCCATCTCTGATTCACAACCTCTGATTCCCCGCGTCTGATTCCCCATCTCTGATTCCCCTATTACCCAATTCTAACTCCCGGCCTCTGATTCCCGGCCTCTGAATCCCCACCTCTGATTCCCCATATCAAGTTCCCCGCCTCTGTTACCCTGCCTTTGATTCCCCGCCTCTGATTCCCCACCTCTGATTCCCCAGCTCTGATTCCCCGCCTCTAATTCCCCGCGTCTGATTCCCCACCTCTGATTCCCCGCATCTGATTCCCCATCTCTGATTCACCACCACTGATTCCCCATCTCTGATTCCCGGCATCTAATTCCCCACCTCTGATTCCCCGCCTCTGATTCCCCGCCTCTGATTCCCTGCCTCTGATTCACCGCCACAGATACCCCAGCTCTGATTCCCCGCCTTTGATTCCCCACCTCTGATTCCCTGCCTCTGAATTCCGGCCTCTGATTCCCGGCCTCTGATTCCCCGCCTCTGATTCCCAGCCTCTGATTCCACACCTCTGATTCCCCAACTCTGATTCCCCGCATCTGATTCCCCGCCTCTGATTCCCCGCCTCTGACTCCCCGCCTCTGATTCACCGCCACAAATACCCCAGCTCTGATTCTCCGCCTCTGATTCCCCACCTCTGATTCCCCGCCTCTGATTCCCTGCCTCTGATTCACCGCCACAAATACCCCAGCTCTGATTCCCCGCCTCTGATTCCCCACCTCTGATTCCCGGTCTCTAATTTCCGGCCTCTGATTCCCGGCCTCTGATTCCCCGCCTCTGATTCCCCGCCTCTGATTCCCCGCCTCTGATTCCCTATCTCTGATACCCAGCCTCTGATTCCCCAACTCTGATACCCAGCCTCTGATTCCCCACCTCTGATTCCCCGCGTCTGATTCCCTGCCTCTGATTACCCATCTCTGATTCTCTGCCTCTGATTCCCAGCCTCTGATTCCCCACCTCTGATTCCCCATTTCTGATACCCAGCATTTGATTCCCCATCTCTGAATCCCCGCCTCTGATTCCCCAACTCAGTTTTCCCGCCTCTGATTTCCCAGCTCTGATTCCTCGCCTCTGATTCCCTGCGTCTGATTCCCCGCCTCTGATTCCCCACCTCTGATTTCCAACCTCTGATCCCCGGCCTCTGATACCCGGCCTCTGATTTCCAGCCTCTGATTCCCCACCTCTGATTGCCCGCCTCAAATTCCCCACCTCTGATTCCCCATCTCTGATTCCCTGCATCTGATTCCCTGCCTCTGATTCCCCATCTCTGATTCCCTGCCTCTGATTCTCCATATCTGATTCCCTGCCTCTGATTGCCCAACTCTGATTCCCCGCCTCTGGTTCCCCATCTCTGATTCACAACCTCTGATTCCCCGCGTCTGATTCCCCATTTCTGATTCCCCTATTCCCCAATTCTAACTCCCGGCCTCTGAATCCCCACCTCTGATTCCCCATATCAAATTCCCCGCCTCTGTTTCCCTGCCTCTGATTCCCCGCCTCTGATTCCCCACCTCTGATTCCCCAGCTCTGATTCCCCGCCTCTGATTCCCTGCATCTGATTCCCCGCCTCTGATTCCCCGCATCTGATTCCCCATCTCTGATTCACCACCACTGATTCCCCATCTCTGATTCCCGGCCTCTAATTCCCCACCTCTGATTCCCCGCCTCTGATTCCCCGCTTCTGATTCCCCGCCTCTGATTCCCTGCCTCTGATTCACCGCCACAGATACGCCAGCTCTGATTCCCCGCCTTTGATTCCCCACCTCTGATTCCCGGTCTCTGAATTCCGGCCTCTGATTCCCGGCCTCTGATTCCCCGCCTCTGATTCCCAGCCTCTGATTCCACACCTCTGATTCCCCATCTCTGATTCCCCGCATCTGATTTCCCGCCTCTGATTCCCCACCTCTGATTCCCCGCCTCTTATTCCCGGCCTCTGATTCCCCGCCTCTGATTCCCTGCCTCTGATTCCCCGCCTCTGATACCCCGCCTCTGAATCTCCATATCTGATTCCCTGCCTCTGATTCCCCAACTCTGATTCCCCGCCTCTGATTCCCCAGCTCAGATTCCCCGCATCTGATTCCCCGCATCTGAATCCCCGCCTCTGATTCCCCGCCTCTGATTCCCTATCTCTGATTCCCAGCCTCTGATTCCCCAACTCTGATACCCAGCCTCTGATTCCCCACCTCTGATTCCCCGCGTCTGATTCCCTGCCTCTGATTACCCATCTCTGATTCCCTTCCTCTGATTCCCAGCCTCTGATTCCCCGCCTCTGATTCCCCACCTCTGATTCCCCGCGTCTGATTCACCATCTCTGATTCAACTCCTCTGATTCCCCATCTCTAATTCCCCATCTCTGATTCCCCGCATCTGATTCCCTGCCTGTGACTCCCGCCTTGAGTCCCCATCTCTGATTCCCTGCCTCTGTTTCTCCATATCTGATTCCCTGCCTCTTATTCCCCAACTCTGATTCCCCGCCTCTGATTCCTCAGCTCTGATTCCCCACCTCTGATTACCCGCGTCTGAATCCCCACCTCTGATTTCCCACCTCTGATTCCCCACCTCTGATCCCCGGCCTCTGATTCCCGGCCTCTGATTCCCAGCCTCTGATTCCCCACCTCTGATTGCCCGCCTCGAATACCCCACCTCTGATTCCCCATCTCTGATTCCCCGCATCTGATTCCCTGCCTCTGATTCCCCATCTCTGATTCCCTGCCTCTGATTCTCCATATCTGATTCCCTGCCTCTGATTGCCCAACTCTGATTCCCCGCCTCTGATTCCCCATCTCTGATTCACAACCTCTGATTCCCCATCTCTGATTCCCGGCCTCTAATTCCCCACCTCTGATTCCCCGCCTCTGATTCCCCGCTTCTGATTCCCCGCCTCTGATTCCCTGCCTCTGATTCCCCACCTCTGATTCCCCGCGTCTGATTCACCATCTCTGATTCAATTCCTCTGATTCCCCATCTCTAATTCCCCATCTCTGATTCCCCGCATCTGATTCCCTGCCTCTGACTCCCGCCTGTGAGTCCCCATCTCTGATTCCCTGCCTCTGTTTCTCCATATCTGATTCCCTGCCTCTTATTCCCCAACTCTGATTCCCCGCCTCTGATTCCTCAGCTCTGATTCCCCACCTCTGATTACCCGCGTCTGAATCCCCACCTCTGATTTCCCACCTCTGATTCCCCACCTCTGATCCCCGGCCTCTGATTCCCGGCCTCTGATTCCCAGCCTCTGATTCCCCACCTCTGATTGCCCGCCTCGAATATCCCACCTCTGATTCCCCATCTCTGATTCCCCGCATCTGATTCCCTGCCTCTGATTCCCCATCTCTGATTCCCTGCCTCTGAATCTCCATATCTGATTCCCTGCCTCTGATTGCCCAACTCTGATTCCCCGCCTCTGATTCCCCAGCTCTGATTCCAGGCCTCTGATTCCCCGCCTCTGATTCCCTGCCTCTGATTCCCCGCCTCTGATTCCCCGCCTCTGATTCTGCACCTCTGATTCCCGGCCTCCGATTCCCCGCCTCTGATTCCCCGCGTCTGATTCACCAACTCTGATTCCAGGCCTCTGATTCCACGCCTCTGATTCCCCGCCTCTGATTCCCCGCCTATGATTCCCGGCCTCTGATTCCCCACCTCTGATTCCCCGCGTCTGATTCACAAACTCTGATTCAACGCCTCTGATTCCCCATCTCTAATTCCCCATCTCTGATTCCCCAATTCTAACTCCCGGCCTCTGAATCCCCACCTCTGATTCCCCATATCAAATTCCCCGCCTCTGTTTCCCTGCCTCTGATTCCCCGCCTCTGATTCCCCACCTCTGACTCCCCAGCTCTGATTCCCCGCCTCTGATTCCCTGCGTCTGATTCCCCGCCTCTGATTCCCCGCATCTGATTCCCCATCTCTGATTCACCACCACTGATTCCCCATCTCTGATTCCCGGCCTCTAATTCCCCACCTCTGATTCCCCGCCTCTGATTCCCCGCTTCTGATTCCCCGCCTCTGACTCCCGCCTGTGAATCCCCATCTCTGATTCCCTGCCTCTGTTTCTCCATATCTGATTCCCTGCCTCTTATTCCCCAACTCTGATTCCCCGCCTCTGATTCCTCAGCTCTGATTCCCCACCTCTGATTACCCGCGTCTGAATCCCCACCTCTGATTCCCCACCTCTGATTCCCCACCTCTGATCCCCGGCCTCTGATTCCCGGCCTCTGATTCCCAGCCTCTGATTCCCCACCTCTGATTGCCCGCCTCGAATACCCCACCTCTGATTCCCCATCTCTGATTCCCCGCATCTGATTCCCTGCCTCTGATTCCCCATCTCTGATTCCCTGCCTCTGATTCTCCATATCTGATTCCCTGCCTCTGATTGCCCAACTCTGATTCCCCGCCTCAGATTCCCCATCTCTGATTCACAGCCTCTGATTCCCCGCGTCTGATTCCCCATCTCTGATTCCCCTATTACCCAATTCTAACTCCCTGCCTCTGTTTCTCCATATCTGATTCCCTGCCTCTTATTCCCCAACTCTGATTCCCCGCCTCTGATTCCTCAGCTCTGAATCCCCACCTCTGATTCCCCATATCAAGTTCCCCGCCTCTGTTACCCTGCCTCTGATTCCCCGCCTCTGATTCCCCACCTCTGATTCCCCAGCTCTGATTCCCCGCCTCTAATTCCCCGCGTCTGATTCCCCGCCTCTGATTCCCCGCATCTGATTCCCCATCTCTGATTCACCACCACTGATTCCCCATCTCTGATTCCCGGCATCTAATTCCCCACCTCTGATTCCCCGCCTCTGATTCCCCGCTTCTGATTCCCCGCCTCTGATTCCCTGCCTCTGATTCACCGCCACAGATACCCCAGCTCTGATTCCCCGCCTTTGATTCCCCACCTCTGATTCCCTGCCTCTGAATTCCGGCCTCTGATTCCCGGCCTCTGATTCCCCGCCTCTGATTCCCAGCCTCTGATTCCACACCTCTGATTCCCCATCTCTGATTCCCCGCATCTGATTCCCCGCCTCTGATTCCCCACCTCTGACTCCCCGCCTCTTATTCCCGGCCTCTGATTTCCCGCCTCTGATTCCCTGCCTCTGATTCCCCGCCTCTGATACCCCGCCTCTGAATCTCCATATCTGATTCCCTGCCTCTGATTCCCCAACTCTGATTCCCCGCCTCTGATTCCCCAGCTCTGATTCCCCGCCTCTGATTCCCTGCCTCTGATTCCCCGCCTCTGAATCTCCATATCTGATTCCCTGCCTCTGATTCCCCATCTCTGATTCCCTGCCTCTGATTCCCCAACTCTGATTCCCAGCCTCTGATTCCCCAACTCTGATACCCAGCCACTGATTCCCCACCTCTGAATCCCCGCGTCTGATTCCCTGCCTCTGATTACCCATCTCTGATTCCCTGCCTCTGATTCCCTGCCTCTGTTTCTCCATATCTGATTCCCTGCCTCTGATTCCCCAACTCTGAATCCCCGCCTCTGATTCCACAGCTCTGATTCCCCACCTCTGATTACCCGAGTCTGAATCCCCACCTCTGATTCCCCACCTCTGATTCCCCACCTCTGATTCCCCAGCTCTGATTCACCGCCTCTGATTCCGCGCGTCTGATTCCCCGCCTCTGATTCCCCGCTTCTGATTCCCCATCTCTGATTCTCCACCACTGATTCCCCATCTCCGATTCCCAGCCTCTAATTCCCCACCTCTGATTCCCCGCCTCTGATTTCCCACCTCTGATTCCCTGCCTCTGATTCACCACCACAGATACCCCAGCTCTGATTCCCCGCCTCTTATTCCCCACCTCTGATTCCCCAGCTCTGATTCCAGGCCTCTGATTCCCCGCCTCTGATTCCCTGCCTCTGATTCCCCGCCTCTGATTCCCCGCCTCTGATTCTGCACCTCTGATTCCTGGCCTCTGATTCCCCGCCTCTGATTCCCCGCGTCTGATTCACCAACTCTGATTCCAGGCCTCTGATTCCACGCCTCTGATTCCCCGCCTCTGATTCCCCGCCTATGATTCCCGGCCTCTGATTCCCCACCTCTGATTCCCCGCGTCTGATTCACAAACTCTGATTCAACGCCTCTGATTCCCCATCTCTAATTCCCCATCTCTGATTCCCCAATTCTAACTCCCGGCCTCTGAATCCCCACCTCTGATTCCCCATATCAAATTCCCCGCCTCTGTTTCCCTGCCTCTGATTCCCCGCCTCTGATTCCCCACCTCTGATTCCCCAGCTCTGATTCCCCGCCTCTGATTCCCTGCGTCTGATTCCCCGCCTCTGATTCCCCGCATCTGATTCCCCATCTCTGATTCACCACCACTGATTCCCCATCTCTGATTCCCGGCCTCTAATTCCCCACCTCTGATTCCCCGCCTCTGATTCCCCGCTTCTGATTCCCCGCCTCTGATTCCCTGCCTCTGATTCCCCACCTCTGATTCCCCGCGTCTGATTCACCATCTCTGATTCAACTCCTCTGATTCCCCATCTCTAATTCCCCATCTCTGATTCCCCGCATCTGATTCCCTGCCTCTGACTCCCGCCTGTGAGTCCCCATCTCTGATTCCCTGCCTCTGTTTCTCCATATCTGATTCCCTGCCTCTTATTCCCCAACTCTGATTCCCCGCCTCTGATTCCTCAGCTCTGATTCCCCACCTCTGATTACCCGCGTCTGAATCCCCACCTCTGATTCCCCACCTCTGATTCCCCACCTCTGATCCCCGGCCTCTGATTCCCGGCCTCTGATTCCCAGCCTCTGATTCCCCACCTCTGATTGCCCGCCTCGAATACCCCACCTCTGATTCCCCATCTCTGATTCCCCGCATCTGATTCCCTGCCTCTGATTCCCCATCTCTGATTCCCTGCCTCTGATTCTCCATATCTGATTCCCTGCCTCTGATTGCCCAACTCTGATTCCCCGCCTCTGATTCCCCATCTCTGATTCACAACCTCTGATTCCCCGCGTCTGATTCCCCATCTCTGATTCCCCTATTACCCAATTCTAACTCCCGGCCTCTGATTCCCGGCCTCTGAATCCCCACCTCTGATTCCCCATATCAAGTTCCCCGCCTCTGTTACCCTGCCTCTGATTCCCCGCCTCTGATTCCCCACCTCTGATTCCCCAGCTCTGATTCCCCGACTCTAATTCCCCGCGTCTGATTCCCCGCCTCTGATTCCCCTCATCTTATTCCCCATCTCTGATTCACCACCACTGATTCCCCATCTCTGATTCCCGGCATCTAATTCCCCACCTCTGATTCCCCGCTTCTGATTCCCCGCCTCTGATTCCCTGCCTCTGATTCACCGCCACAGATACCCCAGCTCTGATTCCCCGCCTTTGATTCCCCACCTCTGATTCCCTGCCTCTGAATTCCGGCCTCTGATTCCCGGCCTCTGATTCCCCGCCTCTGATTCCCAGCCTCTGATTCCACACCTCTGATTCCCCATCTCTGATTCCCTGCATCTGATTCCCCGCCTCTGATTCCCCACCTCTGACTCCCCGCCTCTTATTCCCGGCCTCTGATTTCCCGCCTCTGATTCCCTGCCTCTGATTCCCCGCCTCTGATACCCCGCCTCTGAATCTCCATATCTGATTCCCTGCCTCTGATTCCCCAACTCTGATTCCCCGCCTCTGATTCCCCAGCTCTGATTCCCCGCCTCTGATTCCCTGCCTCTGATTCCCCGCCTCTGAATCTCCATATCTGATTCCCTGCCTCTGATTCCCCATCTCTGATTCCCTGCCTCTGATTCCCCAACTCTGATTCCCAGCCTCTGATTCCCCAACTGTGATACCCAGCCACTGATACCCCACCTCTGATTCCCCGCGTCTGATTCCCTGCCTCTGATTACCCATCTCTGATTCCCTGCCTCTGATTCCCTGCCTCTGTTTCTCCATATCTGATTCCCTGCCTCTGATTCCCCAACTCTGATTCCCCGCCTCTGATTCCACAGCTCTGATTCCCCACCTCTGATTACCCGAGTCTGAATCCCCACCTCTGATTCCCCACCTCTGATTCCCCACCTCTGATTCCCCAGCTCTGATTCACCGCCTCTGATTCCGCGCGTCTGATTCCCCGCCTCTGATTCCCCGCTTCTGATTCCCCATCTCTGATTCTCCACCACTGATTCCCCATCTCCGATTCCCAGCCTCTAATTCCCCACCTCTGATTCCCCGCCTCTGATTTCCCACCTCTGATTCCCTGCCTCTGATTCACCACCACAGATACCCCAGCTCTGATTCCCCGCCTCTGATTCCCCGCCTCTGATTCCCCAGCTCTGATTCCAGGCCTCTGATTCCCCGCCTCTGATTCCCTGCCTCTGATTCCCCACCTCTGATTCCCCGCCTCTGATTCCCCGCGTCTGATTCCCCGCCTCTGATTCTGCACCTCTGATTCCCGGCCTCTGATTCCCCGCGTCTGATTCTGCACCTCTGATTCCCGGCCTCTGATTCCCCGCCTCTGATTCCCCGCGACTGATTCCCCAACTCTGATACCCAGCCACTGATTCCCCACCTCTGATTCCCCGCGTCTGATTCCCTGCCTCTGATTACCCATCTCTGATTCCCTGCCTCTGATTCCCTGCCTCTGTTTCTCCATATCTGATTCCCTGCCTCTGATTCCCCAACTCTGATTCCCCGCCTCTGATTCCACAGCTCTGATTCCCCACCTCTGATTACCCGAGTCTGAATCCCCACCTCTGATTCCCCACCTCTGATTCCCCACCTCTGATTCCCCAGCTCTGATTCACCGCCTCTGATTCCGCGCGTCTGATTCCCCGCCTCTGATTCCCCGCTTCTGATTCCCCATCTCTGATTCTCCACCACTGATTCCCCATCTCCGATTCCCAGCCTCTAATTCCCCACCTCTGATTCCCCGCCTCTGATTTCCCACCTCTGATTCCCTGCCTCTGATTCACCACCACAGATACCCCAGCTCTGATTCCCCGCCTCTGATTCCCCACCTCTGATTCCCCAGCTCTGATTCCAGGCCTCTGATTCCCCGCCTCTGATTCCATGCCTCTGATTCCCCGCCTCTGATTCCCCGCCTCTGATTCTGCACCTCTGATTCCCGGCCTCTGATTCCCCGCCTCTGATTCCCCGCGTCTGATTCACCAACTCTGATTCCAGGCCTCTGATTCCACGCCTCTGATTCCCCGCCTCTGATTCCCCGCCTATGATTCCCGGCCTCTGATTCCCCACCTCTGATTCCCCGCGTCTGATTCACAAACTCTGATTCAACGCCTCTGATTCCCCATCTCTAATTCCCCATCTCTGATTCCCCAATTCTAACTCCCGGCCTCTGAATCCCCACCTCTGATTCCCCATATCAAATTCCCCGCCTCTGTTTCCCTGCCTCTTATTCCCCGCCTCTGATTCCCCACCTCTGATTCCCCAGCTCTGATTCCCCGCCTCTGATTCCCTGCGTCTGATTCCCCGCCTCTGATTCCCCGCATCTGATTCCCCATCTCTGATTCACCACCACTGATTCCCCATCTCTGATTCCCGGCCTCTAATTCCCCACCTCTGATTCCCCGCCTCTGATTCCCCGCTTCTGATTCCCCGCCTCTGATTCCCTGCCTCTGATACCCCACCTCTGATTCCCCGCGTCTGATTCACCATCTCTGATTCAACTCCTCTGATTCCCCATCTCTAATTCCCCATCTCTGATTCCCCGCATCTGATTCCCTGCCTCTGACTCCCGCCTGTGAGTCCCCATCTCTGATTCCCTGCCTCTGTTTCTCCATATCTGATTCCCTGCCTCTTATTCCCCAACTCTGATTCCCCGCCTCTGATTCCTCAGCTCTGATTCCCCACCTCTGATTACCCGCGTCTGAATCCCCACCTCTGATTCCCCACCTCTGATTCCCCACCTCTGATCCCCGGACTCTGATTCCCGGCCTCTGATTCCCAGCCTCTGATTCCCCACCTCTGATTGCCCGCCTCGAATACCCCACCTCTGATTCCCCATCTCTGATTCCCCGCATCTGATTCCCTGCCTCTGATTCCCCATCTCTGATTCCCTGCCTCTGATTCTCCATATCTGATTCCCTGCCTCTGATTGCCCAACTCTGATTCCCCGCCTCTGATTCCCCATCTCTGATTCACAACCTCTGATTCCCCGCGTCTGATTCCCCATCTCTGATTCCCCTATTACCCAATTCTAACTCCAGGCCTCTGATTCCCGGCCTCTGAATCCCCACCTCTGATTCCCCATATCAAGTTCCCCGCCTCTGTTACCCTGCCTCTGATTCCCCGCCTCTGATTCCCCACCTCTGATTCCCCAGCTCTGATTCCCCGACTCTAATTCCCCGCGTCTGATTCCCCGCCTCTGATTCCCCGCATCTTATTCCCCATCTCTGATTCACCACCACTGATTCCCCATCTCTGATTCCCGGCATCTAATTCCCCACCTCTGATTCCCCGCCTCTGATTCCCCGCTTCTGATTCCCCGCCTCTGATTCCCTGCCTCTGATTCACCGCCACAGATACCCCAGCTCTGATTCCCCGCCTTTGATTCCCCACCTCTGATTCCCTGCCTCTGAATTCCGGCCTCTGATTCCCGGCCTCTGATTCCCCGCCTCTGATTCCCAGCCTCTGATTCCACACCTCTGATTCCCCATCTCTGATTCCCCACATCTGATTCCCCGCCTCTGATTCCCCACCTCTGACTCCCCGCCTCTTATTCCCGGCCTCTGATTTCCCGCCTCTGATTCCCTGCCTCTGATTCCCCGCCTCTGATACCCCGCCTCTGAATCTCCATACCTGATTCCCTGCCTCTGATTCCCCAACTCTGATTCCCCGCCTCTGATTCCCCAGCTCTGATTCCCCGCCTCTGATTCCCTGCCTCTGATTCCCCGCCTCTGATACCCCGCCTCTGAATCTCCATATCTGATTCCCTGCCACTGATTCCCCACCTCTGATTCCCCGCGTCTGATTCCCTGCCTCTGATTACCCATCTCTGATTCCCTGCCTCTGATTCCCTGCCTCTGATTACCCGAGTCTGAATCCCCACCTCTGATTCCCCACCTCTGATTCCCCACCTCTGATTCCCCAGCTCTGATTCACCGCCTCTGATTCCGCGCGTCTGATTCCCCGCCTCTGATTCCCCGCTTCTGATTCCCCATCTCTGATTCTCCACCACTGATTCCCCATCTCCGATTCCCAGCCTCTAATTCCCCACCTCTGATTCCCCGCCTCTGATTTCCCACCTCTGATTCCCTGCCTCTGATTCACCACCACAGATACCCCAGCTCTAATTCCCCGCCTCTGATTCCCCGCCTCTGATTCCCCAGCTCTGATTCCAGGCCTCTGATTCCCCGCCTCTGATTCCCTGCCTCTTATTCCCCGCCTCTGATTCCCCGCCTCTGATTCTGCACCTCTGATTTCCGGCCTCTGATTCCCCGCCTCTGATTCCCCGCGTCTGATTCACCAACTCTGATTCCAGGCCTCTGATTCCACGCCTCTGATTCCCCGCCTCTGATTCCCCGCCTATGATTCCCGGCCTCTGATTCCCCACCTCTGATTCCCCGCGTCTGATTCACAAACTCTGATTCAACGCCTCTGATTCCCCATCTCTAATTCCCCATCTCTGATTCCCCAATTCTAACTCCCGGCCTCTGAATCCCCACCTCTGATTCCCCATATCAAATTCCCCGCCTCTGTTTCCCTGCCTCTGATTCCCCGCCTCTGATTCCCCACCTCTGATTCCCCAGCTCTGATTCCCCGCCTCTGATTCCCTGCGTCTGATTCCCCGCCTCTGATTCCCCGCATCTGATTCCCCATCTCTGATTCACCACCACTGATTCCCCATCTCTGATTCCCGGCCTCTAATTCCCCACCTCTGATTCCCCGCCTCTGATTCCCCGCTTCTGATTCCCCGCCTCTGATTCCCTGCCTCTGATTCACTGCCACAGATACCCCAGCTCTGATTCCCCGCCTTTGATTCCCCACCTCTGATTCCCGGTCTCAGAATTCCGGCCTCTGATTCCTGGCCTCTGATTCCCCGCCTCTGATTCCCAGCCTCTGATTCCACACCTCTGATTCCCCATCTCTGATTCCCCGCATCTGATTCCCCGCCTCTGATTCCCCACCTCTGATTCCCCGCCTCTTATTCCCGGCCTCTGATTCCCCATCTCTGATTCCCTGCCTCTGATTCTCCATATCTGATTCACTGCCTCTGATCTTATTCCTGGCCTCTGATTCCCCATCTCTGATTCCCTGCCTCTGATTCCCCGCGTCTGATTCCCCATATCAAATTCCCCGCCTCTGTTTCCCTGCCTCTGATTCCCCGCCTCTGATTCCCCACCTCTGATTCCCCAGCTCTGATTCCCCGCCTCTGATTCCCTGCGTCTGATTCCCCGCCTCTGATTCCCCGCATCTGATTCCCCATTTTTGATTCACCACCACTGATTCCCCATCTCTGATTCCCGGCCTCTAATTCCCCACCTCTGATTCCCCGCCTCTGATTCCCCGCCTCTGATTCCCCACCTCTGATTCCCCGCCTCTTATTCCCAGCCTCTGATTCCCCGCCTCTGATTCCCTGCCTCTGATTCCCCGCCTCTGATACCCCGCCTCTGAATCTCCATATCTGATTCCCTGCCTCTGATTCCCCAACTCTGATTCCCCGCCTCTGATTCCCCAGCTCTGATTCCCCGCATCTGATTCCCCGCATCTGAATCCCCAACTCTGATTCCCAGCCTCTGATTCCCCGCCTCTGATTCCCAGCCTCTGATTCCACACCTCTGATTCCCCATCTCTGATTCCCCGCATCTGATTCCCCGCCTCTGATTCCCTATCTCTGATTCCCAGCCTCTGATTCCCCAACTCTGATACCCAGCCTCTGATTCCCCACCTCTGATTCCCCGCGTCTGATTCCCTGCCTCTGATTACCCATCTCTGATTCCCTGCCTCTGATTCCCAGCCTCTGATTCCCCGCCTCTGATTCCCCACCTCTAATTCCCCGCGTCTGATTCACCATCTCTGATTCAACTCCTCTGATTCCCCATCTCTGATTCCCCGCCTCTGATTCCCCGCCTCTGATTCCCCAGCTCTGATTCCAGGCCTCTGATTCCCTGCCTCTGATTCCCCGCCTCTGATTCTGTACCTCTGATTCCCTGCCTCTGATTCCCCATCTCTGATTCCCAGCCTCTGATTCCCCGCCTCTGATTCCCCAGCTCTGATTCCAGGCCTCTGATTCCACGCCTCTGATTCCCCGCCTCTGATTCCCCACCTATGATTCCCGGCCTCTGATTCCCCACATCTGATTCCCCGCGTCTGATTCACCAACTCTGATTGAACGCCTCTGATTCCCCATCTCTAATTCCCCATCTCTGATTCCCCAATTCAGATTCCCCACCTCTGATGCCCCACCTCTGATTCCCCACGTCTGATTCCCCATTTCTGATACCCAGCATTTGATTCCCCATCTCTGAAACCCCGCCTCTGATTCCCCAACTCAGATTCCCCGCCTCTGATTTCCCAGCTCTGATTCCTCGCCTCTGATTCCCTGTCTGATTCCCCGCCTCTGATTCCCCGCCTCTGATTCCCCACCTCTGATTCCCAGCCTTTGATCCCCGGCCACTGATTCCGGCCTCTGATTCCGGCCTCTGATTCCCAGCCTCTGATTCCCCACCTCTGATTGCCCGCTTCGAATTCCCCACCTCTGATTCCCCATCTTGGATTCCCCTCATCTGATTCCCTGCATCTGATTCCCCGTCTCCGATTCCCTGTCTCTGATTCCCCGCCTCTGATTCCCCGCCTCTGATTCCCCAGCTCTGATTCCAGGCCTCTGATTCCCCGCCTCTGATTCCCTGCCTCTGATTCCCCGCCTCTGATTCCCCGCCTCTGATTCCGCACCTCTGATTCCCTGCCTCTGATTCCCCATCTCTGGTTCCCCGCCTCTGATTGCCCAGCTCTGATTCCCCACCTCTGATTCCCCGCCTCTGATTCCCCAGCTCTGATTCCAGGCCTCTGATTCCCCGCCTCTGATTCCCTGCCTCTGATTCCCCGCCTCTGATTCCCCGCCTCTGATTCCGCACCTCTGATTCCCTGCCTCTGATTCCCCATCTCTGGTTCCCCGCCTCTGATTGCCCAGCTCTGATTCCAGGCCTCTGATTCCCCTCCTCTGATTCACCGCGTCTGATTCACCAACTCTGATTCAACGCCTCTGATTCACCATCTCTAATTCCCCATCTCTGATTCCCCAATTCTGATTCCCCACCTCTGATTCCCCACCTCTGATTCCCCACCTCTGATTCCCGGCCTCTGATCCCCGGCATCTGATTCCCGGCCTCTGATTCCCCGCCTCTGATTCCCAGCCTCTAATTCCACACCTCTGATTGCCCGCCTCGAATTCCCCACCTCTGATTCCCCATCTCTGATTCCCCTCATCTGATTCCCTGCCTCTGATTCTCCATATCTGATTCCCTGCCTCTGATTCCCCAACTCTGATTCCCCGCATCTGAATCCCCGCCTCTGATTCCCTGCCTGTGATTCCCCATCTCTGATTCACAACCTCTGATTCCCAGTGTCTGATTCCCCATCTCTGATTCGCCGCCTATGATTTCCCATCTCTGATTCCCCTATTCCCCAATTCTAACTCCCGGCCTCTGAATCCCCACCTCTGATTCCCCATATCAAATTCACCGCCTCTGATTCCCCGCCCCTGATTCCCCACCTCTGATTCCCCACCTCTGATTCCCCAGCTCTGATTCCCCTCCTCTGATTCCCTGCGTCTGATTCCCCGCCTCTGATTCCCCTCATCTGATTCCCCATCTCTGATTCACCACCACTGATTCCCCATCTCTGATTCCCGGCCTCTAATTCCCCACCTCTGATTCCCCGCCTCTGATTCCCCGCTTCTGATTCCCCATCTCTGATTCCCAGCCTCTGATTCCCCGCCTCTGATTCCCCAGCTCTGATTCCAGGCCTCTGATTCCACGCCTCTGATTCCCCGCCTCTGATTCCCCACCTATGATTCCCGGCCTCTGATTCCCCACATCTGATTCCCCGCGTCTGATTCACCAACTCTGATTGAACGCCTCTGATTCCCCATCTCTAATTCCCCATCTCTGATTCCCCAATTCTGATTCCCCACCTCTGATGCCCCACCTCTGATTCCCCACGTCTGATTCCCCATTTCTGATACCCAGCATTTGATTCCCCATCTCTGAAACCCCGCCTCTGATTCCCCAACTCAGATTCCCCGCCTCTGATTTCCCAGCTCTGATTCCTCGCCTCTGATTCCCTGTCTGATTCCCCGCCTCTGATTCCCCGCCTCTGATTCCCCACCTCTGATTCCCAGCCTTTGATCCCCGGCCACTGATTCCGGCCTCTGATTCCGGCCTCTGATTCCCAGCCTCTGATTCCCCACCTCTGATTGCCCGCTTCGAATTCCCCACCTCTGATTCCCCATCTTGGATTCCCCTCATCTGATTCCCTGCATCTGATTCCCCGTCTCCGATTCCCTGTCTCTGATTCCCCGCCTCTGATTCCCCGCCTCTGATTCCCCAGCTCTGATTCCAGGCCTCTGATTCCCCGCCTCTGATTCCCTGCCTCTGATTCCCCGCCTCTGATTCCCCGCCTCTGATTCCGCACCTCTGATTCCCTGCCTCTGATTCCCCATCTCTGGTTCCCCGCCTCTGATTGCCCAGCTCTGATTCCCCGCCTCTGATTCCCCGCCTCTGATTCCCCAGCTCTGATTCCAGGCCTCTGATTCCCCGCCTCTGATTCCCTGCCTCTGATTCCCCGCCTCTGATTCCCCGCCTCTGATTCCGCACCTCTGATTCCCTGCCTCTGATTCCCCATCTCTGGTTCCCCGCCTCTGATTGCCCAGCTCTGATTCCAGGCCTCTGATTCCCCTCCTCTGATTCACCGCGTCTGATTCACCAACTCTGATTCAACGCCTCTGATTCACCATCTCTAATTCCCCATCTCTGATTCCCCAATTCTGATTCCCCACCTCTGATGCCCCACCTCTGATTCCCCACCTCTGATTCCCGGCCTCTGATCCCCGGCATCTGATTCCCGGCCTCTGATTCCCCGCCTCTGATTCCCAGCCTCTAATTCCACACCTCTGATTGCCCGCCTCGAATTCCCCACCTCTGATTCCCCATCTCTGATTCCCCTCATCTGATTCCCTGCCTCTGATTCTCCATATCTGATTCCCTGCCTCTGATTCCCCAACTCTGATTCCCCGCATCTGAATCCCCGCCTCTGATTCCCTGCCTGTGATTCCCCATCTCTGATTCACAACCTCTGATTCCCAGTGTCTGATTCCCCATCTCTGATTCGCCGCCTATGATTTCCCATCTCTGATTCCCCTATTCCCCAATTCTAACTCCCGGCCTCTGAATCCCCACCTCTGATTCCCCATATCAAATTCACCGCCTCTGATTCCCCGCCCCTGATTCTCCACCTCTGATTCCCCACCTCTGATTCCCCAGCTCTGATTCCCCTCCTCTGATTCCCTGCGTCTGATTCCCCGCCTCTGATTCCCCTCATCTGATTCCCCATCTCTGATTCACCACCACTGATTCCCCATCTCTGATTCCCGGCCTCTAATTCCCCACCTCTGATTCCCCGCCTCTGATTCCCCGCTTCTGATTCCCCGCCTCTGATTCCCTGCCTCTGATTACCCGCCACAGATACCCCAGCTCTGATTCCCCGCCTTTGATTCCTCACCTCTGATTCCCGGTCTCTGAATTCCGGCCTCTGATTCCCGGCCTCTGATTCCCCGCCTCTGATTCCCAGCCTCTGATTCCACACCTCTGATTTCCCATCTCTGATTCCCCGCATCTGATTCCCCGCCTCTCATTCCCCACCTCTGATTCCCCGCCTCTTATTCCCGGCCTCTGATTCCCCGCCTCTGATTCCCTGCCTCTGATTCCCTGCCTCTGATACACCACCTCTGAATCTCCATATCTGATTCCCTGCCTCTGATTCCCCAACTCTGATTCCCCGCCTCTGATTCCCCAGCTCTGATTCCCCGCATCTGATTCCCCGCATCTGAATCCCCGCCTCTGATTCCCCGCCTCTGATTCCCTATCTCTGATTCCCAGCCTCTGAGTCCCCAACTCTGATTCCCCACCTCTGATTCCCCGCGTCTGATTCCCTGCCTCTGATTACCCATCTCTGATTCCCTGCCTCTGATTCCCAGCCTCTGATTCCCCGCCTCTGATTCCCCACCTCTGATTCCCCGCGTCTGATTCACCATCTCTGATTCAATGCCTCTGATTCCCCATCTCTAATTCCCCATCTCTGATTCCCCGCATCTGATTCCCTGCCTCTGACTCCCCGCCTGTGAGTCCCCATCTCTGATTCCCTGCCTCTGTTTCTCCATATCTGATTCCCTGCCTCTGATTCCCCAACTCTGATTCCCCGCCTCTGATTCCACAGCTCTAATTCCCCACCTCTGATAACCCACCTCTGATTCCCCAGCTCTGATTCCCCGCCTCTGATTCCCCGCGTCTGATTCCCCGCCTCTGATTCCCCGCTTCTGATTCCCCATCTCTGATTCTCCACCACTGATTCTCCATGTCCGATTCCCAGCCTCTAATTCCCCACCTCTGATTCCCCGCCTCTGATTCCCCGCCTCTGATTCCCTGCCTCTGATTCACCGCCACAAATACCCCAGCTCTGATTCCCCGCCTCTGATTCCCCACCTCTGATTCCCGGTCTCTAATTTCCGGCCTCTGATTCCCGGCCTCTGATTCCCCGCCTCTGATTCCCTATCTCTGATACCCAGCCTCTGATTCCCCAACTCTGATACCCAGCCTCTGATTCCCCAGCTCTGATTCCCCGCGTCTGATTCCCTGCCTCTGATTACCCATCTCTGATTCTCTGCCTCTGATTCCCAGCCTCTGATTCCCCACCTCTGATTCCCCATTTCTGATACCCAGCATTTGATTCCCCATCTCTGAATCCCCGCCTCTGATTCCCCAACTCAGTTTTCCCGCCTCTGATTTCCCAGCTCTGATTCCTCGCCTCTGATTCCCTGCGTCTGATTCCCCGCCTCTGATTCCCCACCTCTGATTTCCAACCTCTGATCCCCGGCCTCTGATACCCGGCCTCTGATTTCCAGCCTCTGATTCCCCACCTCTGATTGCCCGCCTCGAATTCCCCACCTCTGATTCCCCATCTCTGATTCCCTGCATCTGATTCCCTGCCTCTGATTCCCCATCTCTGATTCCCTGCCTCTGATTCTCCATATCTGATTCCCTGCCTCTGATTGCCCAACTCTGATTCCCCGCCTCTGGTTCCCCATCTCTGATTCACAACCTCTGATTCCCCGCGTCTGATTTCCCATTTCTGATTCTCCTATTCCCCAATTCTAACTCCCGGCCTCTGAATCCCCACCTCTGATTCCCCATATCAAATTCCCCGCCTCTGTTTCCCTGCCTCTGATTCCCTGCCTCTGATTCCCCACCTCTGATTCCCCAGCTCTGATTCCCCGCCTCTGATTCCCTGCGTCTGATTCCCCACCTCTGATTCCCCGCATCTGAATCCCCATCTCTGATTCACCACCACTGATTCCCCATCTCTGATTCCCGGCCTCTAATTCCCCACCTCTGATTCCCCGCCTCTGATTCCCCGATTCTGATTCCCCGCCTCTGATTCCCTGCCTCTGATTCACCGCCACAGATACCCCAGCTCTGATTCCCCGTCTTTGATTCCCCACCTCTGATTCCCGGTCTCTGAATTCCGGCCTCTTATTCCCGGCCTCTGATTCCCCGCCTCTGATTCCCATCCTCTGATTCCACACCTCTGATTCCCCATCTCTGATTCCCCGCATCTGATTCCCCGCCTCTGATTCCCCACCTCTGATTCCCCGCCTCTTATTCCCGGCCTCTGATTCCCCGCCTCTGATACCCCGCCTCTGAATCTCCATATCTGATTCCCTGCCTCTGATTCCCCAACTTTGATTCCCCGCCTCTGATTCCCCAGCTCTGATTCCCCGCATCTGATTCCCCGCATCTGAATCCCCGCCTCTGATTCCCCGCCTCTGATTCCCTATCTCTGATTCCCAGCCTCTGATTCCCCAACTCTGATACCCAGCCTCTGATTCCACACCTCTGATTCCCCGCCTCTGATTCCCTTCCTCTGATTCCCAGCCTCTGATTCCCCGCCTCTGATTCCCCACCTCTGATTCCCCGCGTCTGATTCACCATCTCTGATTCAACTCCTCTGATTCCCCATCTCTAATTCCCCATCTCTGATTCCCCGCATCTGATTCCCTGCCTCTGACTCCCGCCTGTGAGTCCCCATCTCTGATTCCCTGCCTCTGTTTCCCGGCCTCTGATTCCTCAGCTCTGATTCCCCACCTCTGATTACCCGCGTCTGAATCCCCACCTCTGATTCCCCACCTCTGATTCCCCACCTCTGATCCCCGGCCTCTGATTCCCGGCCTCTGATTCCCAGCCTCTGATTCCCCACCTCTGATTGCCCGCCTCGAATACCCCACCTCTGATTCCCCATCTCGGATTCCCCGCATCTGATTCCCTGCCTCTGATTCCCCATCTCTGATTCCCTGCCTCTGATTCTCCATATCTGATTCCCTGCCTCTGATTGCCCAACTCTGATTCCCCGCCTCTGGTTCCCCATCTCTGATTCACAACCTCTGATTCCCCGCGTCTGATTCCCCATTTCTGATTCCCCTATTCCCCAATTCTAACTCCCGGCCTCTGAATCCCCACCTCTGATTCCCCATATGAAATTCCCCGCCTCTGTTTCCCTGCCTCTGATTCCCCGCCTCTGATTCCCCACCTCTGATTCCCCAGCTCTGATTCCCCGCCTCTGATTCCCTGCGTCTGATTCCCCGCCTCTGATTCCCCGCATCTGATTCCCCATTTTTGATTCACCACCACTGATTCCCCATCTCTGATTCCCGGCCTCTAATTCCCCACCTCTGATTCCCCGCCTCTGATTCCCCGCCTCTGATTCCCAGCCTCTGATTCCACACCTCTGATTCCCCATCTCTGATTCCCCGCATCTGATTCCCCGCCTCTGATTCCCCACCTCTGATTCCCCGCCTCTTATTCCCAGCCTCTGATTCCCCGCCTCTGATTCCCTGCCTCTGATTCCCCGCCTCTGATACCCCGCCTCTGAATCTCCATATCTGATTCCCTGCCTCTGATTCCCCAGCTCTGATTCCCCGCATCTGATTCCCCGCATCTGAATCCCCGCCTCTGATTCCCCGCCTCTGATTCCCTATCTCTGATTCCCAGCCTCTGATTCCCCAACTCTGATACCCAGCCTCTGATTCCCCACCTCTGATTCCCCGCGTCTGATTCCCTGCCTCTGATTACCCATCTCTGATTCCCTGCCTCTGATTCCCAGCCTCTGATTCCCCGCCTCTGATTCCCCACCTCTAATTCCCCGCGTCTGATTCACCATCTCTGATTCAACTCCTCTGATTCCCCATCTCTAATTCCCCATCTCTGATTCCCCGCATCTGATTCCCTGCCTCTGACTCCCGCCTGTGAGTCCCCATCTCTGATTCCCTGCCTCTGTTTCTCCATATCTGATTCCCTGCCTCTTATTCCCCAACTCTGATTCCCCGCCTCTGATTCCTCAGCTCTGATTCCCCACCTCTGATTACCCGCGTCTGAATCCCCACCTCTGATTCCCCACCTCTGATTCCCCATCTCTGATTCCCCGCCTCTGATTCCCCGCCTCTGATTCCCCAGCTCTGATTCCAGGCCTCTGATTCCCTGCCTCTGATTCCCTGCCTCTGATTCCCCGCCTCTGATTCCCCGCCTCTGATTCTGCACCTCTGATTCCCTGCCTCTGATTCCCCATCTCTGATTCCCAGCCTCTGATTCCCCGCCTCTGATTCCCCGCCTCTGATTCCCCAGCTCTGATTCCAGGCCTCTGATTCCACGCCTCTGATTCCCCGCCTCTGATTCCCCACCTATGATTCCCGGCCTCTGATTCCCCACCTCTGATTCCCCGCGTCTGATTCACCAACTCTGATTGAACGCCTCTGATTCCCCATCTCTAATTCCCCATCTCTGATTCCCCAATTCTGATTCCCCACCTCTGATGCCCCACCTCTGATTCCCCACGTCTGATTCCCCATTTCTGATACCCAGCATTTGATTCCCCATCTCTGAATCCCCGCCTCTGATTCCCCAACTCAGATTCCCCGCCTCTGATTTCCCAGCTCTGATTCCTCGCCTCTGATTCCCTGTCTGATTCCCCGCCTCTGATTCCCCACCTCTGATTCCCCACCTCTGATTCCCAGCCTTTGATCCCCGGCCACTGATTCCGGCCTCTGATTCCGGCCTCTGATTCCCAGCCTCTGATTCCCCACCTCTGATTCCCCATCTTGGATTCCCCTCATCTGATTCCCTGCATCTGATTCCCCATCTCCGATTCCCTGTCTCTGATTCCCCAACTCTGATTCCCCGCCTCTGATTTTCCACCTCTGATTCCCCATATCTAATTCTCCGCCTCTGTTTCCCTGCCTCTGATTCCCCGCCTCTGATTCCCCGCCTCTGATTCCCCAGCTCTGATTCCAGGCCTCTGATTCCCCGCCTCTGATTCCCTGCCTCTGATTCCCCGCCTCTGATTCCCCGCCTCTGATTCCGCAACTCTGATTCTCTGCCTCTGATTCCCCATCTCTGATTCCCCGCCTCTGATTGCCCAGCTCTGATTCCAGGCCTCTGATTCCCCTCCTCTGATTCACCGCGTCTGATTCACCAACTCTGATTCAACGCCTCTGATTCACCATCTCTAATTCCCCATCTCTGATTCCCCAATTCTGATTCCCCACCTCTGATGCCCCACCTCTGATTCCCCACCTCTGATTCCCGGCCTCTGATCCCCGGCATCTGATTCCCGGCCTCTGATTCCCCGCCTCTGATTCCCAGCCTCTAATTCCACACCTCTGATTGCCCGCCTCGAATTCCCCACCTCTGATTCCCCATCTCTGATTCCCCTCATCTGATTCCCTGCCTCTGATTCTCCATATCTGATTCCCTGCCTCTGATTCCCCAACTCTGATTCCCCGCATCTGAATCCCCGCCTCTGATTCCCTGCCTGTGATTCCCCATCTCTGATTCACAACCTCTGATTCCCCGTGTCTGATTCCCCATCTCTGATTCGCCGCCTATGATTTCCCATCTCTGATTCCCCTATTCCCCAATTCTAACTCCCGGCCTCTGATTCCCCACCTCTGATTCCCCTCCTCTGATTCCCTGCGTCTGATTCCCCGCCTCTGATTCCCCTCATCTGATTCCCCATCTCTGATTCACCACCACTGATTCCCCATCTCTGATTCCCGGCCTCTAATTCCCCACCTCTGATTCCCCGCCTCTGATTCCCCGCTTCTGATTCCCCGCCTCTGATTCCCTGCCTCTGATTACCCGCCACAGATACCCCAGCTCTGATTCCCCGCCTTTGATTCCTCACCTCTGATTCCCGGTCTCTGAATTCTGGCCTCTGATTCCCGGCCTCTGATTCCCCGCCTCTGATTCCCAGCCTCTGATTCCACACCTCTGATTCCCCATCTCTGATTCCCCGCATCTGATTCCCCGCCTCTCATTCCCCACCTCTGATTCCCCGCCTCTTATTCCCGGCCTCTGATTCCCCGCCTCTGATTCCCTGCCTCTGATTCCCTGCCTCTGATACACCACCTCTGAATCTCCATATCTGATTCCCTGCCTCTGATTCCCCAACTCTGATTCCCCGCCTCTGATTCCCCAGCTCTGATTCCCCGCATCTGATTCCCCGCATCTGAATCCCCGCCTCTGATTCCCCGCCTCTGATTCCCTATCTCTGATTCCCAGCCTCTGATTCCCCAACTCTGATTCCCCACCTCTGATTCCCCGCGTCTGATTCCCTGCCTCTGATTACCCATCTCTGATTCCCTGCCTCTGATTCCCAGCCTCTGATTCCCCGCCTCTGATTCCCCACCTCTGATTCCCCGCGTCTGATTCCCTGCCTCTGACTCCCCGCCTGTGAGTCCCCATCTCTGATTCCCTGCCTCTGTTTCTCCATATCTGATTCCCTGCCTCTGATTCCCCAACTCTGATTCCCCGCCTCTGATTCCACAGCTCTAATTCCCCACCTCTGATTACCCACGTCTGAATCCCCACCTCTGATTCCCCACCTCTGATTTCCCACCTCTGATTCCCCAGCTCTGATTCCCCGCCTCTGATTCCCCGCGTCTGATTCCCCGCCTCTGATTCCCCGCTTCTGATTCCCCATCTCTGATTCTCCACCACTGATTCTCCATCTCCGATTCCCAGCCTCTAATTCCCCACCTCTGATTCCCCGCCTCTGATTCCCCGCCTCTGATTCCCTGCCTCTGATTCACCGGCACAAATACCCCAGCTCTGATTCCCCGCCTCTGATTCCCCACCTCTGATTCCCGGTCTCTAATTTCCGGCCTCTGATTCCCGGCCTCTGATTCCCCGCCTCTGATTCCCCGCCTCTGATTCCCCGCCTCTGATTCCCTATCTCTGATACCCAGCCTCTGATTCCCCAACTCTGATACCCAGCCTCTGATTCCACAGCTCTGATTCCCCGCGTCTGATTCCCTGCCTCTGATTACCCATCTCTGATTCTCTGCCTCTGATTCCCAGCCTCTGATTCCCCACCTCTGATTCCCCATTTCTGATACCCAGCATTTGATTCCCCATCTCTGAATCCCCGCCTCTGATTCCCCAACTCAGTTTTCCCGCCTCTGATTTCCCAGCTCTGATTCCTCGCCTCTGATTCCCTGCGTCTGATTCCCCGCCTCTGATTCCCCACCTCTGATTTCCAACCTCTGATCCCCGGCCTCTGATACCCGGCCTCTGATTGCCAGCCTCTGATTCCCCACCTCTGATTGCCCGCCTCGAATTCCCCACCTCTGATTCCCCATCTCTGATTCCCTGCATCTGATTCCCTGCCTCTGATTCCCCAACTCTGATTCCCCGCCTCTGGTTCCCCATCTCTGATTCACAACCTCTGATTCCCCGCGTCTGATTTCCCATTTCTGATTCCCCTATTCCCCAATTCTAACTCCCGGCCTCTGAATCCCCACCTCTGATTCCCCATATCAAATTCCCCGCCTCTGTTTCCCTGCCTCTGATTCCCCGCCTCTGATTCCCCACCTCTGATTCCCCAGCTCTGATTCCCCGCCTCTGATTCCCTGCGTCTGATTCCCCGCCTCTGATTCCCCGCATCTGATTCCCCATCTCTGATTCACCACCACTGATTCCCCATCTCTGATTCCCGGCCTCTAATTCCCCACCTCTGATTCCCCGCCTCTGATTCCCCGCTTCTGATTCCCCGCCTCTGATTCCCTGCCTCTGATTCACCACCACAGATACCCCAG